>NC_091340.1:14423931-14431431 GCF_038502225.1 Cherax quadricarinatus
TTCATTCTAATGAGGACATTAGAGCACTCCAGGAAGATTTGAATAGACTGATGCAGTGGTTGAACAAGTGGCAGATGCAGTTTTATATGGACAAATGCAAAGTT
The DNA here is from genome assembly GCF_038502225.1 of Cherax quadricarinatus. Taxonomy (NCBI): domain Eukaryota; kingdom Metazoa; phylum Arthropoda; class Malacostraca; order Decapoda; family Parastacidae; genus Cherax; species Cherax quadricarinatus. Next base: position 14,424,036 of record NC_091340.1, read on the forward strand.
CTAAATGTTAGACAGGAAAATAGCCATGCCGCATATAAACTAAATAATGTAGATCTTAATATTACTGATTGTGAGAAGGGTTTAGGAGTTCTGGTTAACAGTAATCTAAAACCAAGACAACAGTACATAAGTGTTCGTAATAAGTGAACAGAGTCCTTGGCTTCATATCAAGAAGTATAAATAATAGGAGTTCTCAGGTTGTTCTTCAACTCTATATAACTTTGGTTAGGCCTCATTTAGATTATGCTGCACAGTTCTGGTCACCATATTACAGAATGGATAATAATGCACTAGAAACAGTACAAAGAAAGATGACAAAGTTGAGCCCATGTATCAGAAATCTTCCCCATGAGGGATAGACTGAGGCCCTGAATCTGCACTCTCTAGAAAGGCATAGAATTAGGGGGCTATGACTGAGGTGTATAAATGGAAAACAGGAATAAATAAAAGGAATGTAAATAGCGCGCTAAAAATATCTAGCCAAGACAGGACTCGAAGCAATGGTTTTAAGTTGGAAAAATTCAGATTCAGGAAGGATATAGTAAAGCAGTGGGTTGGTAATAGACAGTGGTGGGCACAGTTCCACTAATGCCGCTAATTAGTGGAACTAACTTTTTGTTTAGCGGATTAGCATTTCCGCTAACTTCGGAAACCGTTAGTGGGCTGCTCATGAAGGTCAACCAGCATCACATCAAGGCGATGGAGAAGGCCCAGCCAGAGTAGTAATCAGCCCAGCTATCATCTGATCTTGGCATGATAGCCAAACTATGCATTTTGTAGAGTAAATAAAGTGTATGTTGGATTTAGACTGATGTTTGATTTCATTTGTTCATTTAACTATTTGTGTGCACCTGTATGACTGTATCACTGGTGCAGCGATAAGGTGTGTGCACCTGTATGACAGTATCACTGGTGCAGCGGTAAGTTGTGTGCACCTGTATGACTGTATCACTGGTGCAGCGATAAGGTGTGTGCACCTGTATGGCTGTATCACTGGTGCAGCGGTAAGTTGTGTGCACCTGTATGACTGTATCACTGGTGCAGCGATAAGGTGTGTGCACCTGTATGACTGTATCACTGGTGCAGCGATAAGGTGTGTGCACCTGTATGACTGTATCACTGGTGCAGCGATAAAGTGTGTGCACCTGTATGACTGTATCACTGGTGCAGCGGTAAGGTGTGTGCACCTGTATGACTGTATCACTGGTGCAGCGATAAGGTGTGTGCACCTGTATGGCTGTATCACTGGTGCAGCGGTAAGTTGTGTGCACCTGTATGACTGTATCACTGGTGCAGCGATAAGTTGTGTGCACCTGTATGACTGTATCACTGGTGCAGCGGTAAGTTGTGTGCACCTGTATGACTGTATCACTGGTGCAGCGGTAAGTTGTGTGCACCTGTATGACTGTATCACTGGTGCAGCGATAAGGTGTGTGCACCTGTATGGCTGTATCACTGGTGCAGCGGTAAGTTGTGTGCACCTGTATGACTGTATCACTGGTGCAGCGATAAGTTGTGTGCACCTGTATGACTGTATCACTGGTGCAGCGGTAAGTTGTGTGCACCTGTATGACTGTATCACTGGTGCAGCGATAAGGTGTGTGCACCTGTATGGCTGTATCACTGGTGCAGCGGTAAGTTGTGTGCACCTGTATGACTGTATCACTGGTGCAGCGGTAAGTTGTGTGCACCTGTATGACTGTATCACTGGTGCAGCGATAAGTTGTGTGCACCTGTATGACTGTATCACTGGTGCAGCGGTAAGGTGTGTGCACCTGTATGACTGTATCACTGGTGCAGCGATAAGGTGTGTGCACCTGTATGGCTGTATCACTGGTGCAGCGATAAGGTGTGTGCACCTGTATGACTGTATCACTGGTGCAGCGATAAGCTGTGTGCACCTGTATGGCTGTATCACTGGTGCAGCGGTAAGATGTGTGCACCTGTATGACTGTATCACTGGTGAAGCGGTAAGGTGTGTGCACCTGTATGACTGTATCACTGGTGCAGCGGTAAGGTGTGTGCACCTGTATGTCTGTATCACTGGTGCAGCAATAAGGTGTGTGCACCTGTATGTCTGTATCACTGGTGCAGCGATAAGGTGTGTGCACCTGTATGTCTGTATCACTGGTGCAGCAACAAGTTGACCTCAAGGTTGCAACTTGAAGCAAGATTCTCAACTACTTGTTAGTAGTTTACTGGGTTCAAAATCTAAATTAGGTTAAATGCAAACATGAACAGAAACAGAATAAAATGAACGAATACAATGAGTAAGTGGAACTAGAGAAGAAAACAGTCAAATAAGCTAACTCAATGTGTTCAGGTGTTACGGTGCGTCAGTAGTGACAACTGTGTCCTGGTCGCTCGCGTTACATCACAAAATTAAAGAATCGCTATTTTCACACTAGCGGCACTTGTTCATTATATGACCTTGACATTCTATTATATTATTAGGAAGTTCTCCAGGTCTGTGCTAAAAGTCTTAAAAGTAAAAGCAAAAGACCAGAAAACTAAATTGAATCTGAATTCATGTGAAAAATTTAGTTCGTTGTTACAATAATATAAAATACTGCTCGTGGAGGCTAGTACACCAAACGGGACTAGAATAAAATTAGCTCAAAGGCACCCACACCACCGTATGTCCCCGGATCAAGGTAAAACACCTAGCTCTGCTGGGTGCTTGAGAGGGCCGCATTTAGACCCTGGGGGGTTCCAGGGCACTTTAGGTCTGGGGGGCCCTCAATATGGAAATTAAATTGAATTACAAATAAGAAATGAACTAAAATGAATGATAAACAGCAATTTTCAGTATATATATATATATATATATATATATATATATATATATATATATATATATATATATATATATATATATATATATATATATATATATATATATATATATATATATATATATATATATATATTAAATTTCCAAGAAGACGTCTGAGTTTATTTTTCTCATAATTATTAACTTTAAGAATAATTTTGAGTATAATTTTCCGGTTTTAATATATTCCATCTATATTATATAATAATTGCTGATGTGTATTTATTTATATTTTTGGTGTTACGGTTGTGTTGTCAATCTTTATATTTTTTTATATAATAATTTGCTAATGAGTCTACCGACCGACCGACCGACCAACCGACCGACCGACCGACCGACCTGCCAACCGACCTACCAACCGACCGACCGACCAACCGACCTACCTACCAACCGACCGGCCGACCAACCAACCGACCGGCCGACCAACCAACCGATCAACCAATCGATCGATCGACCAACCGACCAACCCACCAACCGATCGGTCGACCGACCGACCGACCGACCGACCGGCAAACAGACCGACCAACCGATCGACTGATCAACCGACTGATCGACCGACCAACCAATCGACCTACCAACCAACCGACCGACCGACCGACCGACCGACCGACCGACCAACTAGACATTAAAGTTTAAATAGTGTAATTTATTAAACGAAGAAATAAAAACCGTCTAACTTCAAGAAAGAAATTGATTCAATCCTCTTTTTGTAGACATTAATCCTATTAGGAGAGTGTCAGCTTATAACGACCAAGAAAGGCTATTAGGAGAGTGTCAGCTTATAACGACCAAGAAAGGCTATTAGGAGAGTGTCAGCTTATAACGACCAAGAAAGGCTATTAGGAGAGTGTCAGCTTATAACGACCAAGAAAGGCTATTAGGAGAGTGTCAGCTTATAACGACCAAGAAAGGCTATTAGGAGAGTGTCAGCTTATAACGACCAAGAAAGGCTATTAGGAGAGTGTCAGCTTATAACGACCAAGAAAGGCTATTAGGAGAAGGCAGCTTATAACGACCAAGAAAGGCTATTAGGAGAGTGTCACCTTATAACGACCAAGAAAGGCTATTAGGAGAGTGTCAGCTTATAACGACCAAGAAAGGCTATTAGGAGAGTGTCACCTTATAACGACCAAGAAAGGGTTCTTCACCTATTTTTTTTTACTTTTTAATTAATTTATCTTGGATCTTAAAGAACACTTCAAATATTAATTCTCTTAGAGGCCATACACCTCCAGGTCACTTTAGTAACATCATGCAACACCATCATAATTATGGTGGTACACCTCCAGGTCACTTTAGTAACATCATGCAACACCATGATAATTATGGTGGTACACCTCCAGGTCACTTTAGTAACATCATGCAACACCATCATAATTATGGTGGTACACCTCCAGGTCACTTTAGTAACATCATGCAACACCATCATAATTATGGTGGTACACCTCCAGGTCACTTTAGTAACATCATGCAACACCATCATAATTATGGTGGTACACCTCCAGGTCACTTTAGTAACATCATGCAACACCATCATAATTATGGTGGTACACCTCCAGGACACTTTAGTAACATCATGCAACACCATCATAATTATGGTGGTACACCTTCAGGACACTTTAGTAACATCATGCAACACCATCATAATTATGGTGGTACACCTCCAGGACACTTTAGTAACATCATGCAACACCATCATAATTATGGTGGTACACCTCCAGGTCACTTTAGTAACATCATGCAACACCATCATAATTATGGTGGTACACCTCCAGGACACTTTAGTAACAACATGCAACACCATCATAATTATGGTGGTACACCTCCAAGACACTTTAGTAACATCATGCAACACCATCATAATTATGGTGGTACACCTCCAAGACACTTTAGTAACAACATGCAACACCATCATAATTATGGTGGTACACCTCCAGGACACTTTAGTAACAACATGCAACACCATCATAATTATGGTGGTACACCTCCAAGACACTTTAGTAACAACATGCAACACCATCATAATTATGGTGGTACACCTCCAGGACACTTTAGTAACATCATGCAACACCATCATAATAATGGTGGTACACCTCCAGGACACTTTAGTAACATCATGCAACACCATCATAATTATGGTGGTACACCTCCAGGACACTTTAGTAACATCATACAACACCATCATAATTATAGTGGTACACCTCCAGGACACTTTAGTATCAACATGCAACACCATCATAATTATGGTGGTACACCTCCAGGACACTTTAGTAACATCATGCAACACCATCATAATTATGGTGGTACACCTCCAGGACACTTTAGTAACATCATACAACACCATCATAATTATAGTGGTACACCTCCAGGACACTTTAGTAACAACATGCAACACCATCATAATTATGGTGGTACACCTCCAAGACACTTTAGTAACATCATGCAACACCATCATAATTATGGTGGTACACCTCCAGGACACTTTAGTAACAACATGCAACACCATCATAATAATGGTGGTACACCTCCAGGACACTTTAGTAACATCATGCAACACCATCATAATTATGGTGGTACACCTTCAGGACACTTTAGTAACATCATGCAACACCATCATAATTATGGTGGTACACCTCCAGGACACTTTAGTAACATCATGCAACACCATCATAATTATGGTGGTACACCTCCAGGACACTTTAGTAACATCATGCAACACCATCATAATTATGGTGGTACACCTCCAGGACACTTTAGTAACATCATGCAACACCATCATAATTATGGTGGTACACCTCCAGGACACTTTAGTAACATCATGCAACACCATCATAATTATGGTGGTACACCTCCAAGACACTTTAGTAACATCATACAACACCATCATAATTATGGTGGTACACCTCCAAGACACTTTAGTAACATCATACAACACCATCATAATTATATTGGTACACCTCCAAGACACTTTAGTAACATCATGCAACACCATCATAATTATGGTGGTACACCTCCAAGACACTTTAGTAACATCATGCAACACCATCATAATTATGGTGGTACACCTTCAAGACACTTTAGTAACATCATACAACACCATCATAATTATAGTGGTACACCTCCAGGACACTTTAGTAACATCATACAACACCATCATAATTATGGTGGTACACCTCCAGGACACTTTAGTAACATCATGCAACACCATCATAATTATGGTGGTACACCTCCAGGACACTTTAGTAACATCATGCAACACCATCATAATTATGGTGGTACACCTCCAGGACACTTTAGTAACATCATGCAACACCATCATAATTATGGTGGTACACCTCCAGGACACTTTAGTAACATCATACAACACCATCATAATTATGGTGGTACACCTCCAGGACACTTTAGTAACAACATACAACACCATCATAATTATGGTGGTGCACCTCCAGGACACTTTAGTAACAACATACAACACCATCATAATTATGGTGGTGCACCTCCAGGACACTTTAGTAACATCATACAACACCACCAGAATTATAGTGGTACACTTCCTTTCTACACTTAGCATCTGCCAAATCTTTAACTAATTCATCAAACTGTATCTTCTTGAGGACACTGTTCTCAACATCTAATAGGCACAAAGCACTTAGTCTTTCACGGGTCATTGTCGTTCTCAGATAATTTGCTGAACGACCTTTCTCCCACACAACTAGTGACCTTCATCCTCAAATATATTCTAAAGGCTACGTTAACACCTGGAAAGGTATCAGCAAACCCTTCGTCATGTAGTAAAACTGCCTGTTGAGATGGAGTGAGATATGACCTGAACTTGGCAAAGGCTGCAAACTGGACAATTTCCTCAACAACAAACACACTACTGAAGTCTTAAGAGTACAAACTGATAAGTTTCTTAGCCTCATTTCTTTATCTCTGCATCAGGTTGAGTGCATAAGTTGATTATTACATTGAACCTGTCATACACTACTTGGTATGCTATCATGAGTTGTTGTAAAGCAACACACAACTGATCTAAAAGGACACTGAAAGTTTCACATCTGAATTTTTCTCTCGGAGAGAAAACAACTTCCTCTGAGGCTGATGTTGGGTTTGCATCATATTGCTTGTTTCTCTTTCTTTACCTGCTTGTAGTTGATTTGTAGTTTGAGTTGCCAAAGATGTTCCTGGCATCCAGTTCCGGCTCTTCATACGTATCTCGAATTATTCAGAAACCTTTCCAGAGAATCAGTTAAATCCATCACCTTTGTCAGGTCAACATCAACACCCTGGGAAGCTTTGCTTGTACTGTTGAATCGTATAAGAATTATGTGATTATGTTCCAGATCTTAGCCGTCAGAGCAGTTTCAAGACAATCCATTTTGTCTCCCAATGCCCGAGCTTCATGTCTTGCTTCGGGTGTTTGCTCCAAGTCACTTTCAATATCTCTGAGGGCATTTTGAATAGAGTTGTATCCATGTTCAAGGGCTTCAGTAGCACCAGCTCTTGCTGACCAGCGAGTGCCTGAAAGAAGTAGACTTCACAGTTAGTGCTCTTTTCTTTTCT
>NC_091340.1:14436431-14463931 GCF_038502225.1 Cherax quadricarinatus
AGAGAGAGAGAGGGACAGAGAGAGAGAGAGAGAGAGAGAGAGAGAGAAAGAGAGAGAGAGAGAGAGAGAGCATTAAAGGGTAAGTTTGTAAAAGTGTTTTTGAGAGAGTGAGGGAATTTGTGAGAGAGCTTGAGAGTGAGGGAGTTTGAAAGTGAAAATGAGAGAGAGTAGTGTTGTACAGAGTTTTTCCACTGAGGATGACTTCCTCCTTCTCTTTTTTCTTCTTCTTCTTCGTCGCCACACACATACACACACATACACACACACATACACACACACATACACTACATAGGGTTGAAGAACTTCCTGCGGGAGGTCCAGTGGGACAGAGAACTGGCAGGAAAGCCAGTAAATGAAATGATGGAATATGTAGCAACAAAATGCAAGGAGGCAGTGGAAAGGTTCATTCCCAAGGGCAACAGTAACAACGGGAAGACCAGAACAAGCCCCTGGTTTACCCGACGGTGTAAGGAGGCAAAAACAAAGTGCAATAGAGAATGGAAAAAGTACAGAAGGCAGAGAACACACGAAAATAGGGAGATCAGTCGCAGAGCCAGGAACGAGTACGCACAGGTAAGGAGGGAGGCCCAGCGACAGTATGAAAATGACATAGCATCGAGAATCAAGACTGACCCAAAACTGTTGTATAGCCACATCAGGAGGAAGACAACAGTCAAAGACCAGGTGATCAGATTAAGGACAGAAGGTGGAGAACTCACAAGAAATGATCAGGAGGTATGTGAGGAGCTGAACAGGAGATTTAAGGAAGTTTTTACAGTAGAGACAGGAAGGGCTGTGGGAAGACAGCACAGAAGGGAACATCAAGAGGGAATATACCAATAAGTGTTGGATGACATACGAACAACTGAGGAGGAGGTGAAGAAGCTCTTAAGTGACCTTGACACCTCAAAGGCGATGGGACCGGACAACATCTCCCCATGGGTCCTTAGAGAAGGAGCAGAGATGCTGTGTGTGCCTCTAACCACAATCTTCAACACATCCCTTGAAACTGGGCAACTACCTGAGAAATGGAAGACAGCTAATGTAGTCCCCATATTTAAGAAAGGAAACAGAAACGAGGCACTAAACTACAGACCTGTGTCTCTGACATGTATTGTGTGCAAAGTCATGGAGAAGATTATCACAGGGACGTTAGGAAGTATTTCTTCAGTCATAGAGTTGTCAGCAAGTGGAATAGCCTAGCAAGTGAAGTAGTGGAGGCAGGAACCATACATAGTTTTAAGAAGAGGTATGACAAAGCTCAGGAAGCAGAGAGAGAGAGGATCCAGTAGCGATCAGTGAAGAGGCGGGGCCAGGAGCTGAGTCTCGACCCCTGCAACCACAATTAGGTGAGTACAATTAGGTGAGTACACACACACACACACACACACACACACACACACACACACACACACACACACACACACACAGCGACACACAGCTCAGCGACAATACGAAAATGACATAGCATCGAAAGTCAAGACTGACCCGAAGCTGTTGTACAGCCACATCAGGAGGAAAACAACAGTCAAGGACCAGGTAATCAGATTGAGGAAGAGTGATGGGGAGTTCACAAGAAACGACCGGGAGGTATGTCAGGAGCTCAACATAAGATTTAAAGAGTATTTACAGTGGAAACCAGTAGGACTCCAGGAAATCAGAGCAGGGGGGTGCACCAGCAAGTGCTGGATGAGGTACATATAACCAAAGAGGAGGTGAAGAAGCTGCTATGCGAACTTGACACCTCAAAGGCGGTGGGACCAGACAACATCTCTCCGTGGGTCCTTAAAGAGGGAGCAGAGATATTGTGTGTACCATTAACAAAGATCTTCAACACATCATTTGAAACTGGGCAACTCCCCGAGGTATGGAAGATGGCAAATGTAGTCCCAGTTTTTATTAAAAAGGGAGACAGACATGGGGCACTAAACTACAGACCTGTATCACTAACGTGTATAGTATGCAAGGTCATGGAGAAGATCATCAGGAGGAGAGTGCTGGAGCACCTAGAAAGAAACAAGTGTATAAGTGACAACCAGCACGGTTTCAGGGAAGGAAAATCCTGTGTCACAAACCTACTAGAGTTTTATGACAAGGTGACAGAAGTAAGACAAGAGAGAGAGCGGTGGATCGACTGCATTTTTTTGGACTGCAAGAAGGCCTTCGATACAGTTCCTCACAAGAGGTTACTGCAAAAGCTAGAGGATCAGGCACACATAACAGGAAAGGCACTGCAATGGATCAGAGAATACCTGACAGGGAGGCAACAACGAGTCATGGTACGTGACGAGGTGTCAGAGTGGGCGCCTGTGACAAGCGGGGTTCCACAGGGGTCAGTTCTTGGTACATGTGAACGACATAACGGAAGGGATAGACTCAGAAGTGTCCTTGTTTGCAGATGATGTGAACTTAATGAGAAGAATCAAATCGGATGAGGATCAGGCAGGACTACAAAGAGACCTGGACAGGCTACAAGCCTGGTCCAGCAACTGGCTCCTTGAGTTTAACCCTGCCAAATGCAAAGTCATGAAGATTGGGGAAGGGCAAAGAAGACCGCAGACACAATATAGTTTAGATGGCCAAAGACTGCAAACCTCACTCAAGGAAAAAGATCTGGGGGTGAGTATAACACCGAGCATATCTCCTGAGGCTCACATCAATCAGATAACTGCCGCAGCATACGGGGCGCCTGGCAAACCTACGGATAGCGTTCCGATACCTAAGTAAGGATTCGTTCAAGACTCTGTATACCATTTACGTCAGGCCCATACTGGAGTATGCAGCACCAGTTTGGAATCCACACCTAGTCAAGCACGTCAAGAAATTAGAGAAAGTGCAAAGGTTTGCAACAAGACTAGTCCCAGAGCTACGGGGATTGTCCTACGAAGAAAGGTTGAGGGAAATCGGCCTGACGACACTGGAGGCCAGGAGGGTCAGGGGAGACATAATAACGACATATAAAATACTGCGCGGAATAGACGAGGTGGACAAAGACAGGATGTTCCAGAGATGGGACACAGACACAAGAGGTCACAATTGGAATTGAAGACTCAGATGAATCAAAGGGATGTTAGGAAGTATTTCTTCAGTCATAGAGTAGTCAAGCCGTGGAATAGCCTAGAAAGTGAAGTAGTGGAGGCGGGAACCATACATAGTTTTAAGGCGAGGTATGATAAAGCTCATGGAGCAGGGAGAGAGAGGACCTAGTAGCAATCAGTGAAGAGTCGGGGCCAGGAGCTATGACTCGACCCCTGCAACCACAAATAGGTGAGTACACACACACACACACATACACACACACACACACACACACACACACACACACATACACACACACACACACACACACACACATACACATACATGCACACACACACACACATACACACACACACACACACACACACACACACACACACACACACACACACACACACACACACACACACACACACACACACACACACACACACACACACACACATACACACACACACACACACACACACACACACACACACACACACACACACACACACACACACACAGCGCTGTCAGGAAGTGGAACAGTCTGGAGAGTGATAAAATGGAGACAGATCCATACATTGTTTTAAGAAGAGGTGTAACAAGCTCATGGAGCAGGGAGAGAGTGGACCTAGTAGCAACCAGTGAAGAGGCGGGGCCAGGAGCTGTGAATCGACCCCGGCAACCACAATTAGGTGAGTATAATTAGGTAAGTACACAGACACATACACACACGCACATCCCTGTGAGGTGCAGGTTATCTGGTCTGGGACCAGACTAACACATCCCTGTAAGGTGCAGGTTATCTGGTCTGGGACCAGACTAACACATCCCTGTAAGGTGCAGGTTATCTGGTCTGGGACCAGACTAACACATCCCTGTAAGGTGCAAGTTATCTGGTCTGGGACCAGACTAACACATCCCTGTAAGGTGCAAGTTATCTGGTCTGGGACCAGACTAACACATCCCTGTAAGGTGCAAGTTATCTGGTCTGGGACCAGACTAACACATCCCTGTAAGGTGCAAGTTATCTGGTCTGGGACCAGACTAACACATCCCTGTGAGGTGCAGGTTATCTGGTCTGGGACCAGACTAACACATCCCTGTAAGGTGCAGGTTATCTGGTCTGGGACCAGACTAACACATCCCTGTAAGGTGCAAGTTATCTGGTCTGGGACCAGACTAACACATCCCTGTAAGGTGCAAGTTATCTGGTCTGGGACCAGACTAACACATCCCTGTAAGGTGCAAGTTATCTGGTCTGGGACCAGACTAACACATTCCTGTAAGGTGCAAGTTATCTTGTCTGGGACCAGACTAACACATCCCTGTAAGGTGCAGGTTATCTGGTCTGGGACCAGACTAACACATCCCTGTAAGGTGCAGGTTATCTGGTCTGGGACCAGACTAACACATCCCTGTAAGGTGCAAGTTATCTGGTCTGGGACCAGACTAACACATCCCTGTAAGGTGCAAGTTATCTGGTCTGGGACCAGACTAACACATCCCTGTAAGGTGCAAGTTATCTGGTCTGGGACCAGACTAACACATCCCTGTAAGGTGCAAGTTATCTGGTCTGGGACCAGACTAACACATCCCTGTGAGGTGCAGGTTATCTGGTCTGGGACCAGACTAACACATCCCTGTAAGGTGCAGGTTATCTGGTCTGGGACCAGACTAACACATCCCTGTAAGGTGCAAGTTATCTGGTCTGGGACCAGACTAACACATCCCTGTAAGGTGCAGGTCATCTGGTCTGGGACCAGACTAACACATCCCTGTAAGGTGCAGGTTATCTGGTCTGGGACCAGACTAACACATCCCTGTAAGGTGCAGGTTATCTTGTCTGGGACCAGACTAACACATCCCTGTAAGGTGCAGGTTATCTGGTTTGGAACCAGACTAACACGTCCCTGTAAGGTGCAGGTTATCTGGTCTGGGACCAGACTAACACATCCCTGTAAGGTGCAGGTTATCTGGTCTGGGACCAGACTAACACATCCCTGTAAGGTGCAGGTTATCTGGTCTGGGACCAGACTAACACATCCTTGTAACGTGCAGGTTATCTGGTCTGGGACCAGACTAACACATCCCTGTAAGGTGCAGGTTATCTGGTCTGGGACCAGACTAACACATCCCTGTAAGGTGCAGGTTATCTGGTCTGGGACCAGACTAACACATCCTTGTAACGTGCAGGTTATCTGGTCTGGGACCAGACTAACACATCCCTGTAAGGTGCAGGTTATCTGGTCTGGGACCAGACTAACACATCCTTGTAACGTGCAGGTTATCTGGTCTGGGACCATACTAACACATCCCTGTAAGGTGCAGGTTATCTGGTCTGGGACCAGACTAACACATCCCTGTAAGGTGCAGGTTATCTGGTCTGGGACCAGACTAACACATCCTTGTAACGTGCAGGTTATCTGGTCTGGGACCAGACTAACACATCCTTGTAACGTGCAGGTTATCTGGTTTGGGACCAGACTAACACATCCCTGTAAGGTGCAGGTTATCTGGTCTGGGACCAGACTAACACATCCCTGTAAGGTGCAGGTTATCTGGTCTGGGACCAGACTAACACATCCTTGTAACGTGCAGGTTATCTGGTCTGGGACCAGACTAACACATCCCTGTAAGGTGCAGGTTATCTGGTCTGGGACCAGACTAACACATCCTTGTAACGTGCAGGTTATCTGGTCTGGGACCAGACTAACACATCCCTGTAAGGTGCAGGTTATCTGGTCTGGGACCAGACTAACACATCCTTGTAACGTGCAGGTTATCTGGTCTGGGACCAGACTAACACATCCCTGTAAGGTGCAGGTTATCTGGTTTGGAACCAGACAAACGCTGGAGTGAATTAACGACGAAATATTTTAGGCTGTGATGGGGTGCCAATTTCCTTCCCTGAAGTTTGTCTTGGGTTTAGGGTGAGGGGTGAGGGGAGAAAGTGAGGGGATGGGGTGATGTGAGGGATGGGGGTGAGGGGTAAGATGTGGAATAGGGGTGAGAGGTAAAAGGAGGGATGGGGGTGAGGGGTTGAGGTGTTTGGTGAGGGGTGTAAGTGAGGGGTGAGCAACTCTGTACACATCCCACCCAGCCACTCGGAGGGGAGACAGGTGTATACAGGTGTATACACACAGCTGACGACACCATTACCACCTGTTTGACACCTGTACGCTCCAGTGGGCAGACAGTGAGCTTAGTGGCAGCTGCTGTGTGTGTGTGTGTACCCACCTATTTGTGGTTGCAGGGGTCGATTCACAGCTCCTGGTCCCTCATATTCGCTGGTCTCTACCAGGTCCAGTCTTTCCCTGCTCCATGAGATTTTTTATATCTCTTCTTAAAGCTATGTATGGATCCTGCCTCCACTACATCACTCGTCAGAGTGTTCCACTTCCTGACAACTCTATGGCAACTCTATGGCAACAAGGGCAAGTTTTAAATTTGCCCTTGTTGCTGTGTCTCATCTCTGAAACATCCTGTTCCTATCCACCCTATTAATTCCTCTCAGCATTTCACATATAGTTATCATATCCCCCATCTCTCCTATCCTCCAGTGTTGTCAGGTTGACTTCCCTTAACTTCTCAACATAGGACATACCCCCATAGCTCCGGGACTAGTCTTGTTGCAAACCTTTGCACTTTCTCTAATTTCTTAACGTGCTTGACCAGGTGTGGGTTCCATACTGGTGCTGCATACTCCAGTATAGACCTAACGTACACGGTGTACATAGTTTTGAATGATTCCTTACTCAGGTGTTGAAACGTTAGTTTTAGGTTTGTTAGGTACCCATATTCTGCAGCAGTTATAAGACTGATGTGTGACTCAGGAGATGTGGTCGGCATTATACTCACCAGAGGATCTTTTTCTTGAGTGAGGTTTGCAGTCTTTTCCCCCTAGCCTGTACTCTGTATGCGGTCTTCTTTCGCCTTCCCCTATCTTCATGACTCTGCATTTGGTGGGGTAAACTCCAGGAGCCAGTTGTTGGATCAGGCTTGTAGCCTGTCCGGAACCCTTTGTAGTCCTGCCTGACCCTCATCCACTTGAATTCTCCGCATTAGCTCCACATCGTTTCCAAACAGGGACACCTCCGATTCTATTCCTTTCGTCATGTCATTCATATATACCAGAAACAGCAGCGGCACTAGGACTGAACCCTTGTGGAACTCTGTTCGTCACAGGCGCCCACACTGACACCTCGTCACGTACCATCACTGGTTGTTTCTTTCCTGTTAGGTATTCTCCGACCCATTGCAATGCCTTTCCTATTATTCCTGCCTGCTCCTCTAGTTTTTGCACTAATCTCTTGTGTGGAAATGTGTCGAAAGCCTTCTTATAGTCTACCCATCCCTCTCTCTCCTTACTTCTGTCGCTTTGTCGAGAAACTCCAGGAGGTTTGTGACGTAGGATTTTCCCTCCCTGAAACCGTGCTGGTTATCGTGTATAATATCATTCCTTTATAGGTGCTGCATCTGTCTTTTCCTGATAAACCTTTCCATAACTTTGCATATTACGCATGTCAGTGACACTGGTCTGTAGTTTAACGCCACCTGTCTGTCCCCTTTCTTTAAGACTGGGACTACATTTGAAGTTTTTCACACCTCAGGTAGTTACCCCGTTTTGATAGATGTGTTGAAGATTGTTGTTAGTGGCACATATAGTGCCTCTGGTCCCTTTCCCAGGACCTATGGGGAGATGCTCTCTGGTCTCAACACTTACGAGGAATCTAGCTCACATAGCAGTCTCTTCCCCTCCTCCTCCTCCTCTGTTGTATGTAGTGTGTCCAGCACTAGTTGGAGTACCCTTCCATTCTAGTTTGCTGCAGTTCTTTCTGTCTCCACTGAAAACACTTCCCTGAATCTCGTGTTGAGCTCTTCACATACTTCTTTGTAGTTTCTTGTGATCTCCTCCTCTTTCTTCCTTAGTCTGATTACCTGATCCTTTACTTTTATTTTCCTCCAGATATGGCTGAACAACAGCTTGGGTTAGATTTGGCTTTCGATGCTAAGTCATTCTGGGTCTCCCTCCTTATCCATGCATATTCATTTCTGGTTTTTCTGCTAATCTCCTTATTTTTCTGGGTCCTTCGTTTTCTACAGTTTTTCCATTCTCTAGCACATTTTGTTCTTTCCATTCTTTCTGTTGCCCTCGGTATGAACCTCTCCTTTGCCTCCTTGCATGTTGTTGTAACGTATTCCACCAATTATCTTTCCCACTGTACCTCATATAGGAAATTCCTCATGCCTGTGTAGTCCCCTCTTTAGAAGTTTGGCTGCTCCCTTTCTACTCGTGCTACTTCATCCTCCACTTTTAACTCTTCAATATATTCGAAGCTGACCACTTGATCACTAGCTCTGAGGGGCCTTTCACACTTGATATCCTCAATATCTGAACTACTCAAGGTGAATATGAGGTCTAGCCTTACTGGTTTATCGTCTCCTCTCCTCTCTGTGGTAGTGTCAAGAACATGTTGATGCATGAGATATACCAATACCACTTCCATTTGGTCCCCCATGTGGCACCAGGTTTTCCCAGTCAGTCTTCCAGTGATTTAAATAACCAACAACTATTAACTGTGCCCTACCCATATTGGTCATTCTGGCCACCTCAGCTAGTGTATCAACTGTTGCTCTGTTACTCACATTGTACACTTGTCTTGGCCTCCTGCTATTCAGTAGCGGGTTGTACATCACTGCAATCATCACACTGGGACCTCCAGTCCAGTCTACTGATTTTTGATGAGAGTTCAAATCCTCTTTCCTCTCTGCTCCCTCTATCTGTCCTCATGATCTGATGTCCGGATAGAAAGATCACACCTGTTAGTATCACTCTGAGATTTCTTGCGTGAGCACTATGTCATCTGGGGATGCCTCTTATGGTTCTTTCCTATGTGTGTGTGTGTGTTTGTACTCACCCAGTTGTCGTTACAGGGGTCGATTCACAGCTCCTGGCCCCTCGTCTTTGCTAGCCACTACTAGGTCAACTCTCTCCCTTCCCCAAGCTATGTATAGATCCTGCCTCTACTATATCACTCCTCAGACTGTTCCAATTCCTGACAGCTCTATGACCTAAGAAATACTTCCTAACATTCCTCTAACTCATCTGAGTCTTAAACTTCCAGCTGTGACCCCTCGTTGCTGTGTCCCATTTGTGAAACAATCTGTTCCTGTCCACCATGTCAGTTGCTCTCAGTATTTTATATGTCGCTATCATGTCTTCCATAGTATTTTAGTGTCGTCATCTAGTGTCGTCAGGTTGATTTTTGTTAACCTCGCCTCATAGGACGTACCCCTTAGCTCCAGAACTAGTCTTATTGCAAACCTTTGCACTTTCTCTAATTTCTTGAGGGGGTTTGACCAAGTGTGGGTTCCATACTGGTGCTGCATACTCCAGTATGAGTCTGACGTACAGTGTACAGTATCTTTAACGATTCCTTACTGAGATGTCGAAACGCTGTTCTTAGGTTTGCCAGGCGCCCATATGCTGCAGTAGTTATTTGGTTTATGCGCGGGCGCGCGCGTGCGTGTGTGTGTGTGTGTGTGTGTGTGTGTGTGTGTGTGTGTGTGTGTGTGTGTGTGTGTGTGTATGTTTGTGTGTGTGTGTGTGTGTTTGTGTGTGTGTGTGTATGTGTGTGTGTGTGTACTCACCTATTTGTACTCACCTATTTGTGGTTGCAGGGGTCGAGTCCTAGCTCCTGGCCCCGCCTCTTCACCGGTTGCTACTAGGCCCTCTCTCTCCCCGCTCCATGAGCTTTATCAAACCTCGTCTTAAAACTGTGTATGGTTTCTGCCTCCACTACGTCATTTTCTAGGCTATTCCACTGCCTTACAACTCTATGACTGAAGAAATACTTCCTACTATCTCTCTGACTCATTTGTGTCTTCACCTTCCAATTGTGGCCTCTTGTTTCTGTGTCCCCTCCCTGGAACATCCTGTCTTTGTCCACCTTGTCTATTCCACGCAGTATTTTATATGTCGTTATCATGTCTCCCCTGACCCTCCTGTCCTCCAGTGTCGTCAGGCCGATTTCCCTTAATCTTTCTTCATAGGACATTCCCCTTAGCTCTGGAACTAACCTTGTCGCAAACCTTTGTACTTTCTCTAGTTTCTTGACGTGCTTTATCAAGTGCGGGTTCCAAACAGGTGCTGCATACTCCAGTATGGGCCTGACATACACGATGTACAGTGTCTTGAATGATTCCTTACTAAGGTATCGGAATGCTGTTCTCAGGTTTGCCAGGCGCCCATATGCTGTAGCAGTTATCTGATTGATGTGTGCTTCCGGAGACATGCTCGGTGTTATACTCACCCCAAGATCTTTCTCCTTGAGTGAGGTTTGCAGTCTTTGGCCACCTAGCCTATACTCTGTCTGTGGTCTTCTGTGCCCTTTCCCTATCTTCATGACTTTGCATTTGGCAGGATTAAATTCGAGAAGCCATTTGCTGGACCAGGTGTCCAGTCTGTCCAGGTCTCTTTGAAGTCCTGCCTGGTCCTCATCAGATTTAATTCTCCTCATTAACTTCACATCATCTGCAAACAGGGACACTTCTGAGTCTAACCCTTCCGTCATGTCGTTCACATATACCAAAAATAGCACTGGTCCTAGGATCGACCCCTGTGGGACCCCGCTCGTCACAGGTGCCCACTGTGATACATCATTACGTACCATGACTCGTTGTTGCCTCCCTGTCAGGTATTCTCTGATCCATTGCAGTGCCCTTCCTGTTATATGCGCCTGATGCTCTAGCTTCTGCACTAATCTCTTGTGAGGAACTGTGTCAAAGGCCTTCTTGCAGTCCAAGAAGATGCAATCAACCCACCCCTGTGTGTGTGTGTGTGTGTGTGTGTGTGTGTGTGTGTGTGTGTGTGTATGTGTGGACTTACCTCAGTAAGCCGGCATCTTGTTACCTCTGGCTTTCCTTCTCACCAAACGTCTAACAACCAATTAATGAAGGCACAACCTGACCTTGTTTGTGTAGTGGTGACGCTTGTCAAGGTCACTTCTGTTCTCATCACTGTCAACTTCTATTGGAATCTCTCTCTCTCTCTCTCTTTCTCTCTCTCTCTCTCTCTCTCTCTGCTGACAGACTATATACAAAATCAGCACCATATTGTTAATAGACTGTCATATCACCCCAACAGTGTTGACAGGCTGTCAGATCACCCCCAACAGTGTTGGCAGACTGTCAGAACACCCTAACAGTGTTGGCAGACTGCCAGCTCAGTCCAACAGTCTTGGCAGACTCTACCAAAGGTCTGCCACACACACCTGTTAATTCATCTCGCTGTAATTCAAGCGTTGTGCTGTTTCATCATACATAAACAAGCAGTGTAATTGCGCTACGTCCCCTTGTTTTGTTTCCTGTGTTCCTTGGCGGAGATGCGACTCAATGGAGCTTCGAAGGATGACCCCTCAAGGAAGGTTCCTTGATGTTGGTGAGGGGCTCTTGATTTAGGGAATTGGATCTGTGCTCCAGTTCCCCGAATTAAGCCTGAATGCCTTCCACATCCCCCCCCTCCCAGGCGCTGTATAATCCTCCGGGTTTAGCGCTTCCCCCTTGATTATAATAATAATAATTCGAAGGATGACGCTCGTGATGTTTACTCAGATGTTAAACATTCTTTAATGTTTAAGTATGAGAGGGAAATTGTCCATTCATATCAGTTGTCATGCAGGGTACATTGTGTCTGCCATGGAGGTGCACTGTACTTCCCATGCAGGGTACAGTGTTCGTTGTGAAAGTAAAGTGTATCTCCCATGCAAGGTACAATGTGTCTGTCGTGAACGTGCACTGTACCTTTCGTGTAGGGTACACTATGTGATGGAGGTGCAGTGTACCTCTCATGCAGGGTATACTGTTGTTCAGGAACATAAGTTATCGTACCCTGGATGGAAAAATTCACATCTAACCCACGATAGTTTGGCTGGAACAATTTACATCTAACCCACGGTTTTCTGGCTGGAACAATTCACAACAAACCAACAATACCCTGGGTGGAACAATTCACATCTAAATCACAATATCCTGCCTGGAACAGTTCACAACTAACCTACAATATCCTGGGTGGAACATTTCACTTTTAACCCACGATATCCTGCCAATAATTCACAACTAACCAACAATGCAATTGTTGGAACAATTCCCAACAAACCAACAATACCATTGCCGGAACAATTCACAACTAACCCACAATAGTCTGGATGAACAATTCACATCTAACCCACAGTACTCCGGTTGGAACAATTCACATCGAACCCACAACACTCTTGATGGAACATTTCACATCCAACCCACGATACCCTGGCTAGAACAATTCACAATTAACGCACAATACCCTAGTTGAAAC
This sequence comes from Cherax quadricarinatus, assembly GCF_038502225.1. Lineage (NCBI taxonomy): Eukaryota > Metazoa > Arthropoda > Malacostraca > Decapoda > Parastacidae > Cherax > Cherax quadricarinatus. The sequence continues at coordinate 14,448,811 of NC_091340.1, forward strand.
AATTCACCACTAACTCACAGTTCCTTAGCTGGAGCAATTCAAAACCAATCCACAGTACCCTGGCTGGAACTATTCACATCTAACCCCCAATATCTTGGCTGGAACAATTCACAACTAACCCACAGAATCTTCACAGGGACAATTCAAAACTATCTCACAATACTGTGGCTGGAACAATTCCGAACTAATCCACAATAACCTGGCTGGAACAATTCACAACTAACCCGCAATACCCTGAATGGAACAATTCACAACTAACTCACAATACCCTGACTGGAACAATTCACAAGTAACCCACAATACCCTGACTGGAACAATTCACACCTAACCCACAACACCCTGGCTGGAACAATTCACAACTAACCCACAATACCCTGGCTGGAACAATTCACACCTAACCCACAACACCCTGGCTGGAACAATTTACAACTAACCCCCTATATCCTGGCTGGAAAAGTTCACAGATAAAACACAATACCCTGACTGGAACAATTCACACCTAACCCACAACACCCTGGCTGGAACAATTCACAACTAACCCACAATACCCTGACTGGAACAATTCACACCTAACCCACAACACCCTGGCTGGAACAATTCACAACTAACCCACAATACCCTGGCTGGAACAATTCACAACTAACCCACAATACCCTGGCTGGAACGGTTCACAACTAACCCCTTATATCCTGGCTGGAACAGTTCACAGATAAAATACAATTCTCTGGCTGGAACAGTTCACAACTATCCCCCTATATACTGGCTGGAACAATTCACAACTAACCCACAATACCCTGACTGGAACAATTCACACCTAACCCACAACACCCTGGCTATAACAGTTCACAACTAACCCACAATACCCTGGCTGGAACAGTTCACAACTAACCCACAATACCCTGGTTGGAACAATTTACAATGAATCGACAATTTCCGAAGGAAACTTTAGACTCCACTTCTGTCCCAAAGAAGAAAGATGGTTCGGTAACGAAGAGTCTATTGCCAGCAACAAGGAAGCAACAAACACACTGTACGCCAAGACATCAACACAACTTTATTACGAATTGCGCTGAAAAACACCATACATACATGCACATAGACACAGACAGACACAGACACACACACACACACACACTTACACACAGTGGGTACCTGTGACGAGCGGGGTCCCACAGGGGCCGGTCCTAGGGCCAGTGCTATTTTTGGTATAAGTGAATGACATGATGGAAGGGATAGACTCAGAGGTGTCCCTGTTCGCAGACGATGTGAAGTTAATGACACCTGGTCCAGCAACTGGCTTCTCGAATTTAACCCCGCCAAATGCAGTCATGAAGATCGGGGAGGGGAAACGAAAACCGCAGACGGAGTATAGGATAGGTGTCCAAATACTGCAAACCTCACTCAAGGAGAAAGATCTTGGGGTGAGCATAACACCGAGCACGTCTCCGGAAGCACACATCAACCAGATAATTGCTGCAGCATATGGGCGCCTGGCAAACCTGAGAACAGCGTTCCGATACCTTAGTAAGGAATCGTTCAAGACACTGTACACCGTGTACGTCAGGCCCATACTGAAGTATACAGCACCTGTTAGGAACCCGCACTTAATCAAGCACCTCAAGAAATTAGAGAAAGTGCAAAGGTTTGTGACAAGGTTAGTTCCAGAGCTAAGGGGAATGTCCTAATAAGAAAGGGTAAGGGAAATCCGCCTGACGACACTGAAGGACAAGAGAGTTAAGGGAGACATGATAACGACATACAAAATAACGCGTGGAATAGACAAAGTGGACAGAGAAAGGATGTTCTAGAGAGGGGACACAGAAACAAAAGGTCACAATTGGAAGTTGAAGACTCAGATGAGTCAAAGGAATGTTAGGAAGTATTTCTTGAGTCATAGAGTAGTCAGGAAGTGGAATAGTCTAGCAAGTGAGGTAGTGGAGGCAGGAACCATACATAGCTTTAAGACGAGGTATGATAAAGCTCATGGAGCAGGGAGAGAGAGGACCTAGTGGCACTCAGTGAAAAGGCGGGGCCAGGAGCTGAGTCTCGACCCTTGTAACCACAATCAGGCGAGTACAATTAGGTAAGTACACACTTACACACACACACACACACACACACACACACACACACACACACACACACACACACACACACACACACACACACACGCACACACACACACACAAGAAGGCCTTAGACAAGTCACCACAAGAGATTAATGTAAAAGCTGGAGGAGCAGGCGGAAATAACAGAAAAATCATTGCAATGGATCAAAGAATATCTGACAAGAAGGAAACAACGAGTCATGGTATGTGACGCGGTGTCAGAGTGGACGCCTGTGACGAGTGGAGTTCCTCAAGGGTCAGTTCTAGGATCGGTGCTGTTTATGGTATGTGTGAATGACATGACGGAAGGGAGAGATTATGAGGTGTCCCTGTTTGCAAAAGATGTGAACCTAATAAGAAGAATTCAACTGGATGAGGATCAGGCAGGACTACAAAGGGATCTGGACGGCTGTAGTTGTGGTCCAGAAACTGGCTCCTGGAGTTAAACCCCACCAAATGCAAAGTCATGAAGATTGGAAGCTGTGAAAGAAGAGAGCAGACAGCGCACAGGCTAAGAGGCCAAAGACTGCAATCCTCAGTAAAGGAAAAGGATCTCTGGGTAAATACAATATTAAGCACATCTGGAAATAAATGGTATAAAATACCGACACAATGGAAATATAAACAAAATGGAAATATAAACACAAATGCAGTATAATGTGATCCTTTATTGACAACGTTTCACCCACACAGTGGGCTTTTTCAAGTCACACACAGATCCGTGTGTGACTTGAAAAAGCCCACTGTGTGGGTGAAACGTTGTCAATAAAGGATCACATTATACTGCATTTGTGTTTATATTTCCATTAAGCACATCTCCTGAGTCACACATCAATCAAAAAACTGCTGCAGCATATGGGCGTCTGGAAAACCTAAGAATAGAGTTTGCAACGAGACTTGTCCCTGGGTTAAGAGGTATGCCTTACGAGCAGAGATTAAGGGAAATGAACGTGACGACACTGGAGGACAGGAGGGATAGGGAAAGGGATATAATAACGATGTATAAATACTGAGAGGAACTGACAAAATGGATAGGGACAGGGTGTTTGAGAGATGGGACACAGCAATAGGGAGTCACGACTGTAAATTGAAGACTCAGATTAATCACAGGGATATTAGGAAGTATTTCTTTAGTCATAGAGTCTTCAAAAAGTGGAACAGTCTGGAGAGTAATGTAGTGGGGGCAGGATATATACATAGTTTTAAGAAGAGATACGACAAATATCATGAAGCAGGGAGAGAGTGGACCTAGTGGCGACCAGCGAAGAGGAGGGGTCAGGAGCTGTGAGTCGACCCGTGCAACCACAGATAGGTAAGAACAAATAGGTAAGAACACACATACACACACACACACACAGACACAGACACACACACACACACACACACACACACAGACACACCCACACACACACACACTCATACATACACACACACACACACACATACAGACACACACACACACACACACACACACAAACGCACACACACACATACACACACACACATACACACACACAAGCACACACACACACACACACACACACACACACATACACACACACACACACACACACACACACACACATACACACACACATACACACACACACACACACACACACACACACACACACACACACACACACACACACACACACACACACACACACACACACACACACATACACACACACACACACACACACACACACACACACACACACACACATACACACACACACACACACACACACACACACACACACACACACACACACACACACACACACACACACACACACACACACACACACACACACACACAAAATATTGCGCTTTGGCATAAATTATTCCCAATCATTGTTGATTACTCAAATGAGAAACTGACGAGAGAGAAAAGGTGATTAATTATGTGATGGAAGCTCAGCAATTCGTGCCTTCCATCACCCGCTGTTATGAAGAAAGATGAGAAAGATGACACCTTCTCTGCTGTTATATTCGGTAAATTATTGGAACACGAAGGCTGCTCTACCATCACCTCTCTCACCGCTGCTAGTAATGAGGGTTGAACAGCTGTGTCTGCTTATATTATGACTCAAGCCACAAATGAATTTTTTTTGTGATGAGTACGATGGACGAGTCAAAATGATGTGTATGGAATTATTTCTTCTCTGGCGTTGTTCACAATTCTGGTACAGAATTGTTTAAAATTTTGTAATATTTTTCAGTTTGTAGTGATAAGTAGTTTAGAAAACTGACAAGTTGAACTTAATGCAACATATGTTGCATTAGTTTGTAGTATAGTAAATATGAATTATGAAAAACATAACTATACAATTATCTTGTGTATTATTTTAAGAAAATATTCACATAACTGTTTACTACAGTGTTTATTTGGCACTGGTATCGATAATTAGGTAGCACGAGACTTAAGTCTCCTCGCACCTGCTGTCCCTCTTTACCTGGGGGAGACCAGCTACTTGACTGTTGTGCATCACGTGTTGAGGCGTAGTAGTATATCGTAGACAATACTGGCCTTAGAAAAGTCAGCTGATTTTTCGAATATGTATATATATATATATATGCAAGGAATTCGCGAGAGCATGCGAAATATACACAAACACTGATCTCTGGCTGAAGGAGACTCGAACCTACGAACCTTAGGACAAGATACGCAGTGCTTTACCAATCTACCCACACTGGACATACATATATATATATATATGTATATGTATATATATATATATATATATATATATATATATATATATATATATATATATATATATATATATATATATATATATATGTATATATATATATATATATATGTAATATAATATAGGGAGGTACCACCTCTGGAACTGTGCTGGAGACCCTCAGCCTCAGAGAGAGAATAAACTTATTTCAAGGAAAATTCAAGGTTCTTCCCGAAGCTGTTTGAATAATGTCTTCTCCTACCATCCCCTGTATTCTACATTCTATGTAGACGTTATTTGAAGATAAAATACATTGACAAAAATACAATAGGGAGTAGAACAACATAGATAACATCTCAGAGCTACATCTCGAATACTTTGTCCAGCTCCCCGGCGATGGACCGCGTGCCCAGAATGCTGCAGGAATTCCCCCTCTGGATCGCAATACTGAGTCTCTGAAAGACGAAGCTGGCCGCTCTGTAATCCTTGACTTCTATGATGAGTTTTTCACCCAGCTCTTTGAGAAACTTTAGAGCACACTTTCTCCATGCTCCAAGGGTCTTCGACCCTATTGGGATGAAGTTATAGCACGGTGGAAGGTCTTCATATTTTCAGGCCTCCTGGGTTTCCCTGTAGCTGGCAGCTCCACCCCCATCAGCTCCGGAGTATGGCAAGTAGGTGTCTGACAATGTGGCAGCACAAGTGTAGTCCCAGGCACTGTACTTACCATCCTTCCAGGGTAGCATAGTGTCTCCATCAGGACGCTTTTGACTTCCGTCAGACCTCTGCACTTGGGGTTCCCGTTGAGCTGGGCAACGGGCTGTGGCGAGGCTTCTCTTTATGATGTCGTTGACCTCCTCATGTCTAGCATACTTCACTTTTGATGTGTGACACACGAGACCATGAAGTCCGAATTGATTAGCCGTCGCCCTGCCACAAATACACCTATGTTCGGTGTGGATGGGGGCGGCTAGGCAAAGAGCAACACCAGTCCAAATGGTCTGTGGGTCAAGTCAATTGCCCAGAGAGGGATTGGGATCAGCTAGAAGGAAATCTCCTGAATGTGGTGCCTTCACCGCAAGGAGACGAGCTTTGTCCTTTCCTGAAGCGTTGGTGAGCATTGTGTTGGCGATTTTTTCCATGATTGGTTTGTCCCATTAGGACTGTTTGTGCTCTCTTGGAGGAGCTGGTCTACTGGAGGAGTCGGTAAGGGTGTCCCACCACACGGCTGCTTCCATGAACTTGTCCCTCTCAAGCGTTCGGGGACAATCTCCTTGACAAGTCAGCTGGAAGACAAACACACCTCGCTTCACCTCACTCCACCTCCCCACATATCACCACACCTCACCACGCCTCAGTATACCTCACCACACCTCACCCCACCTCACCACATCTCACCTCACCTCACCACACCTCACCCCATTTCACCCCACTTCACCACACCTCAACACACCTCACCACACCTCCCCACCTCACCACACCTCCCCACCTTACCACACCTCACCACACCTCACCTCACCTCACCACACCTCACCCCACCTCACCACATCTCACCTCACCTCCCCACACATCACCACACCTCACCCCACCTCTCCAACAATACACCCCATCCCACACCCCCTCACAAACCCCACCTCACATGCTACGACTCAGGCAGAAGAAGGCTGCACTATCATGCGAAACATTGATCAAACCATGATATTGTTGCTGACAATGGCAGGGCATTATGGTGCCATGAAACCATTGGTCCACAATGGTAAGTGCTCCGGGTAAGCCCCGGCTTATGGCATTGCCTGCTATTTTGAGAAGGAATTTTCAATATATTCGCTGACAGGAGAGAAAAAGATTGTCTGGTCACGTCTTTAAGAAGAGCAAAAAAGACAACTAACACTGTTTTTAAAGATAAAATGAATGAGTGTTAATTTATGCTGAAGCGTTAAACCCGTGAGGGGAGGTAATAGTATTCGATTCGATGAAAGGGAAAAGGCAGCTCTAATACCTTGTATCAAGAGCCTTTTACGCAGTTATGAATGGCTGTCCTGCTCAACCCCCTCTACTGCACAAACGGTGCATAAAATATTCACTTTGTTTACCCTATCTCTCTCTCGGTGACCTCTTTTTTGACCTCATTTGTGACCTCTTATGAGCGTGACCTCCGGGTTCTCATTGATCTTGTAAGGTCGGGTACAAGTGAAGTACTTGATGAGAGTCAGTTGGCAGTGATAGTTGTCAGTATGTTGTGTGATAGTCTGTTGTTGTCGGTATGTTGTCTGTTAAAGTCTGTTGTTGTCAGTATGTTGTGTGTTAAAGACTGTTGTTGTCAGTATGTTGTGTGTTAAAGACTGTTGTTGTCAGTATGTTGTGTGTTAAAGATTGTTGTTGTCAGTATGTTGTGTGTTAAAGACTGTTGTTGTCAGTATGTTGTGTGTTAAAGACTGTTGTTGTCAGTATGTTGTGTGTTAAAGATTGTTGTTGTCAGTATGTTGTGTTTTAAAGACTGTTGTTGTCAGTATGTTGTGTGTTAAAGACTGTTGTTGTCAGTATGTTGTGTGTTAAAGACTGTTGTTGTCAGTATGTTGTGTGTTAAAGACTGTTGTTGTCAGCATGTTGTGTGTTAAAGACTGTTGTTGTCAGTATGTTGTGTGTTAAAGACTGTTGTTGTCAGTATGTTGTGTGTTAAAGACTGTTGTTGTCAGTATGTTGTGTGTTAAAGACTGTTGTTGTCAGTATGTTGCTTGATAAAGTCTGTTGGTGTCAGTATGTTGTCTGTTAAAGTCTGTTGTTGTCAGTATGTTGTGTGTTAAAGACTGTTGTTGTCAGTATGTTGTGTGTTAAAGACTGTTGTTGTCAGTATGTTGTGTGTTAAAGATTGTTGTTGTCAGTATGTTGTGTTTTAAAGACTGTTGTTGTCAGTATGTTGTGTGTTAAAGACTGTTGTTGTCAGTATGTTGTGTGTTAAAGACTGTTGTTGTCAGTATGTTGTGTGTTAAAGACTGTTGTTGTCAGCATGTTGTGTGTTAAAGACTGTTGTTGTCAGTATGTTGTGTGTTAAAGACTGTTGTTGTCAGTATGTTGTGTGTTAAAGACTGTTGTTGTCAGTATGTTGTGTGTTAAAGACTGTTGTTGTCAGTATGTTGCTTGATAAAGTCTGTTGGTGTCAGTATGTTGTCTGTTAAAGTCTGTTGGTGTCAGTATGTTGTGTGTTAAAGACTGTTGTTGTCAGTATGTTGTGTGTTAAAGACTGTTGTTATCAGTATGTTGTGTGTTAAAGACTGTTGTTGTCAGTATGTTGTGTGTTAAAGACTGTTGTTGTCAGTATGTTGCGTGATAAAGTCTGTTGTTGTCAGTATGTTGTCTGTTAAAGTCTGTTGTTGTCAATATGTTGTCTGTTAAAGTCTGTTGTTGTCAGTATGTTGTGTGTTAAAGACTGTTGTTGTCAGTATGTTGTGTGTTAAAGACTGTTGTTGTCAGTATGTTGTGTGTTAAAGACTGTTGTTGTCAGTATGTTGCGTGATAAAGTCTGTTGTTGTCAGTATGTTGTCTGTTAAAGTCTGTTGTTGTCAATATGTTGTCTGTTAAAGTCTGTTGTTGTCAGTATGTTGTGTGTTAAAGACTGTTGTTGTCAGTATGTTGTGTGTTAAAGACTGTTGTTGTCAGTATGTTGTCTGTTAAAGTCTGTTGTTGATGATGTGGTGATGGTGCTGTGATGGTGGTACTGTGAAGGTAGTGCTATGATGGTAGTGCTCTGATGGTAGTGCTGTGATGGTAGTGCTGTGGTGGTGGTGCTGTAATGGTGGTGCTGTAATGGTGGTGCTGTGATTGTGGTACTGTGATGGTGGTGCTGTAATGGCAGTGCTGTGGTGGTGGTGCTGTGATTGTGGTGCTGTGATGGTAGTGCTGTGATGGTAGTGCTATGATGGTAGTGCTGTGATGGTAGTGCTGTGATGGTAATGCTGTGGCGGTGGTGCTGTGGTAGTGGTGCTGTGATGGTGGTGCGGTAATGGTGGTGCTGTGATGGTAGTGCTGTGGTGGTGGTGCTGTGGTGGTGGTGCTGTGATGGTGGTACTGTGATGGTGGTACTGTGATGGTGGTACTGTGATGGTAGTGCTGTGGTGGTGGTACTGTGATGGTAGTGCTGTGATGGTAGTGCTGTGATGGTAGTGCTGTGATGGTAATGCTGTGGCGGTGGTGCTGTGGTAGTGGTGCTGTGATGGTGGTGCGGTAATGGTGGTGCTGTGATGGTAGTGCTGTGGTGGTGGTGCTGTGATGGTGGTGCTGTGATTGTGGTGCTGTGATGGTGGTGGTGCTGTGATTGTGGTGCTGTGATGGTGACGATGCAGTGATGGTGGTGGTGCTCTGATGGTAATGCTGTGATGATGGTGCTGCGATGTTAGTGAAAATAAATGGTATAAAATACCGACACTATGGAAACATTAACACATATGCAGTTTAATGTGATCCTTTATTGACAACGTTTCGCCCACACAGTGGGCTTTTTCAAGTCACAAACAGATCTACCTGGGATGGAAGGTACGGGAGTATTTATAGTCAGGTTCAAAATGTTGAGGTCAGGTGGAGAATGCTGCATCTGATGATCCACTGGGTGGGGTTATAGAGTCTTGGGTAGCTTGGCAGGGGTATTGGACAAGTTGTGAGTAGACCTTCTGCAGTGTTCTATGTTCTTATGTGGGATAGCGATGAAGAAGTTTCTTGGCGAGTGGTTCAGCTATGTTATAGAAGCCGTTGTTCTGGTTGAAATTGTTGGTTATAGAGATAAGCGATGATTCCAGGATTCTTCGGTATTGAGTGTTGTCTTCTGTGGCGATAAGTCTTGAGTTTCTGTAGTTAATTAAATGGTTGTGTGAATTGCGATGTTGTACACAGGCATTCCATGTATCGTCAGTCCTGCTTGCGTATTGGTGTTCTGAAATACGTGTTCGGAGGTCTCTTGATGTTTCGCCCACGTATAATTTGTTGCAGTCATTACAAGGGATTATGTATACCCCTGCAGAGGATGGAAGCTTGTCCTGTCTACTAGATACTTGGAATGATGTATTGGAAAAGATGTTGGAAACATGTTTGGCAATGGAGTTGGTGGGGAGGACTATGTATCTCTTCTCGGCAGTATCTTCTCTGGGTGTGTTGAAGATGTTTAATGCCCGCCGTCTGCAGTCTCTGATGAAGTGACGAGGATAGTGGAGTTTTGAAAATACTTGTTCAATTATAGTGCATTCTTTCTCAAGGAACTCATTGCTGCAGATTCTGAGTGCGCGCAGGAAGAAGCCTATAATTACACCACCTTTAGTTTTGGTGTCGTGGTGAGAGTAGAAATGGAGAAGATTGTTTTGGTTGGTTGGTTTTCGATAGACTTTAAAACGAAGTTCATGGTCAGTTTTGCAGAGAAGAACATCAAGGAAAGGAAGAGTGTTGTTGACTTCTTCTTCAAGTGTGAGCTGGATTGAGGGCTCGACCTGGTTGAGCTTGTCTTGGAGAGCTTGAACGTTGAAGCGCCTGGGAGTTATGAGGAGAATGTCGTCAACATAACGGAGCCAGGTGACAGTCGAAGGAATAATGGTGGAGAAACGCTCGGCTTCCAGATGTTCCATGTATAAGTTCGCCAGGACGGCACTGAGTGGCGAGCCCATGGGTAGACCAAAAGTCTGCTGAAAGAGGTGATTTTCGAAAGAGAAACACGTAAAGCCGACACATAGTTCAAAGAGGTCGATGAAATCGCTGGCTGGAATAGGAAGATCAAGTGAATCGTCAATTTTTCTGCGCAGGAGATCGATGGCTTGTGTTGTAGGTACTTTGGTGAATAGGGAAGTTACGTCAAGGCTGGAAAGTTTCTTGTTCTTGATGCTGATGTTGCGAATGCGATTGAGAAGATCACCCGAGTGTTTGAGATGTGCTGGACTGATAGTGCCCAAGAGTTTGGAGAGGTGTTTTGCGAGAATTCCTGAGAGTTGGTAAGGAGCACTGCCTATTCCCGAAGATATGGGCCTCAAAGGGATACCACAGGCTTGTGAGTTTTTGGTAGGCCGTACATTCTGGCAGGTCTGGGGTTGCTGGGTATGGTGTGCAGAAGTTTCTTCCCTTGTTCTGAGTCCCTCAGAATGCGGCGAGTCCTTTGAAGAAAAGTTTTAGTAAGGATGTCCACTTGGTTAGTTGTGAGAGGTTTGTAGGTATCTGGGTCATTAATGAGTTCCTTGAGAAAGAATGCACTATAATTGAACAAGTATTTTCAAAACTCCACTATCCTCGTCACTTCATCAGAGACTGCAGACGGCGGGCATTAAACATCTTCAACACACCCAGAGAAGACACTGCCGAGAAGAGATACATAGTCCTCCCCACCAACTCCATTGCCAAACATGTTTCCAACATCTTTTCCAATACATCATTCCAAGTATCTAGTAGACAGGACAAGCTTCCATTCTCTGCAGGGGTATACATAATCCCTTGTAATGACTGCAACAAATTATACGTGGGCGAAACATCAAGAGACCTCCGAACACGTATTTCAAAACACCAATACGCAAGCAGGACTGACGATACATGGAATGCCTGTGTACAACATCGCAATTCACACAACCATTTAATTAACTACAGAAACTCAAGACTTATCGCCACAGAAGACAACACTCAATACCGAAGAATCCTGGAATCATCGCTTATCTCTATAACCAACAATTTCAACCAGAACAATGGCTTCTATAACATAGCTGAACCACTTGCCAAGAAACTTCTTCATCGCTATCCCACATAAGAACATAGAACACTGCAGAAGGTCTACTCACAACTTGTCCAATACCCCTGCCAAGCTACCCAAGGCTCTATAACCCCACCCAGTGGATCATCAGATGCAGCATTCTCCACCTGACCTCAACATTTTGAACCTGACTATAAATACTCCCGTACCTTCCATCCCAGGTAGATCTGTTTGTGACTTGAAAAAGCCCACTGTGTGGGCGAAACGTTGTCAATAAAGGATCACATTAAACTGCATATGTGTTTATGTTTCCACTGCGATGTTAGTGCTGTGATGGTGGTGCTGTGATGGTGGTGGTGCTGTGATGGTGGTGGTGGTGCTGTGATTGTGGTGGTGTTGGTTGTAGGTCAGAGTATTGATAGTGGCACTGCTGCTGTTACAGTCATGCAATTAGTATTCCCACAGCGCAACAGCAGAACAAGTTACGACAAGCCATTAGCAATACAGAAGAGAAAAATTCCACACCAGCAGGAACAGCAACAGCAGCAGCAGCAGCAGCAGCAGCAGCAGCAGCAGCTGCAGCAGCAGGAACAACAACAGCAGCAGCAGCAACAGCAACAGCAACAGCAGCAACAGCAACAACAACAGCAGCAGCAACAGCAGCAACAGCAATAGAAACAGCAGTAGCAGCAGCAGGAACAGCAGTAGGAACAGCAGCAGTAACAGTAGCAGCAGCAACAGCAGGAGTAGCAGTAGCAGCAGCAACATCAACAGCATCAGCATCAGCAACAACAACAGCAGCAACAGCAACAGCAACAGCAGGAACAATAACAGCAGCAGCAGCAACAACAACAGCAGCAGCAGCAACAGGAGGAGCAATAACAACAGCAGCAGTAACAGCAACACGAACAGTAGCAGCAACAACAACAGCAGCAGCAACAGCAGCAGCAACAGCAACAGCAGCAGCAACAGCAGCAGCAACAGCAGCAGCAACAGCAGCAGCAGCAACAACAGCAGCAGCAACAGCAGCAGCAACAGCAGCAGCAGCAGCAACAGCAGCAGTAGCACTGCAAGAGAGAAACATCAAAGGCCATAAATCCAGGTTGCGTGGCGGCGGCGGGCGTCCAGGAGAGGCACGTCCCCCGCCACTACGTGACCCTGATCAAAAGCAGACTCTCCACACTCACAATTAATATTGACAACCATACCTTCATTGCTCCTTATACATTGTTCTCAGTGTTGCCAGGATTTACTTCATCTAAGATGAAACCAAAATCTGTATCGCCTGCTTTGCTGATCAATTTTCTCAAGTGAAGTGTGTCATATCGCTGAAGAATTTAGAAATACTGTATAGGTATTTGTGGTCAATAATCTGGTATATAACTGAGAAACTAAGGCACTAAAATAACAAACTTTTACCAACTTTCCTTTTGGTGTTTTTGAGTTAGGAGTAACTCTAATAAAGCTGACAGACCTTGAAAAGAGAGAGAACGCGGACGGCATCAGAAAAATGTATTGGGAGAGAGCGTTGTTATTGGGTATTGTCCTAGGCGTGTGCACACCGCCACCCACCCCACGACCACCCTCACACGAAGGTCGGGAATGAAGACACCCAGGTGTTGTACAGGTGTCTTACTCATCACCTGGTCAGCCTCGTACATTATGTACAAGATCATACCAGACTCACACACACGCACACTCCTGACTTCCTTCCTCCACTCCTGGCTTCCCTCCTCCACTCCTGGCTTCCTTCCTCCACTCCTGGCTTCCCTCCTCCACTCCTGGATTCCCTCCTCCACTCCTGGCATCCCTCTTCCACTCCTGGCTTCCCTCCTCCACTCCTGGCATCCCTCATCTACTCCTGGCTTCCCTCCTCCACTCCTGGCATCCTTCTTCCACTCCTGGCTTCCCTCCTCCACTCCTGGCATCCCTCCTCCACTCCTGGCTTCCCTCCTCCACTCCTGTCTTCCCTCCTCCACTCGTGGCTTCCCTCCTCCACACGAGACTCCTTTAAGTCTTTTCAGACTAATCGTAAGGTTTTGGCTGAGTCTTTGGTGGTATTCTTGATTATTTATCAGTTATAAGTTATATTTATTATTTATTAAAGGGGAAAATTAGGTACCCTCTTGCCAAGTGATACGGCTAACTTCTTGCAAGTGAATCGACCTGGGTTCGTGTTCCTGGCTAGTTAAACCGTATTGGTAAGTCTCCTCATACCTGCTTCCCTTGTTCACCTAGCAGAAAGTAGGTACCCCAGGGGTATTAAACCGTTGTGAGGGGTAACAGGGGATCTACTCACCAGTATTAAGGACAGAAATATTAGAAACGAAAAAGTGGTCAGCCTGGACTTAACTACAGAAAGTTACTCTTTTAGTTTTGCCGCTTGAGTGGGTAGTTTGTTGTGCACTCGTGCTTATCCTGTAAGTGGTAGCGCAAAAAACAGTCTTCCAAAGGTCGCACTGAGTCTGTGTCAGCTCCAGAGGGACGTTGTTACATCACTACAAAGGTCACACTATGCCTGTATCAGCCCCATTGGGACGTTGTTACATCACTACAAAGGTCACACTATGCCTGTGTCAGCCCCATTGGGACGTTGTTACATCACTACAAAGGTCACACTATGCCTGTGTCAGCCCCATTGGGACGTTGTTACATCACTACAAAGGTCACACTATGCCTGTGTCAGCCCCATTGGGACGTTGTTACATCACTACAAAGGTCATACTATGCCTGTGTCAGCCCCAGAGGGACGTTGTTACATCACTACAAAGGTCATACTATGCCTGTGTCAGCCCCATTGGGACGTTGTTACATCACTACAAAGGTCACACTATGCCTGTGTCAGCCCCAGAGGGACGTTGTTACATCACTACAAAGGTCACACTATGCCTGTGTCAGCCCCAGAGGGACGTTGTTACATCACTACAAAGGTCACACTATGCCTGTGTCAGCCCCAGAGGGACGTTGTTACATCACTACAAAGGTCACACTATGCCTGTGTCAGCCCCAGAGGGACGTTGTTACATCACTACAAAGGTCACACTATGCCTGTGTCAGCCCCAGAGGGACGTTGTTACATCACTACAAAGGTCACACTATGCCTGTGTCAGCCCCAGAGGGACGTTGTTACATCACTACAAAGGTCACACTATGCCTGTGTCAGCCCCAGAGTGACGTTGTTACATCACTACAAAGGTCACACTATGCCTGTGTCAGCCCCAGAGGGACGTTGTTACATCACTACAAAGGTCACACTATGCCTGTGTCAGCCCCAGAGGGACGTTGTTACATCACTACAAAGGTCACACTATGCCTGTGTCAGCCCCAGAGGGACGTTGTTACATCACTACAAAGGTCACACTATGCCTGTGTCAGCCCCAGAGGGACGTTGTTACATCACTACAAAGGTCACACTATGCCTGTGTCAGCCCCAGAGGGACGTTGTTACATCACTACAAAGGTCACACTATGCCTGTGTCAGCCCCAGAGGGACGTTGTTACATCACTACAAAGGTCACACTATGCCTGTGTCAGCCCCAGAGGGACGTTGTTACATCACTACAAAGGTCACACTATGCCTGTGTCAGCCCCAGAGGGACGTTGTT
>NC_091340.1:14466431-14473931 GCF_038502225.1 Cherax quadricarinatus
TGCTACTGATGCTACAATTACTACTACTGCTACTGCTGCTACTGTTGCTACTACTACTACTACTGCTACTGCTGCTACTGTTGCTACTACTACTACTACTGCTACTACTACTACTACTACTGCTACTACTACTACTACTACTACTACTACTACTGCTACTACGACTACTACTACTACTGCTACTACTACTATTACTGCTACTACAATTACTACTACTACCGCTACTACTACTACTACTGCTACTACAATTACTACTACTACTTCTACTACTACTACTACTACTACTACAATTACTACTAGTACTACTACTACTACTACTTCTACTACTACTACTACTACTACTACAATTACTACTAGTACTACTATCAGTGTGTGTTACAGTCTGGTAAAGATACAAATAACTAAACTCTTGCTATATCTTGTAATAATCTTGAGTAATAAAGAAGAAAAATATCCCAGGAGACACACTATATTTAATTTAATTTTCTTAAAGATAACAACAGCTTTACTGCCAATTTGTAAATAAAAAATAAATATAAAAATTAACAAAAAAATGCGCGCTCAAAATAGCGAACATATGGTAAAGAAAATGGGAAATAATATATCCATGATATATTATTTCTATATTTCAATATATATATTTCAATATATATATATATATATATATATATATATAGATATATATATATATATATATATATATATATATATATATATATATATATATATATATATATATGAAGGAGTATACTAATCTGAAAATTTTACAGTGGTTTTTAGATGGTAAATTAAGTATAATTTAACCTGGGATAATCTAAGAAACAATATATGGTAACATTATTTTTATTAAATAATTTGTGATTGAAATTCCTGCTGAAGAGCCCACCAGAAATTATTGATCAACGTGTGGCAACACTCCATTGAATTTCCTGAAATTATCAACGATGTTAGTCAATGTGTCGTTCAAATCCCTGAAAACCTCGCCCTAAATGTTGGTAAAGAGCACTTATTAATATTCCTGTTAAAAACAGCTCTAGGTCTTTCGTGTTGCAAATAACCCGTCGTCAGGAGCTTGCAGTTTTGCAGAAAATAGGATCAAATCAGAGTAAACACGTTCAGAGAGTGTTTTTGCTAGAACGATTCTTATAAATACTTTCACTCTGAACTTGTTTACTAGGATTGTATTCTCTTCTGATGATGTGTTAATTGTAACAAGAAAGGCCTAGAGCTGCCTTCCGACTACCCTCGTAGCTGCTTTCCATCCTGCATTGTTTGTTCGCCGTTTTTTCATTCTTGTTAAATAAATGAAAAAAGCGAGCAGAATTGCGTACAAAACATATGACAACACTCCATTTAAATAGCTTCTAAAACGCGCGCCAAAAGTTGGTGAACAATATCTGTCAACATTACGTTTAAAACCCTAAAAATGATGCGCATATCGTGACCTATTTATAAAAACGTTATTTATATAATTTAAAACTGGGCAATACTTCGCTTGAATCACTGAAAATAGCGCGCGAAAGCTCTTATACTATATGGCAACACTATTTTGAAAACCCCAAATGAATGGAGCTCCAAAAAGTTAGTGAGACCCATATGGCAACACTCAGTTTAAATCCCCCGATAAATGGCGCGCATCAATGTTTGTAAACAACAGTGTTACCAGTCACCAGTGACTTGCAAAACTTGTTAAGTAATGAAATAATGTCTTATGTTAGTGAACGAGTGAGCTGTTGATATACTGGCAATGATGAGGCCAATTATATTAATAATAATAATATAAAAAACGATAATAATAATAATAATAATAATAATAATAATAATAATAATAATAATAATAATAATAATAACAATAATAATAATAACGATAATTAAAGTAACGATAATAATAATTATAATACCACTACTACTACTACTACTACTACTACTACTAATAATAATAATAATAATAATAATAATAATAATAATAATAATAATAATAACAATAATGATAACGATAATTAAAGTAACGATAATAATAATTATAATACCACCACTAATAATAACATAATAATAATAATAATAATAATAATAATAATAATAATAATAATAATAATAATAAAATATAATAATAATAATAATAATAATAATAATAATAAAATATAATAATAATAATAATAATAATAATAATAATAATAATAATAATAATAATAATAATAATAATAAAATATAATAATAATAATAATAATAATAATAATAATAATAATAACAATAATAATAATAATAAAATATAATAATAATAATAATAATAATAATAATAATAATAATAATAATAACAATAATAATAATAATAAAATATAATAATAATAATAATAATAATAATAATAATAATAATAATAATAATAATAATAATAATAAAATATAATAATAATAATAATAATAATAATAATAATAATAATAATAATAATAATAATAATAATAATAATAACAATAATAATAATACTGGCAATAATAATAAACTTCATCTGGGTCACTAGCAGTGTATTTACATAAACTTTCATTTAATGATTTTATCTATCATATTTCGACATCATTTCTAACATGTAAAAATATATTGTTTCAACTGTGAGATTTTTTAGGTGAATAATTAGATAAATATTGAGAGATCAACAAATACCAGGAAAAATATAATACAGCTGTTTTGAGAATTATACTCAAGATATAAAAGAGAAAGAATATTATAGATAGTTTATAAATTATATCAAAGGTGAAATACCGGGGTTGTTCATATCTAAGTGTAAATATACACTGGAAACTGCTTATGTTCTCTGTAGGTAGGTAGGTAGGTAGGTAGGTAGGTAGGTAGGTAGGTAGGTAGGTAGGTAGGCAGTTAGGTATAATGTTTGTCAGGAAAGAGGACAAGTGCTTTATAACGCTGGTCTTAGTCATAGGATGAACCACAGCTGGAACTATCGGTCATCTGAACGAGAACTTCCGCTGGCTTACCGGTAAACAGCTTTAAAAATTATGGTTATGACTGGATGATCCCGGCACCAGAGTGACCTTTAGGTCATGCTGCCTTACACTTGTTCACCTAGCAGTAAGTAGGTACACAAGTGTTAACTTCAGTCTTAGTAGCACAACAATATGCGGCTGGCCAGCCGCAATTCTGTTAATGAATCAAAATCATTTATATATATATATATATATATATATATATATATATATATATATATATATATATATATATATATATATATATATATATATAGATAGATATATATATACATATATATATATATATATATATATATATATATATATATATATATATATATATACATATATATATATATATATATATATATATATATATATATAAGGAGAGCAGATGATAGAGTGGGAGAGGCACTGACAAGAAATTTTAATGAAAATAAGAAAAAAAATTTTGGAGAGAGTTAAACAAGTTAAGAAAACCTAGGGAACCAATGGATATGTCAGTTACAAACCAGATGGGGAGATGTAGGTATTGGGTAGATGGTGAGAATATTTTGAGGAACTTTTAAATGTCGACGAAGAAAGGGAGGCGGTAATTTCATGCACTGGCCAGGGAGGTATACCATCTTGAATGAGTGAAGAAGAGCAGGATGTGAGTGTGGGGGAGGTGCGTGAGGCATTACGTAGAATGAAAGGGGGTAAAGCAGCTGGAACTGATGGGATCATGACAGAAATGTTAAAAGCAAGGGGGTTATATAGTGTTGGAGTGGTTGGTATTTTTGTTTAATAAATGTATAAAAGAGGGGAAGGTACCAAGGGATTGGCGGAGAACATGTATAGTACCTTTATATAAAGGGAAGGGGGACAAAAGAGATTGTAAAAATTATAGAGGAATAAGTTTACTGAGTATACCAGGAAAAGTGTACGGTAGGGTTATTATTGAAAGAATTAGAGGTAAGACAGAATGTAGGATTGCGGATGAGCAAGGAGGTTTTAGAGTGGGTAGGGGATGTGTAGATCAAGTGTTTACATTGAGGCATATATGTGAGCAGTGTTTAGATAAAGGTAGGGAAGTTTTTATTGCTTTTATGGATTTAGAAAAGGCATATGATAGAGTGGATAGGGGAGCAATGTGGCAGATGTTGCAAGTGTATGAAATAGGTGTTAAGTTACTAAATGCTGTAAAGAGCTTTTATGAGGATAGTGAGGCTCAGGTTAGGGTGTGTAGAAGAGAGGGAGAATACTTCCCAGTAAAAGTAGGTCTTAGACAGGGATGTGTAATGTCACCATGGTTGTTTAATATATTTATAGATGGGGTTGTAAAAGAAGTAAATGCTAGGGTGCTCGGGAGAGGGGTGGGATTATATTATGGGGAATTAAATACAAAATGGGAGTTGACACAGTTACTTTTGCTGGTGATGCTGTGCTTATGGAAGATTCTAAAGAGAAATTGCAAAGGTTAGTAGATGAGTTTGGGAGAGTGTGTAAAGGTAGAAAGTTGAAAGTGAACATAGAAAAGAGTAAGGTGATGAGGGTATCAAATGATTTAGATAAAGAAAACTTGAATGTCAAATTGGGGAGGAGGAGTATGGAAGAAGTGAATGTTTTCAGATATTTGGGAGTTGACGTGTCAGCGGATGGATTTATGAAGGATGAGGTTAATCATAGAATTGATCAAGGAAAAAAGGCGAGTGGTGCGTTGAGGTATATGTGGAGACAAAAAACGTTATCTATGGAGGCAAAGAAGGGAATGTATGAAAGTATAGTAGTACCAACACTCTTATATGGGTGTGAAGCTTGGGTTGTAAATGCTGCAGCGAGGAGGTGGTTGGAGGCAGTGAAGATGTCCTGCCTAAGGGCAATGTGTGGTGTAAATATTATTCAGAAAATTCGGAGTGTGGAAATTAGGAGAAGGTGTGGAGTTAATAAAAGTATTAGTCAGAGGGCTGAAGAGGGGTTGTTGAGGTGGTTTGGTCAATTAGAGAGAATGGATCAAAGTAAAATGACATGGAGAGCGTATAAATCTGCAGGGGAAGGAAAGTGGGGTAGGTGTCGTCCTCGAGGTCAGAGGGAAGGGGTAAAGGTTTTGTGGGCGAGGGGCTTGGACTTCCAGCAAGCGTGAGTGAGCGTGTTAGATAGGAGTGAATGGAGACGAATGGTATTTGGAACCAGAAGAGCTGTTGGAGTGTGAGCAGGGTAATATTTAGTGAAGGGATTCAGGGAAACCGGTTATTTTATATAGCTGGACTTGAGTCCTCGAAATGGGAAGTACAATGCCTGCACTTTAAAGGAGGGGTTTGGGATATTGGCAGTTTGGAGGGATATGTTGTGTATCTTTATACGTATATGCTTCTAAACTGTTGTATTCTGAGCACCTCTGCAAAAAGAGTGAATATGCGTGAGTGAGGTGAAAGTGTTGAATGATGATTAAAGTATTTTCTTTTTGGGGACTTTCTTTCTTTTTGGGTCACCCTGCCTCGGTGGGAGACGGCCGACTTGTTAATATATATATATATATATATATATATATATATATATATATATATATATATATATATATATATATATATATATATATATATATATATATATATATATATATATATATATATATATATATATATATATATATATATATATATATATATATATATATATATATATATATATATATATACATACATATATATATATATATATATATGTATATATATATATATATATATATATATATATATATATATATATATATATATATATATATATATATATATATATATATATATATATATATATATATATATATATATATATATATATATATATATATATATATATATATATATATATATATATATATATATATATATATAAGGAGGGGTGTTAATGTTGCAGTTTAAAAACTGTAGTGTAAAGCACCCTTCTGGCAAGACAGTGATGGAGTGAATGATGGTGAAAGTTTTTCTTTTTCGGGCCACCCTGCCTTGGTGGGAATCGGCCAGTGTGATAATAAAAATAAATAAATAAATAAATATATATATATATATATATATATATATATATATATATATATATATATATATATATATATATATATATATATATATATATATATATATATATATATATATATATATATATATATATATATATATGTATATATTGTGAAATACAGCCATGGTAACCCTTGAGTGCGTTATCGCCCTTAAAACCCAATAAATAAATCTGCCACGGTAATATAGCTTGTTTCATCCACGATATTTTGAGTTGTTCCAGCCACGGTATTGTGAGTTGTTCCAGTCACAGAATTGTGAGTTGTTCCAGCCCCAATATTGTGAGTTGTTCTAGCCACGGTATTGTGAGTTGTTCCAGTCACAGTATTGTGAGTTGTTCCAGCAACAGTATTGTGAGTTGTTCCAGCCACAGTATTGTGAGTTGTTCCAGCCACGGTTTTGTGAATTTTTCCAGCCACAGTATTGTGAGTTGTCCCAGCCACGGTATTGTTAGTTGTTCCACCCACGGTATTGTGAGTTGTTCCAGTCACAGTATTATGAGCTGTTCCATCCACAGTATTGTGAGTTGTTCCAGCCACCGTATTGTGAGCTTTTCCAGCCACAGTATTGTGAATTGTTCCAGTCACAATATTGTGAGTTGTTCCAGCCACAGTATTGTGAGTTGTTCCAGCAACGATACTGTGAATTGTTCCAGCCACAGTGTTGTGAGTTGTTCCATCCACAGTATTGCGAGTTGTTGCTTTCGCGGTATTGTGTCTTGTTCCAGCCACAGTATTGTGAGTTGTTCCATTCACAGTATTGTGAGTTGCTCCATTACGGTATTGTAAGTTGTTCCAGACACGGTATTGTGAGTTGTTCCTGCCACGGTATTGTGAGTTGTTCCAGCCACAATATTTTGAGCTGCTCCAGCCACGGTATTGTGAGTTGTTCCAGCTACGGAATTTTGAGTTGTTTCATTCACAGTATTGTGAGTTGTACCTGCCACGGTATTGTGAGTTGTTGCAACCTCGGTTTTGTGAGTTGTTCAAGCCACAGTATCGTGCATTCTTCCAGGGACGGTGTTGTGAGTTGTTCCAGCCACAGTTTTGTGACTTGTTCCAGCCACGGTATTGTGAGCTGTTCCAGCCACAATATTGTGAGTTGTTCCAGTCCCAGTATTGTGAGTTGTTCCAGCCACGGTATTGTGAGTTGTTGCAACCACGGTATTGTGAGTTGTTCCAGCCACGGTACTGTGAGTTGTTTCAGTCGCTGTATTATGAGTTGTTCCAGCCACGGTATTGTGAACTGTTCCAGCCACGGTATTGTGATTTGCTCCAGCCACGGTATTGTGAGTTGTTCCAGCAACGATACTTTGAATTGTTCCAGGCACAGTATTGTGATTTGTTCCATCCACAGTATTGTGAGTTGCTCCTTTCGCGGTATTGTGAGTTGTTCCAGCCACGGTATTGTGAGTTGTTTCAGTCACGGTATTGTGAGTTGTTCCAGCCACGGTATTGTGAACTGTTCCAGC
>NC_091340.1:14488931-14498931 GCF_038502225.1 Cherax quadricarinatus
GTATGTGAGGAGCTCAACAAGAGATTTAAGGAAGTATTTACAGTGGAGACAGGAAGGCCTTTGGGTAGACAGAACAGAGGGGGACGCCAACAAGGAATATACCAACAAGTATTAGATGACATTGTTACAAAAAACGCGATTTCGAATAAACATAGAGATCTCCAGTGAATACTAGAAAGGACTGCCCTTCTAGCATCCAGCCTGTTACTGGGTTTTTGTAACAAGTAGTCAGTATCCTTGTCCAGTTATCCATTAGAATTTAGTAAGATTTAATAGTGTTTTAGGATTACAACTGGTAGGCTACTAACTAAAGTAATTAAAATTTAATAAGTTTATTAATAATAAAATTGTCTTGGCGTATATTATCAAATTAAATTAATGTAATGAACATAATCAAAATAATCACTTCTCTTGTGTACAGTAGTATTGTGCTGAAGGTACATATTACATCTTAATGGCTTTTAAGTACCGTCTGGTACATTGTTAACATTTAATAACATAATACATATATATATACATACATATATATATATATATATATATATATATATATATATATATATATATATATATATATATATATATATATATATATATATATATATATATATATATATATATATATATATATATATATATATATATATATATATATATATATATATATATATATATATATACAAGTAAGTTTGTGTGTATGCTTGTAAGTGCTCTAAGTAGTTCACTATGTCTCAAAACTCGACTAGACGTAATCAGTGACTGACAAAGTCCTCACATCAACTAACTTCTTAACCAACCTGGCAATCAGAACAGCTTGCTTGAACAATAAAACGACTGATAAGCCGAACAGCAATATAGGAAGCAACAGCGACACAGAATCAGGAACAAGGAGATAATATAACGACACTAAGTAGGGACCATCAGCAGATCCTCCACAAAAGTCACAAAACTCCCATTGTCGTGTGGGGTTCGGTAAGGAGATAAGAGGGTTGAAGTTAGCCACACTTGTTGGATGGTAACGATATATATATTGTCAGACTGTGGTAATGGGAGATGGAAGGAGCCCAGCCTGCCGTGTTCTGCCTTCTTCTATGCCTATGCGTCGACTGAGGGCGGGGGTCGACTAAGAGCGGGGCAGCTCGTCTCACTCGCTCGCTGCATCCCACCGCTGTCACCAGATTGTCGTGTGGGGTTCGGTAGGAGATACGAGGGTTGAAGGTAAACACCTTGTTGGATGGTAACACTATATATTGTCAGACTGTGGATGAGAGGTGGGAGCCAGGCCTGCCCTGCTCGCCTGTCTATGGCAATCCGTCGAGTGAGAAAGAGGCAGGTTGTCTCACTTACTCATGCTGCATCCCGTGATGTCATACAGTCACAGGCCTAAGGGATCTTCTATATAAAGCACATGGATGGTACTATGATACTCTATACAACACTTATAAGGGGATCAGCAACTATGCTGACAGCTCGGTCATGTTACATATGTCGTCCCAACATACACTACTATGCTATAGGCTGAACAGGCAGGTGGTTCTGGGCTGATTCTATACAATAACAAATTCATATATAACTTAGAACTAATGGATGGTATCATAATGGATGTTAACAAAATGAGTTTTACGTAATGGGTGTTAACGTAATCACTTTTAACATAATGCATTACAAACTATAAGAACAAATCATGGTACAATATGAGATGGAATTGATCGATCTATCTGTATTTATGCACTCTACGGATTCTGAGGAAGAATATATATATATATATATATATATATATATATATTTTTTATTATCACACCGGCCGATTCCCACCAAGGCAGGGTGGCCCGAAAAAGAAAAACTTTCACCATCATTCACTCCATCACTGTCTTGCCAGAAGGGTGCTTTACACTACAGTTTTTAAACTGCAACATTAACACCCCTCCTTCAGAGTGCAGGCACTGTACTTCCCATCTCCAGGACTCAAGTCCGGCCTGCCGGTTTCCCTGAATCCCTTCATAAATGTTACTTTGCTCACACTCCAACAGCACGTCAAGTATTAAAAACCATTTGTCTCCATTCACTCCTATCAAACACGCTCACGCATGCCTGCTGGAAGTCCAAGCCCCTCGCACACAAAACCTCCTTTACCCCCTCCCTCCAACCCTTCCTAGGCCGACCCCTACCCCGCCTTCCTTCCACTACAGACTGATACACTCTTGAAGTCATTCTGTTTCGCTCCATTCTCTCTACATGTCCGAACCACCTCAACAACCCTTCCTCAGCCCTCTGGACAACAGTTTTGGTAATCCCGCACCTCCTCCTAACTTCCAAACTACGAATTCTCTGCATTATATTCACACCACACATTGCCCTCAGACATGACATCTCCACTGCCTCCAGCCTTCTCCTCGCTGCAACATTCATCACCCACGCTTCACACCCATATAAGAGCGTTGGTAAAACTATACTCTCATACATTCCCCTCTTTGCCTCCAAGGACAAAGTTCTTTGTCTCCACAGACTCCTAAGTGCACCACTCACTCTTTTTCCCTCATCAATTCTATGATTCACCTCATCTTTCATAGACCCATCTGCTGACACGTCCACTCCCAAATATCTGAATACGTTCACCTCCTCCATACTCTCTCCCTCCAATCTGATATTCAATCTTTCATCACCTAATCACCTAATATATATATATATATATATATATATATATATATATATATATATATATATATATATATATATATATATATATATATATATATACATGGTGAAATTAACAGCAAAGCAAATCTGGTGCACTCAGATTATTACAGCCAAATTCTCAGAATACGGAGGGAACGTGAACACGAAAAAAAAAAATTCTGGAAAACTGATTAGTTAATAACAAACAGTTGACAATTTCCTTCATCTCGGACATCTAGTTATACAGATTATGTACATTTAAACCCAATTCTGCGAGGGTGAGGTTTACATATGCAGAATGGTTATCATCTCTGGGAGGATCGAATTCCTCTGCAATGGCTAACACATGTCTTGACTGAGGGAGATCTGAACAAACATCTACAAAAGATACTTGTGGGTTTCTCATTACTTGTCGAGTACGCAAGGATTAACGACATTCAGGTTGAATATCTGACTGAGTATCTGAGGTAGAGGGTACAGAGTCAAGAGGATCTTCAGCATCTGTCACATTAGTCTGGGTAGCAATATCATCAACATCGCATACTAATTTCATATGATCTAAATGCGATTCTTTGTACTTACCAGTACTAATTTCTCTAACCTTATACTTATTACCAGAGATATGTTCTACAACTCGATAAGGTCCGACAAACTTTTGATCGAGCTTAGGTATTGCGGATGTTTTGTTGAAATTTGTCAGCATTACTCTCGAACCTACTTTAACTTTTGATGGTTTAGCACGGCTATTAGTAACTCTAGTAAATTCTGCTGTTGATTTATGAAGTGTTTCACGGATTCTTCTAAAAACACTCTGAGCCATGCTGGTACGAGTTGCTACGAAATCATCAGGGTTGTAATTGGGTTTCGGAGTGGAAAATAACAACTCATAGGGTAAACGCTTGTCTACACCATACAATACATAATGTGGAGTGTCGTCTATGGAAGCATTGTAAGCAGAATTTATGGCACATTGAACATCTGGTATAACTTCATCCCAAGTTTCACTATTGGGGTTGATAGTGGCTCTCAGGTCATCAAGTACTTTCTTATTGGTTCGTTCAGCTAACCCATTGCTGGCAGGATGATGAGGAACAATGGTGGATTTAGAGATCTTGTACAAAGTACACAAATTTTCAAGAATCTCATTACAGAATTCACCTCCATTATCTGTTACTAAGGACTTAGGGGTGGTATGCCTGCAGATAATGCGTTCTTTAAACGCTTTAGCTACTGTCTCTGCAGTCTTATCTGCAATAGGAACTAACTCACAATATCTGGTGAAATGGTCTATCATAACACACAGATGTTTGTTGCCTTGTAGGGAACATTTAAAATTGGTTAACAAATCAAGGGCAACTCTTTCCCACGGTTCACTAGTGGTTGGGTACACTTGGATTGGATTAGGACCATTGACATTTCCTTTATGTTGCATACAAACACTACATTTCTTAACATACTCTGAAATGTCAGTTGCCATACGTGGCCAAAAGTACTTCATTCTGGCTTGTTTCACAGAACGATCCATACCAGGGTGTGCAACACCTGGTGCATCATGAACTAGCTGTAGAGCTACGTTCACTAGTGACTGTGGAATTACTAACTGGTAAACTCTTCTGCTTGGAGTATCCAATTCGGCTGTTCGATACAGTAATTCTTGGCTCATTACAAAGTCACTGATGGGTGCTGGTGGCTTCACAGTAAGAATAAGATCTTCCTGGAGCAGGAATCGAATCACACCAGACCACATGGGATCTGTTCTTTGGGCATTCTTTACATCCTTGGCAGTAAATGGAGGATCTGCAGTAACTACACTAACGTGTCGCGATACAGCATCTGCGACTACGTTTGACTTGCCAGGTAAATGTTCAAAAGTGGGATTGAACTCTTGGATAGTCAAGGTCCATCTGGCTAACCTTCCAGTAGGCTGTTTATTCTGGAATAAGGGTATCAGTGGTGCATGGTCTGTCAAGACATGAACAGGGTACTGGTAAATAATGTCTCAGAAGTGCTTTAAAGACCATACTATTGCTAAAGCTTCTTGCTTCGTTACTGTATAATTACGTTCAGCCTTCGTAAGGACTCGGCTGGCAAATGCAACTGCGTTGTACTTGCCATCAGTCTTCTGAGCTAGTACGGCACCTATGCCAATTGAACTACCATCAGTTGTCAAATAGAAGGGTTTAGAAAAATCTGGGAATTTCAAAATGGGAGCGGACGTTAGCTTTTCTTTAAGTGTCTGGAATGCTCTTTCTTGACGGAAGGTCCAGACGAAAGGAGCATCTTTCTTAAGCAATTCAGTTAGAGGAGCTGCTATTGAAGAAAAATTAGCAATGAAAGATCTGTAGAAACCTGTTAGACCCACAAAGGATCTTACAGCATCAGCAGTTTTGGGGGATGGAAAATTTAGTACTGCCGTTACTTTACTTTGATCAGTCATAACACCTCTAGGAGTGACTACGTGACCAAGAAACTTAATTTCTGATCTGAAAAATTGACATTTGGACAGTTTGATCTTTAAATTGGCTTCTTCAAGCTTACCAAGTACTATATCAAGTCTTTTCAGGTGTGTATCCATGTCTTCGGACATGACGATTACGTCATCTAAGTACACCATAAGTGCTTTACCTATAAGACCTCTAAAGATATTGGTCATGAGTCTAGAGAACGTGATAGGAGAGGATCGTAATCCAAAAGCCATTCGAAGGAAGTGATAATGACCTGTTGGAGTGGAGAATGCGGTTAACTCTTGGCTGTCCTCGTGAAGAGGGACTTGCCAAAACCCTTGTAACAAGTCCAGGGTCGAGAAGACTTTGTTATCTCCGATATTGCGTAAAAGATCACCTAGTACAGGAAGTGAGAAGCGATCTGGAATAGTTTTAGACTTCCTCAAGTCAATCACCGGGCGCCAAGTACCGTCCTTCTTAGGCACTAGGATTAAGGGCGCATTCCAGGGTGAATTACTATGTGCAATAACTCCATCATCGAGCATTTGATTGATCAATTCCTCTGCGACAGCAACTTGGGAATGAGGCATTCTGTACGCAGGTATATAGATAGGTCTAGTACCAGGTTCAAGTGGAATACGATGGGACAATAAGTTCGTTATACCCATCTTCTCACCTGGTAAGGCAATGGCTTTACGAAGTTTGTTCAACAGCGTCAACAAACGCTTGACTTCGTCTGGGAAGTCAAAGGGAGCTAAGTCTTTCTCCTCAACTGGTGGAATGGATTGATCCAGTGGAGTGGATGAGGTCTCCCCTGTTGAAAAAATAACGCTATAACACGCAATATGAGCAAGGGAGAACGAATCTACTATCTCTCACTGCAAGCACAGGGGGAAATAAATGGACACGTTGAACAATGCTGATATTCAAACTGAGTCGCACACAGTGACACGAGATATCAACTATAAAGAAACTTCACTTACAAACGTTAACAACACGTGAAAGTTACTCGAGAAATAACTTCTTACATTGCACGAATTACTGTCAACTAGGATGGGATCACCATCTGGAACACAAGGAACAACAACAGAACACTCTAGTGAGAACACTAGCCGCAACAGAGACGTCTTTCTGCATGCGACATGTGACATCAACAAGAGATGGCATTACTAGTTGCAAGTAATCGTTTTCTGACAAGGCATCCCCTGTGGAGAAACTACTACTTGGACTAGCAAGCATTGCAGGGATAGGCTGTGCACTCAAAGCAGTCTGAGTGTCCCCGGACACTTGAGGCAACGGAACACTATCCTGCAAGTCTGAAGGTGTAGGTGGAACACAGATGGGAGTGACAGTATTACTAGTGCCTGACCGCTCGGCTACGTTAATAAGTAATTCACGGATCTATAGGAACTTAATCTGAACTTCACATTTCGCAGCACTTTAACAAATCTCAGATACAAGCTGTGAGAACAAACACATTGCTCAAGGGCTAGATATTGTCTTTCAGTCAGTAAGGGAATGTTGGTACTGTGGACTGATTCATATTGACTTTGATTGGCATGACACACTAAGTGAACGTTCAAAAGTGACTGGGACATGTTCTCAGGCAACGTACTCAAGGGCATAAGGCAAAAAAAAAAATAGAAAGAATAAAGGAAAATGTAACTGAGGGACACACAACACAGTGAACTTGAATGGGAAGAAAATGCTTAACTATTCTGCATAAGTAATTAAAAATTGACAGGTCACACTGTCAGCAAGGAAACTCACAAAAGAAAATACTCAACTGAATAAACAACACTGAAAATCAAGAGAACTTGTACTTTACTCAAATCGAATTTGCTCAACTTTACTTTAAATTGAATGAATGGCACAGTGAGTTGTCTTTACTCTCAATGCAATAGGGAAATTCAACAATAAAATGATGAATCAATCAAAAAATGTTAAATTGGACTCAATAAAGCTTGTGCAAAATTAAGACAAACTGGAAGAACAATTCACTAAAAATAAAATAAAATGGCAGTACACAGATACCAGTACAAATTAGGTCAGAAGCTACAGCTCAGGACCTGAGTTTCTCAGAGTGTCTATGCGACACACAACCTCAGTACAACGTCGAAAATCACTAAGTCTAGACAATGTTCTGTGAACAGAGTTACACAGAACCAACAACAAGAAAGTGACAGAGATGATCTTCCAACAAGGGCCAGCAAGGGAGAGCTAGGCACGTCTTGTTCAGAGAACATCCAACAGACAAGAGAGAGAGCAGCCCAGGCAGACTACTCCAGGCGAGGTGACATAACCCCCCTCATCACGTGACTGCTCTGTGGACTGTTGCTGCCCAACAACACCGAGAAGCCGGCAGGGAAACGAGCAACGAGCGATAATTACAGACAATCAAGACTTGAACTATGAGCACTGAATAATATATATAAATGTTATATCCTACCTAATAATATAACTAAGTCAAATAATAATATAAAGTAATATATTTACGATTTAGCTATTATCGCAAATATAAGCAACATAAAATTATATGAAAAGGTAATAAACATTATATACATTGTGACCCATTCAGGAATCGCAATAACATGCACACAACTGAGGAGGAGGTGAAGAAGCTGCTGAAGACCTTGATATCACAAAGGCAATGGGACCAGACATCACTGTGTGTGTCCTTAGAGAGGGAGCAGAAATGCTGTGTATGCCACTAACCACAATCTTCAACACATCCCTTGAAACTGGGCAACTACCTGAGGTATGGAAGATGGCAAATGTAGTACCCATATTTAAAAAAGGAGACAGAAAAGAGGCACTAAACTATAGTCCAGTGTCACTGACATGCATAGTATGCAAAGTCATAGAGAAGATTGTCAGGAGGAGAGTGTTGGAGCACCTGGAATGGAAGAAGAGTATAAACGCCAACCAGCACGGATTTATGGAAGGCAAATCCTGTGTCACAAAGACTACTGGAGTTTTATGATAAAGTAACAGAAGTAAGACACGAGAGAGAGGGGTGGGTTGATTACATCTTTTTGGACTGCAAGAAGGCCTTCTACACAGTTCCTCACTGGATATTGGTGCAGAAAATGGAGGATCATGCACGTATAACAGGAAGGGCACTGCAATGGATCAGAGAATACCTGACAGGGAGGCAACGACGAGTCATGGTACGTGATGAGGTATCACAGTGGGCACTTGTGACGAGCGGGGTCCCACAGGGGTCGGTCTTAGGACCAGTGCTATTTCTGATATATATGTATGACATTATTGAAGGGTTAGACTCGGAAGTGTTCCGGTTCGCAGATGATGTGAAGTTAATGAGGAGAATTAAATCAGATGAGGATCAGATAGGACTTCAAAGAGACCTGGACAGGCTGGACACCTCGAATTTAACCCCGCCAAATACAAAGTCATGAAGATCGGGGAAGGGGAAAGAAGACCGCAGACAAAGTATAGGCTAGGTGGCCAAAGACTGCAAATCTCGCTCAAGGAGAAAGATCTTGGGGTGAGTATAACACCGAGCACATCTCCGGAAGCACACATCAACCAGATAACTGCTGCAGCATATGGGCGTCTGGCAAACCTGAGAATAACGTTCCGATACCTTAGTAAGGAATCGTTCAAGACACTGTACACCTTGTTCGTCAGGCCCATACTGGAGTATGCAGCACCTGTTTGGAACCCACACTTGAACAAGCGTGTCAAGAAATTAGAGAAAGTGCAAAGGTTTGCGACAAGGTTAGTTCCAGAGCTAAGGGGAATGTCCTACGAAGAAAGGTTAACAGAAATCGGCCTAACGACACTGGAGGACAGGAGGGTTAGGGAAGACATGATAACAACATACAAAATACTGCGTGGAATAGACAAGGTGGACAGAGACAGGATGTTTCAGAGAGGGGACACAGAAACAAGAGGTCATACTTGGAAGTTGTAGACCCAGATGAGTCAAAGGAATGTTAGGAAGTATTTCTTCAGTCATTGAGTAGCCAGGAAGTGGAATAGTCTAGCAAGTGAGGTAGTGGTGGCAGGAACCATACATAGCTTTAAGATGAAGTATGATAAAGTTAAAGGAGCAGGGAGAGAGAGGACCTAGTAGCACCCAGTGAAAAGGCGGCGCCAGGAGCTGAGTCTCGACCCCTGCAATCACAATTACATGAGTACAATTAGGTGAGTACACACACACACACACACACACACACACACACACACACACACACACACACACACACACACAGACACACACACACACACACACACACACACACACACACACACACACACACGCACACACACACACACACACATGCACACACACACACACACACACACACACACACACACACACACACACACACCCAAAGGTGTAGGGAGGCAAAAACTAGGTGTGCTAGAGAATGGAAAAGGTACAGAAGACAGAGAACTCAGGAAAATAAAGAAATCAGCCGAAGAGCCAGAAACGAATATGCACAGATAAGAAGGGAGGCTCAGAGACAATATGAAAATGACATAGCATCAAAAGTAAAGACTGACCCGAAGCTGTTGTACAGCCACATCAGGAGGAAAACAACAGTCAAGGACCAGGTAATCAGACTGAGGAAGGGTGATGGGGAATTCACAAGAAACGACCAAGAGGTATGTCAGGAGCTCAACACAAGATTTAAAGAGGTATTTACAGTGGAAAGCAGTAGGACTCCAGGAAATCAGAACAGGGGGGTACACCAGCAAGTGCTGGATGAGGTACATATAACCAAGGAGGAGGTGAAGAAGCTGCTATGCGAACTTGACACCTCAAAGGCGGTGGGACCAGACAACATCTCTCCATGGGTCCTTAAAGAGGGAGCAGAGATATTGTGTGAGCCATTAACAAAGATCTTCAA
>NC_091340.1:14506431-14575474 GCF_038502225.1 Cherax quadricarinatus
CATTGAGACTTCCTTCTAGGTTACGACACCCGTGGTCGGCAGGCAGGTTGGGGTGGAGATGCTTAGTGTTGGCAGGCTCACACCTGGTGGCAGGCTTGTCTTAATGCTGGCAGGCTCACACCTTCTGGTGGCAGGCTTGTCTTAATGCTGGCAGGCTCACACCTTCTGCTGGCAGGCTTGTCTTAGTGCTGGCAGGCTCACACCTTCTGGTGGCAGGCTTGTCTTAGTGCTGGCAGACTCAGACCTTCGCGCAGAAGGCATAAACCTTTTTCGAAATAATTGTTTTAAACAAGTGAGAAGCTTGTCACCAGTAACCATACATCCATTACTTGTTATGTTACATGTCTGAGTGAGGGAAGATCACCATAGTGTGTACACCAAAGATGCTGAATCATCCTGAATACATTGTGTTACGTACTGGTATCATGGCTGCTCCTCACCAAGGCCGCCTATATAGTCCATTCTAGTTTATTAACAGACTAGCCTCATCACACTTCATGAGATGACTGTATATGCTGCGATGTATAATGTGTGTTGCTCTGAGTGTCACCGTTTCTTTCTCTCATGTTGGGGTTATTTCTGTATTATTGAAGCCACAGTATTGTGCCTTTCTATTCTTTCAGTTCTGTATTTAGTTGGTGCAGTGTTGTGTATCACCTGCGTGTACTTTATAGCAATCCCCGGAAGGGATTCTGTACTCAGCCGTTCCATTCTCAGTTATGCTGGTCACCCTGTCCTTTGTCCACATCATTGATGGTAGAGGTAGTGATGGTTGCTGTGTCAAGGGTGTTGTTAGATAACGTAGCCAGCGTTGTTGTTGGCTACGTTACAGACGGGAAGAATAACATAACTAGTGGGTGGTGTCTCACGTACGTATGTTAGTGTTACTGATGCAATCCCAGAAGAAGTATGGCGCGTATTGTAAGCGGCTAAATATTGATGCATTTTAGCCAGTCTTCCAGGAACTGTGGGATGGCAGTCGTGTGTGCACTCTAGAAGAAACTGTTGATTACGGCTTCTTGGTCCTGGTGTCATGGTGCTGCTTCCCCTGAAAGGGACACATTGTATATAATGTATATTTGATATCTTTCATATAATTTTTTACTGTTGATATTTTTCATCAATAGCTAAAATGAAAATATCTTGTTCTATACTATTATTTAACTTAGCTATGTCATTAGGTAGGATGTAACATTTACACTTCACTGTGTTCACTGTTTGAGAGTTGTGGTTAGCTGTCCACATCGGTAAACTGTTTAGCTAACTATCAGCTCGCTTGTTTACCTGCTGGCGTCTCTGCAATACCAGGGGCGAGTCACGAGATATCACCTGATGTGAGGCCTGTAGTAGAGAAATCGCCCTCTCCATAGGTGGTCATCGATTGACAGCACCATTCTCTCCACCTGCCCCTAGTCCTGGAAGCATTTCTCTCGTCTTTGTCTGCTCATTATTTAAACTCCGTTTTGAAAGAGTATGATTTCGTTGCTGTAACTCTGTGTATCTCTGTTCACAGAGCATTATTCAGACTTAGTGTTTTTTGACGTTTTGCTAAGGTTGTGTGTTGTACTGGCACTATAAGTCAACCCGGTTCCTAAGCTAAAGCTTCTGACCTATTTTGTGTGGCATCTACGCACCGTCGTAGTCGGGGATTTGGTTTTAAGGGCGTTTTATGACTTTCAGGGAGGTTCTGCTGATGGTCCCCAGTTAGGGTCGTTATTTTGTCCCCTTGTTCCTGACTCTGTGCTGCTGTTTTTCATATTATTTTTTTGTCGAATGGTTCGTCATATTGTTCAAGCAAGCTGTTTTGATTGTCTTGTTTGTCAAGAAGATAGATTATTTGAGGACGTTTAATCAGTCACTGTTTAAGTCTAAGTCAAGTCTAGTCTTATTGAGACATGAACAACTTTGAGCACATACACACATTCTCACACACACGCTTGTATATACTAGAATTAGTTATATACTTGATAACAACGTACCAGACGGTATTTAAGAGTCATACTGATATGAAATGTACCTTCAGCAGTATACTACTGTATGCACACGTTAACTTTGGACTCCAAGAGATGTGTAGGAGCTGATATCCCGAATTACATCAGACTACTTTGATTTTGTCCACCTAGACAACTTTGTTTATAAACATATCAATTTTTACTTTGTTAGTATCCTGTCAGTTGCAGTCCTAAATCATTATTAAAATTTATCATAATTTTAAAGGATAACTGAACCAGAATACTTTCTGACAAACTGTTAACAAAACCATAAACAGGGAGATGCTGGAGGGGAATCAAAATTTGGCCTTCTAATATTCTCTGGAGATGTCTATACTTTATAGATATCACATTTTGTAACACATGGTGTGTATGGAAATTCTGTATTTATTAATAGTTAATCTGTTGTTCACCGCATTGAAGAGGACATCGAAGACCAGGAACTGGCTGCTACGTTCTTCTTCCATCGACAATCATATAGTAGACTCAAGTGAGAATAATGTTAACTATGATGTCAGCACACTTTGGGAAGACAACTAGCAAGTGCATGACAATGAATGTGTTTCTTCTTAATTGGCTCGCCTCACCTTGTTCGAAGACGGTAAGAGAATATATGGAAATAATAAAAGCAACAAATATCTTTTTGAATCTCTCAGGTAAGATTTAACTTAAGAATCAACTCATTGCAAATAAAGTTGCTAAAATATTAAACAACCTGACCAGAAAATTATTAATATTCCCTCTGTCAACCCCGTCAACAATATTATACATCAGACCTGAACATTATGAAAGATTTTGTTAAGAACAATAATTCTCGAAACAACTTTATCTATCTATATATATATATATATATATATATATATATATATATATATATATATATATATATATATATATATATATATATATATATATATATATATATATATATATATATATGTGTATATATACATATGTGTATATATACATACATATATATATATATATATATATATATATATATATATATATATATATATATATATATATATATATATATATATATATATATACATATATATATATATATATATATATATATATATATATATATATATATATATATATATATATATATATATATATATATATATATATATATATATATATATATATATATCAATCAATGAACTTTTGTTTAAAAACAATGAAAAAGTCCCTAATTCCTCAGAGTTTTAGAAAAAATTCAGCCCTAAATAAAAACTTTGAATCACCATATATCTGCGTTACTACTGAAGAAAATACTAAGTGCCAACCATATATTTACGTTACTAATCATAAGTAACAACTCAGAAAATTGGCAACTCTATATACTGGCGTCTACTGTTGTTATCATTTTCTCATTGTATTTCCGAGGAGTGTCTCAGTGAGCACCGCTTGTCTGACAATACATTGACAGTTATAACTTAATGTTAACACAGGAAACAAGAGTGAAGCTGTTGTCAAACTGTTGTCAAGCTGTTGTCAACTTCAACAATGTTCTCAGAGACGAAGATTAACAAACCACAATTTATCAGTTGTCAGCATCACGTTCTGGATAGGATTCTCAGCTTGGTAATGGATGAAAATCTTGGTACTAAAACCAGTTCTCCAAACATGGAGTATCCATTTGTATCCCAACTGCTGAAGAATTATGAGGCACTAAAGGCACAGTTTGTTAATGGAACAGAAGAGATCCTCCATAAATCAGGATGGAGAGATGATATGAAGTTTTAATACCATCTAACACGAGTCTTTAGATTCTTTGAAGAAAAAGGTCACTTTCCTTTGATTAACTTTCAGAATATTCCAAACATCAGCAATGCCAGGTGGAATTCAAGAGTCATTCTAGATATTCTTGCATTCATTCTTATACCTACAAGACGGAAGACTTTGGAGAAGATATGCAGATTTATTTCATATATCTGGACAGATTATTGGTTTACTGATCAGATGTATGATGAAAATGACCAAGAATTTGTCAGAAAAAAAAACATTGAACTCATTGAGAAATCAGTGGAAGCAGGAGCCGTCAGCACTCAATATACCAAGTAATCAGTGTACTGAACGTGCAAAGTTATGCAGGAACTGTATGTTGCCAGCGGAAAGAAAAACAAACTGCAACTTCGATTTATTCTAAGCAATAAGTAGTAATATATGTACAAACATGATAACAATGTTGATGTAAGTTGTTTTATTTGTTATTAATATTATTACATGCAACGTGCATTTAAGTTATTCTTAAGCTCAGTAACTCCCTGCTTCCTCCCACACAGTAATACCTGCTTCCTCCCACACAGTAATACCTGCTTCCTCCCACACAGTAATACCTGCTTCCTCCCACCCAGTAATACCTGCTTCCTCCCACACAGTAATACCTGCTTCCTCCCACACAGTAATACCTGCTTCCTCCCACACAGCAATACCTGCTTCCTCCCACCCAGTAATACCTGCTTCCTCCCACACAGTAATACCTGCTTCCTCCCACACAGTAATACCTGCTTCCTCCCACCCAGTAATACCTGCTTCCTCCCACACAGTAATACCTGCTTCCTCCCACCCAGTAACACCTGCCTCTCCCACCCAGTAATACCTGCTTCCTCCCACCCAGTAATACCTGCTTCCTCCCACCCAGTAATACCTGCCTCTCCCACCCAGTAATACCTGCTTCCTCCCACCCAGTAATACCTGCTTCCTCCCACCCAGTAATACCTGCCTCTCCCACCCAGTAATACCTGCTTCCTCCCACCCAGTAATACCTGCCTCTCCCACCCAGTAATACCTGCTTCCTCCCACACAGTAATACCTGCTTCCTCCCACCCAGTAATACCTGCTTCCTCCCACCCAGTAATACCTGCTTCCTCCCACCCAGTAATACCTGCTTCCTCCCACCCAGTAATACCTGCTTCCTCCCACCCAGTAATACCTGCTTCCTCCCACCCAGTAATACCTGCTTCCTCCCACCCAGTAATACCTGCTTCCTCCCACCCAGTAATACCTGCTTCCTCCCACCCAGTAATACCTGCCTCTCCCACCCAGTAATACCTGCTTCCTCCCACCCAGTAATACCTGCTTCCTCCCACCCAGTAATACCTGCTTCCTCCTACCCAGTAATACCTGCCTCTCCCACCCAGTAATACCTGCCTCTCCCACCCAGTAATACCTGCTTCCTCCCACCCAGTAATACCTGCTTCCTCCCACCCAGTAATACCTGCTTCCTCCCACCCAGTAATACCTGCTTCCTCCCACCCAGTAATACCTGCTTCCTCCCACCCAGTAATACCTGCTTCCTCCCACCCAGTAATACCTGCTTCCTCCCACCCAGTAATACCTGCTTCCTCCCACCCAGTAATACCTGCCTCTCCCACCCAGTAATACCTGCTTCCTCCCACCCAGTAATACCTGCTTCCTCCCACCCAGTAATACCTGCTTCCTCCTACCCAGTAATACCTGCCTCTCCCACCCAGTAATACCTGCCTCTCCCACCCAGTAATACCTGCTTCCTCCCACCCAGTAATACCTGCTTCCTCCCACCCAGTAATACCTGCTTCCTCCCACCCAGTAATACCTGCTTCCTCCCACCCAGTAATACCTGCTTCCTCCCACCCAGTAATACCTGCTTCCTCCCACCCAGTAATACCTGCTTCCTCCCACCCAGTAATACCTGCTTCCTCCCACCCAGTAATACCTGCTTCCTCCCACCCAGTAATACCTGCTTCCTCCCACCCAGTAATACCTGCTTCCTCCCACCCAGTAATACCTGCTTCCTCCCACCCAGTAATACCTGCCTCCTCCCACACAGTAATACCTGCTTCCTCCCACCCAGTAATACCTGCTTCCTCCCACACAGTAATACCTGCTTCC
Organism: Cherax quadricarinatus; assembly: GCF_038502225.1. Taxonomy (NCBI): domain Eukaryota; kingdom Metazoa; phylum Arthropoda; class Malacostraca; order Decapoda; family Parastacidae; genus Cherax; species Cherax quadricarinatus. The sequence continues at coordinate 14,512,305 of NC_091340.1, forward strand.
TCCCACACATTAATACCTGCCTCTCCCACCCAGTAATACCTGCTTCCTCCTACCCAGTAATACCTGCCTCTCCCACACAGTAATACCTGCTTCCTCCCACACAGTAATACCTGCCTCTCCCACCCAGTAATACCTGCTTCCTCCTACCCAGTAATACCTGCCTCTCCCACCCAGTAATACCTGCTTCCTCCCACCCAGTAATACCTGCTTCCTCCCACCCAGTAATACCTGCTTCCTCCTACCCAGTAATACCTGCCTCTCCCACCCAGTAATACCTGCCTCTCCCACCCAGTAATACCTGCTTCCTCCCACCCAGTAATACCTGCTTCCTCCCACCCAGTAATACCTGCTTCCTCCCACCCAGTAATACCTGCTTCCTCCCACCCAGTAATACCTGCTTCCTCCCACCCAGTAATACCTGCTCCCTCCCACCCAGTAATACCTGCTTCCTCCCACCCAGTAATACCTGCTTCCTCCCACCCAGTAATACCTGCTTCCTCCCACCCAGTAATACCTGCTTCCTCCCACCCAGTAATACCTGCTTCCTCCCACCCAGTAATACCTGCTTCCTCCCACACAGTAATACCTGCTTCCTCCCACCCAGTAATACCTGCTTCCTCCCACACAGTAATACCTGCTTCCTCCCACCCAGTAATACCTGCCTCTCCCTCCCAGTAAAACCTGCTTCCTCCTACCCAGTAATACCTGCCTCTCCCACACAGTAATACCTGCTTCCTCCCACACAGTAATACCTGCCTCTCCCACCCAGTAATACCTGCTTCCTCCCACCCAGTAATACCTGCCTCTCCCACCCAGTAATACCTGCTTCCTCCCACCCAGTAATACCTGCTTCCTCCCACCCAGTAATACCTGCTTCCTCCCACCCAGTAATACCTGCTTCCTCCCACCCAGTAATACCTGCTTCCTCCCACCCAGTAATACCTGCTTCCTCCCACCCAGTAATACCTGCTTCCTCCTACCCAGTAATACCTGCTTCCTCCCACCCAGTAATACCTGCTTCCTCCCACCCAGTAATACCTGCTTCCTCCCACCCAGTAATACCTGCTTCCTCCCACCCAGTAATACCTGCTTCCTCCCACCCAGTAATACCTGCTTCCTCCCACCCAGTAATACCTGCTTCCTCCCACCCAGTAATACCTGCTTCCTCCCACCCAGTAATACCTGCTTCCTCCCACCCAGTAATACCTGCTTCCTCCCACCCAGTAATACCTGCTTCCTCCCACCCAGTAATACCTGCCTCTCCCACCCAGTAATACCTGCTTCCTCTCCCAGTAATACCTGCCTCTCCCCCAGTAATACCTGCTTCCTCCTACCCAGTAATACCTGCCTCTCCCACCCAGTAATACCTGCTAATCCTCCCACCCAGTAAGACCTGCGTCCTCCCACCCAGTAATGCCTGCTTCCTCCCACCCAGTAATACCTGCTTCCTCCCACCCAGTAATACCTGCTTCCTCCCACCCAGTAATACCTGCTTCCTCCCACCCAGTAATACCTGCTTCCTCCCACCCAGTAATACCTGCTTCCTCCCACCCAGTAATACCTGCTTCCTCCCACCCAGTAATACCGTCTTCCTCCCACCCAGTAATACCTGCTTTCTCCCACCCAGTAATACCTGCTTCCTCCCACCCAGTAATACCTGCTTCCTCCCACCCAGTAATACCTGCTTCCTCCCAGTAATACCTGCTTCCTCCCCCAGTAATACCTGCTTCCTCCCACCCAGTAATACCGTCTTCCTCCCACCCAGTAATACCTGCTTCCTCCCACCCAGTAATACCTGCTTCCTCCCACCCAGTAATACCTGCCTCTCTCACCCAGTAATACCTGCAGTAATACCTCCTCCCACCCAGTAATACCTGCTTCCTCCCACCCAGTAATACCTGCTTCTTCCCACCCAGTAATACCTGCTTCCTCCCACCCAGTAATACCTGCTTCCTCCCACCCAGTAATACCTGCTTCCTCCCACCCAGTAATACCTGCCTCTCCCACCCAGTAATACCTGCTTCCTCCTACCCAGTAATACCTGCCTCTCCCACCCAGTAATACCTGCTTCCTCCCACCCAGTAATACCTGCTTCCTCCCACCCAGTAATACCTGCTTCCTCCCACCCAGTAATACCTGCTTCCTCCCACCCAGTAATACCTGCTTCCTCCCACCCAGTAATACCTGCCTCTCCCACCCAGTAATACCTGCTTCCTCCCACCCAGTAATACCTGCTTCCTCCCACCCAGTAATACCTGCTTCCTCCCACCCAGTAATACCTGCTTCCTCCCACCCAGTAATACCTGCTTCCTCCCACCCAGTAATACCTGCTTTCTCCCACCCAGTAATACCTGCTTCCTCCCACCCAGTAATACCTGCTTCCTCCCACCCAGTAATACCTGCTTCCTCCCACCCAGTAATACCTGCTTCCTCCCACCCAGTAATACCTGCTTCCTCCCACCCAGTAATACCTGCTTCCTCCCACCCAGTAATACCTGCTTCCTCCCACCCAGTAATACCTGCTTCCTCCCACCCAGTAATACCTGCTTCCTCCCACCCAGTAATACCTGCTTCCTCCCACCCAGTAATACCTGCCTCTCCCACCCAGTAATACCTGCTTCCTCCTACCCAGTAATACCTGCCTCTCCCACCCAGTAATACCTGCTTCCTCCCACCCAGTAATACCTGCTTCCTCCCACCCAGTAATACCTGCTTCCTCCAACCCAGTAATACCTGCCCTCCCACCCAGTAATACCTGCCTCTCCCACCCAGTAATACCTGCTTCCTCCCACCCAGTAATACCTGCTTCCTCCCACCCAGTAATACCTGCTTCCTCCCACCCAGTAATACCTGCTTCCTCCCACCCAGTAATACCTGCTTCCTCCCACCCAGTAATACCTGCTTCCTCCCACCCAGTAATACCTGCTTCCTCCCACCCAGTAATACCTGCTTCCTCCCACCCAGTAATACCTGCTTCCTCCCACCCAGTAATACCTGCTTCCTCCCACCCAGTAATACCTGCTTCCTCCCACCCAGTAATACCTGCTTCCTCCCACCCAGTAATACCTGCTTCCTCCCACCCAGTAATACCTGCTTCCTCCCACCCAGTAATACCTGCTTCCTCCCACCCAGTAATACCTGCTTCCTCCCACCCAGTAATACCTGCTTCCTCCCACCCAGTAATACCTGCTTCCTCCCACCCAGTAATACCTGCTTCCTCCCACCCAGTAATACCTGCTTCCTCCCACCCAGTAATACCTGCTTCCTCCCACCCAGTAATACCTGCTTCCTCCCACCCAGTAATACCTGCTTCCTCCCACACAGTAATACCTGCTTCCTCCCACCCAGTAATACCTGCTTCCTCCCACACAGTAATACCTGCTTCCTCCCACACAGTAATACCTGCCTCTCCCACCCAGTAATACCTGCTTCCTCCTACCCAGTAATACCTGCCTCTCCCACACAGTAATACCTGCTTCCTCCCACACAGTAATACCTGCCTCTCCCACCCAGTAATACCTGCTTCCTCCTACCCAGTAATACCTGCCTCTCCCACCCAGTAATACCTGCTTCCTCCCACCCAGTAATACCTGCTTCCTCCCACCCAGTAATACCTGCTCCTCCACCCAGTAATACCTGCCTCTCCCACCCAGTAATACCTGCCTCTCCCACCCAGTAATACCTGCTTCCTCCCACCCAGTAATACCTGCTTCCTCCCACCCAGTAATACCTGCTTCCTCCCACCCAGTAATACCTGCTTCCTCCCACCCAGTAATACCTGCTTCCTCCCACCCAGTAATACCTGCTTCCTCCCACCCAGTAATACCTGCTTCCTCCCACCCAGTAATACCTGCTTCCTCCCACCCAGTAATACCTGCTTCCTCCCACCCAGTAATACCTGCTTCCTCCCACCCAGTAATACCTGCTTCCTCCCACCCAGTAATACCTGCTTCCTCCCACCCAGTAATACCTGCTTCCTCCCACCCAGTAATACCTGCTTCCTCCCACCCAGTAATACCTGCTTCCTCCCACCCAGTAATACCTGCCTCTCCCACCCAGTAATACCTGCTTCCTCCCACCCAGTAATACCTGCTTCCTCCCACCCAGTAATACCTGCTTCCTCCCACCCAGTAATACCTGCTTCCTCCCACCCAGTAATACCTGCCTCTCCCACCCAGTAATACCTGCTTCCTCCCACCCAGTAATACCTGCTTCCTCCCACCCAGTAATACCTGCTTCCTCCCACCCAGTAATACCTGCTTCCTCCCACCCAGTAATACCTGCTTCCTCCCACCCAGTAATACCTGCTTCCTCCCACCCAGTAATACCTGCTTCCTCCCACCCAGTAATACCTGCTTCCTCCCACCCAGTAATACCTGCTTCCTTTAATACCTGCTTCCTCCCACCCAGTAATACCTGCTTCCTCCCACCCAGTAATACCTGCTTCCTCCCACCCAGTAATACCTGCTTCCTCCCACCCAGTAATACCTGCTTCCTCCCACCCAGTAATACCTGCTTCCTCCCACCCAGTAATACCTGCTTCCTCCCACCCAGTAATACCTGCTTCCTCCCACCCAGTAATACCTGCTTCCTCCCACCCAGTAATACCTGCTTCCTCCCACCCAGTAATACCTGCTTCCTCCCACCCAGTAATACCTGCTTCCTCCCACCCAGTAATACCTGCTTCCTCCCACCCAGTAATACCTGCTTCCTCCCACCCAGTAATACCTGCTTCCTCCCACCCAGTAATACCTGCCTCTCCCACCCAGTAATACCTGCTTCCTCCCACCCAGTAATACCTGCCTCTCCCACCCAGTAATACCTGCTTCCTCCCACCCAGTAATACCTGCTTCCTCCCACCCAGTAATACCTGCTTCCTCCCACCCAGTAATACCTGCTTCCTCCCACCCAGTAATACCTGCTTCCTCCCACCCAGTAATACCTGCTTCCTCCCACCCAGTAATACCTGCTTCCTCCCACCCAGTAATACCTGCTTCCTCCCACCCAGTAATACCTGCTTCCTCCCACCCAGTAATACCTGCTTCCTCCCACCCAGTAATACCTGCTTCCTCCCACCCAGTAATACCTGCTTCCTCCCACCCAGTAATACCTGCTTCCTCCCACCCAGTAATACCTGCTTCCTCCCACCCAGTAATACCTGCTTCCTCCCACCCAGTAATACCTGCTTCCTCCCACACAGTAATACCTGCTTCCTCCCACCCAGTAATACCTGCTTCCTCCCACCCAGTAATACCTGCTTCCTCCCACCCAGTAATACCTGCCTCTCCCACCCAGTAATACCTGCTTCCTCCCACCCAGTAATACCTGCCTCTCCCACCCAGTAATACCTGCTTCCTCCCACCCAGTAATACCTGCCTCTCCCACCCAGTAATACCTGCTTCCTCCCACCCAGTAATACCTGCTTCCTCCCACCCAGTAATACCTGCTTCCTCCCACCCAGTAATACCTGCCTCTCCCACCCAGTAATACCTGCTTCCTCCCACCCAGTAATACCTGCCTCTCCCACCCAGTAATACCTGCTTCCTCCCACCCAGTAATACCTGCTTCCTCCCACCCAGTAATACCTGCTTCCTCCCACCCAGTAATACCTGCTTCCTCCCACCCAGTAATACCTGCTTCCTCCCACCCAGTAATACCTGCTTCCTCCCACCCAGTAATACCTGCTTCCTCCCACCCAGTAATACCTGCTTCCTCCCACCCAGTAATACCTGCTTCCTCCCACCCAGTAATACCTGCTTCCTCCCACCCAGTAATACCTGCTTCCTCCCACCCAGTAATACCTGCAGTAATACCTGCTTCCTCCCACCCAGTAATACCTGCTTCCTCCCACCCAGTAATACCTGCTTCCTCCCACCCAGTAATACCTGCTTCCTCCCACCCAGTAATACCTGCTTCCTCCTACCCAGTAATACCTGCCTCCCCACCCAGTAATACCTGCTTCCTCCCACCCAGTAATACCTGCTTCCTCCCACCCAGTAATACCTGCTACCTCCTACCCAGTAATACCTGCCTCTCCCACCCAGTAATACCTGCTTCCTCCCACCCAGTAATACCTGCTTCCTCCCCCCCAGTAATCCTTCCCCACCCAGTAATACCTGCCTCTCCCACCCAGTAATACCTGCTTCCTCCCACCCAGTAATACCTGCTTCCTCCCACCCAGTAATACCTGCTTCCTCCTACCCAGTAATACCTGCCTCTCCCACCCAGTAATACCTGCCTCTCCCACCCAGTAATACCTGCTTCCTCCCACCCAGTAATACCTGCTTCCTCCCACCCAGTAATACCTGCTTCCTCCCACCCAGTAATACCTGCTTCCTCCCACCCAGTAATACCTGCTTCCTCCCACCCAGTAATACCTGCTTCCTCCCACCCAGTAATACCTGCTTCCTCCCACCCAGTAATACCTGCTTCCTCCCACCCAGTAATACCTGCTTCCTCCCACCCAGTAATACCTGCTTCCTCCCACCCAGTAATACCTGCTTCCTCCCACCCAGTAATACCTGCTTCCTCCCACCCAGTAATACCTGCCTCCTCCCACACAGTAATACCTGCTTCCTCCCACCCAGTAATACCTGCTTCCTCCCACACAGTAATACCTGCTTCCTCCCACACATTAATACCTGCCTCTCCCACCCAGTAATACCTGCTTCCTCCTACCCAGTAATACCTGCCTCTCCCACACAGTAATACCTGCTTCCTCCCACACAGTAATACCTGCCTCTCCCACCCAGTAATACCTGCTTCCTCCTACCCAGTAATACCTGCCTCTCCCACCCAGTAATACCTGCTTCCTCCCACCCAGTAATACCTGCTTCCTCCCACCCAGTAATACCTGCTTCCTCCTACCCAGTAATACCTGCCTCTCCCACCCAGTAATACCTGCCTCTCCCACCCAGTAATACCTGCTTCCTCCCACCCAGTAATACCTGCTTCCTCCCACCCAGTAATACCTGCTTCCTCCCACCCAGTAATACCTGCTTCCTCCCACCCAGTAATACCTGCTTCCTCCCACCCAGTAATACCTGCTTCCTCCCACCCAGTAATACCTGCTTCCTCCCACCCAGTAATACCTGCTTCCTCCCACCCAGTAATACCTGCTTCCTCCCACCCAGTAATACCTGCTTCCTCCCACCCAGTAATACCTGCTTCCTCCCACCCAGTAATACCTGCTTCCTCCCACCCAGTAATACCTGCTTCCTCCCACCCAGTAATACCTGCTTCCTCCCACCCAGTAATACCTGCTTCCTCCCACCCAGTAATACCTGCTTCCTCCCACCCAGTAATACCTGCTTCCTCCCACCCAGTAATACCTGCCTCTCCCACCCAGTAATACCTGCTTCCTCCCACCCAGTAATACCTGCCTCCTCCCACCCAGTAATACCTGCTTCCTCCCACCCAGTAATACCTGCTTCCTCCCACCCAGTAATACCTGCTTCCTCCCACCCAGTAATACCTGCTTCCTCCCACCCAGTAATACCTGCTTCCTCCCACCCAGTAATACCTGCCTCTCCCACCCAGTAATACCTGCTTCCTCCTACCCAGTAATACCTGCCTCTCCCACCCAGTAATACCTGCTTCCTCCCACCCAGTAATACCTGCTTCCTCCCACCCAGTAATACCTGCTTCCTCCCACCCAGTAATACCTGCTTCCTCCCACCCAGTAATACCTGCCTCCCCACCCAGTAATACCTGCTTCCTCCCACCCAGTAATACCTGCTTCCTCCCACCCAGTAATACCTGCCTCTCCCACCCAGTAATACCTGCTTCCTCCCACCCAGTAATACCTGCCTCTCCCACCCAGTAATACCTGCTTCTTCCTACCCAGTAATACCTGCCTCTCCCACCCAGTAATACCTGCTTCCTCCCACCCAGTAATACCTGCTTCCTCCCACCCAGTAATACCTGCCTCCTCCCACACAGTAATACCTGCTTCCTCCCACCCAGTAATACCTGCTTCCTCCCACCCAGTAATACCTGCCTCTCCCACCCAGTAATACCTGCTTCCTCCCACCCAGTAATACCTGCCTCTCCCACCCAGTAATACCTGCTTCCTCCCACCCAGTAATACCTGCTTCCTCCCACCCAGTAATACCTGCTTCCTCCCACCCAGTAATACCTGCTTCCTCCCACCCAGTAATACCTGCTTCCTCCCACCCAGTAATACCTGCTTCCTCCCACCCAGTAATACCTGCTTCCTCCCACCCAGTAATACCTGCTTCCTCCCACCCAGTAATACCTGCTTCCTCCCACCCAGTAATACCTGCTTCCTCCCACCCAGTAATACCTGCTTCCTCCCACCCAGTAATACCTGCTTCCTCCCACCCAGTAATACCTGCTTCCTCCCACCCAGTAATACCTGCTTCCTCCCACCCAGTAATACCTGCTTCCTCCCACACAGTAATACCTGCTTCCTCCCACCCAGTAATACCTGCTTCCTCCCACCCAGTAATACCTGCCTCTCCCACCCAGTAATACCTGCTTCCTCCCACCCAGTAATACCTGCTTCCTCCCACCCAGTAATACCTGCTTCCTCCTACCCAGTAATACCTGCCTCTCCCACCCAGTAATACCTGCCTCTCCCACCCAGTAATACCTGCTTCCTCCCACCCAGTAATACCTGCTTCCTCCCACCCAGTAATACCTGCTTCCTCCCACCCAGTAATACCTGCTTCCTCCCACCCAGTAATACCTGCTTCCTCCCACCCAGTAATACCTGCTTCCTCCCACCCAGTAATACCTGCTTCCTCCCACCCAGTAATACCTGCTTCCTCCCACCCAGTAATACCTGCTTCCTCCCACCCAGTAATACCTGCTTCCTCCCACCCAGTAATACCTGCTTCCTCCCACCCAGTAATACCTGCTTCCTCCCACCCAGTAATACCTGCTTCCTCCCACCCAGTAATACCTGCTTCCTCCCACCCAGTAATACCTGCTTCCTCCCACCCAGTAATACCTGCTTCCTCCCACCCAGTAATACCTGCTTCCTCCCACACAGTAATACCTGCTTCCTCCCACACAGTAATACCTGCTTCCTCCCACCCAGTAATACCTGCTTCCTCCTACCCAGTAATACCTGCCTCTCCCACACAGTAATACCTGCTTCCTCCCACACAGTAATACCTGCCTCTCCCACCCAGTAATACCTGCTTCCTCCTACCCAGTAATACCTGCCTCTCCCACCCAGTAATACCTGCTTCCTCCCACCCAGTAATACCTGCTTCCTCCCCCCAAGTAATACCTGCCTTTCCCACCCAGTAATACCTGCTTCCTCCCACCCAGTAATACCTGCTTCCTCCCACCCAGTGATACCTGCCTCTCCCACCCAGTAATACCTGCTTCCTCCTACCCAGTAATACCTTCCTCTCCCACCCAGTAATACCTGCTTCCTCCCACCCAGTAATACCTGCTTCCTCCCACCCAGTAATACCTGCTTCCTCCCACCCAGTAATACCTGCTTCCTCCCACCCAGTAATACCTGCCTCTCCCACCCAGTAATACCTGCTTCCTCCCACCCAGTAATACCTGCTTCCTCCCACCCAGTAATACCTGCCTCTCCCACCCAGTAATACCTGCTTCCTCCCACCCAGTAATACCTGCTTCTTCCCACCCAGTAATACCTGCTTCCTCCCACCCAGTAATACCTGCTTCCTCCCACCCAGTAATACCTGCTTCCAGTAATACCTGCAGTAATACCTGCTTCTTCCCACCCAGTAATACCTGCTTCCTCCCACCCAGTAATACCTGCTTCCTCCCACCCAGTAATACCTGCTTCCTCCCACCCAGTAATACCTGCTTCCTCCCACCCAGTAATACCTGCTTCCTCCCACCCAGTAATACCTGCTTCCTCCCACCCAGTAATACCTGCTTCCTCCCACCCAGTAATACCTGCTTCCTCCCACCCAGTAATACCTGCTTCCTCCCACCCAGTAATACCTGCTTCCTCCCACCCAGTAATACCTGCTTCCTCCCACCCAGTAATACCTGCTTCCTCCCACCCAGTAATACCTGCTTCCTCCCACCCAGTAATACCTGCTTCCTCCCACCCAGTAATACCTGCTTCCTCCCACCCAGTAATACCTGCTTCCTCCCACCCAGTAATACCTGCTTCCTCCCACCCAGTAATACCTGCCTCTCCCACCCAGTAATACCTGCTTCCTCCCACCCAGTAATACCTGCCTCTCCCACCCAGTAATACCTGCCTCTCCCACCCAGTAATACCTGCTTCCTCCCACCCAGTAATACCTGCTTCCTCCCACCCAGTAATACCTGCTTCCTCCCACCCAGTAATACCTGCTTCCTCCCACCCAGTAATACCTGCTTCCTCCCACCCAGTAATACCTGCCTCTCCCACCCAGTAATACCTGCTTCCTCCCACCCAGTAATACCTGCTTCCTCCCACCCAGTAATACCTGCTTCCTCCTACCCAGTAATACCTGCCTCTCCCACCCAGTAATACCTGCCTCTCCCACCCAGTAATACCTGCTTCCTCCCACCCAGTAATACCTGCTTCCTCCCACCCAGTAATACCTGCTTCCTCCCACCCAGTAATACCTGCTTCCTCCCACCCAGTAATACCTGCTTCCTCCCACCCAGTAATACCTGCTTCCTCCCACCCAGTAATACCTGCTTCCTCCCACCCAGTAATACCTGCTTCCTCCCACCCAGTAATACCTGCTTCCTCCCACCCAGTAATACCTGCTTCCTCCCACCCAGTAATACCTGCTTCCTCCCACCCAGTAATACCTGCTTCCTCCCACCCAGTAATACCTGCTTCCTCCCACCCAGTAATACCTGCTTCCTCCCACCCAGTAATACCTGCTTCCTCCCACCCAGTAATACCTGCCTCCTCCCACACAGTAATACCTGCTTCCTCCCACCCAGTAATACCTGCTTCCTCCCACACAGTAATACCTGCTTCCTCCCACACAGTAATACCTGCCTCTCCCACCCACTAATACCTGCTTCCTCCTACCCAGTAATACCTGCCTCTCCCAAACAGTAATACCTGCTTCCTCCCACACAGTAATACCTGCCTCTCCCACCCAGTAATACCTGCCTCTCCCACCCAGTAATACCTGCTTCCTCCCACCCAGTAATACCTGCTTCCTCCCACCCAGTAATACCTGCTTCCTCCCACCCAGTAATACCTGCTTCCTCCCACCCAGTAATACCTGCTTCCTCCCACCCAGTAATACCTGCTTCCTCCCACCCAGTAATACCTGCTTCCTCCCACCCAGTAATACCTGCTTCCTCCCACCCAGTAATACCTGCTTCCTCCCACCCAGTAATACCTGCTTCCTCCCACCCAGTAATACCTGCTTCCTCCCACCCAGTAATACCTGCTTCCTCCCACCCAGTAATACCTGCTTCCTCCCACCCAGTAATACCTGCTTCCTCCCACCCAGTAATACCTGCTTCCTCCCACCCAGTAATACCTGCTTCCTCCCACCCAGTAATACCTGCCTCCTCCCACCCAGTAATACCTGCTTCCTCCCACCCAGTAATACCTGCTTCCTCCCACCCAGTAATACCTGCCTCTCCCACCCAGTAATACCTGCTTCCTCCTACCCAGTAATACCTGCCTCTCCCACCCAGTAATACCTGCTTCCTCCCACCCAGTAATACCTGCTTCCTCCCACCCAGTAATACCTGCTTCCTCCTACCCAGTAATACCTGCCTCTCCCACCCAGTAATACCTGCTTCCTCCCACCCAGTAATACCTGCTTCCTCCCACCCAGTAATACCTGCTTCCTCCCACCCAGTAATACCTGCTTCCTCCCACCCAGTAATACCTGCTTCCTCCCACCCAGTAATACCTGCTTCCTCCCACCCAGTAATACCTGCTTCCTCCCACCCAGTAATACCTGCTTCCTCCCACCCAGTAATACCTGCTTCCTCCCACCCAGTAATACCTGCTTCCTCCCACCCAGTAATAGCTGTCTTCTCCCACCCAGTAATACCTGCTTCCTCCCACCCAGTAATACCTGCTTCCTCCCACCCAGTAATACCTGCTTCCTCCCACCCAGTAATACCTGCTTCCTCCCACCCAGTAATACCTGCTTCCTCCCACCCAGTAATACCTGCTTCCTCCCACCCAGTAATACCTGCTTCCTCCCACCCAGTAATACCTGCTTCCTCCCACCCAGTAATACCTGCTTCCTCCCACCCAGTAATACCTGCCCTCCCACCCAGTAATACCTGCTTCCTCCCACCAGTAATACCTGCTTCCTCCCACCCAGTAATACCTGCTTCCTCCTCCCCAGTAATACCTGCCTCTCCCACCCAGTAATACCTGCTTCCTCCCACCCAGTAATACCTGCTTCCTCCCACCCAGTAATACCTGCTTCCTCCAACCCAGTAATACCTGCCTCTCCCACCCAGTAATACCTGCCTCTCCCACCCAGTAATACCTGCTTCCTCCCACCCAGTAATACCTGCTTCCTCCCACCCAGTAATACCTGCTTCCTCCCACCCAGTAATACCTGCTTCCTCCCACCCAGTAATACCTGCTTCCTCCCACCCAGTAATACCTGCTTCCTCCCACCCAGTAATACCTGCTTCCTCCCACCCAGTAATACCTGCTTCCTCCCACCCAGTAATACCTGCTTCCTCCCACCCAGTAATACCTGCTTCCTCCCACCCAGTAATACCTGCTTCCTCCCACCCAGTAATACCTGCTTCCTCCCACCCAGTAATACCTGCTTCCTCCCACCCAGTAATACCTGCTTCCTCCCACCCAGTAATACCTGCTTCCTCCCACCCAGTAATACCTGCTTCCTCCCACCCAGTAATACCTGCCTCTCCCACCCAGTAATACCTGCTTCCTCCCACCCAGTAATACCTGCTTCCTCCCACACAGTAATACCTGCTTCCTCCCACACAGTAATACCTGCCTCTCCCACCCAGTAATACCTGCTTCCTCCTACCCAGTAATACCTGCCTCTCCCACCCAGTAATACCTGCTTCCTCCCACCCAGTAATACCTGCTTCCTTCCACCCAGTAATACCTGCTTCCTCCCACCCAGTAATACCGGGTTCTCCCACCCAGTAATACCTGCTTCCTCCCACCCAGTAATACCTGCTTCCTCCCACCCAGTAATACCTGCTTCCTCCTACCCAGTAATACCTGCCTCTCCCACCCAGTAATACCTGCTTCCTCCCACCCAGTAATACCTGCTTCCTCCCACCCAGTAATACCTGCTTCCTCCTACCCAGTAATACCTGCCTCTCCCACCCAGTAATACCTGCTTCCTCCCACCCAGTAATACCTGCTTCCTCCCACCCAGTAATACCTGCTTCCTCCCACCCAGTAATACCTGCTTCCTCCCACCCAGTAATACCTGCTTCCTCCCACCCAGTAATACCTGCTTCCTCCCACCCAGTAATACCTGCTTCCTCCCACCCAGTAATACCTGCTTCCTCCCACCCAGTAATACCTGCTTCCTCCCACCCAGTAATACCTGCTTCCTCCCACCCAGTAATACCTGCTTCCTCCCACCCAGTAATACCTGCTTCCTCCCACCCAGTAATACCTGCTTCCTCCCACCCAGTAATACCTGCTTCCTCCCACCCAGTAATACCTGCTTCCTCCCACACAGTAATACCTGCTTCCTCCCACCCAGTAATACCTGCTTCCTCCCACACAGTAATACCTGCTTCCTCCCACACAGTAATACCTGCCTCTCCCACCCAGTAATACCTGCTTCCTCCTACCCAGTAATACCTGCCTCTCCCACCCAGTAATACCTGCTTCCTCCCACCCAGTAATACCTGCTTCCTCCTACCCAGTAATACCTGCCTCTCCCACCCAGTAATACCTGCTTCCTCCCACCCAGTAATACCTGCTTCCTCCCACCCAGTAATACCTGCTTCTCCCACCCAGTAATACCTGCTTCCTCCCACCCAGTAATACCTGCTTCCTCCCACCCAGTAATACCTAATACCTGCCTCTCCCACCCAGTAATACCTGCTTCCTCCCACCCAGTAATACCTGCTTCCTCCCACCCAGTAATACCTGCTTCCTCCCACCCAGTAATACCTGCTTCCTCCCACCCAGTAATACCTGCTTCCTCCCACCCAGTAATACCTGCTTCCTCCCACCCAGTAATACCTGCTTCCTCCCACCCAGTAATACCTGCTTCCTCCCACCCAGTAATACCTGCTTCCTCCCACCCAGTAATACCTGCTTCCTCCCACCCAGTAATACCTGCTTCCTCCCACCCAGTAATACCTGCTTCCTCCCACCCAGTAATACCTGCTTCCTCCCACCCAGTAATACCTGCTTCCTCCCACCCAGTAATACCTGCTTCCTCCCACCCAGTAATACCTGCTTCCTCCCACCCAGTAATACCTGCTTCCTCCCACCCAGTAATACCTGCCTCTCCCACCCAGTAATACCTGCTTCCTCCCACCCAGTAATACCTGCTTCCTCCCACCCAGTAATACCTGCTTCCTCCCACCCAGTAATACCTGCTTCCTCCCACCCAGTAATACCTGCTTCCTCCCACCCAGTAATACCTGCTTCCTCCCACCCAGTAATACCTGCTTCCTCCCACCCAGTAATACCTGCTTCCTCCCACCCAGTAATACCTGCTTCCTCCCACCCAGTAATACCTGCTTCCTCCCACCCAGTAATACCTGCTTCCTCCCACCCAGTAATACCTGCTTCCTCCCACCCAGTAATACCTGCTTCCTCCCACCCAGTAATACCTGCTTCCTCCCACCCAGTAATACCTGCTTCCTCCCACCTAGTAATACCTGCTTCCTCCCACCCAGTAATACCTGCTTCCTCCCACCCAGTAATACCTGCTTCCTCCCACCCAGTAATACCTGCTTCCTCCCACCCAGTAATACCTGCTTCCTCCCACCCAGTAATACCTGCCTCTCCCACCCAGTAATACCTGCTTCCTCCTACCCAGTAATACCTGCCTCTCCCACCCAGTAATACCTGCTTCCTCCCACCCAGTAATACCTGCCTCTCCCACCCAGTAATACCTGCTTCCTCCTACCCAGTAATACCTGCCTCTCCCACCCAGTAATACCTGCTTCCTCCCACCCAGTAATACCTGCTTCCTCCCACCCAGTAATACCTGCTTCCTCCCACCCAGTAATACCTGCTTCCTCCCACCCAGTAATACCTGCTTCCTCCCACCCAGTAATACCTGCTTCCTCCCACCCAGTAATACCTGCTTCCTCCCACCCAGTAATACCTGCTTCCTCCCACCCAGTAATACCTGCTTCCTCCCACCCAGTAATACCTGCTTCCTCCCACCCAGTAATACCTGCTTCCTCCCACCCAGTAATACCTGCTTCCTCCCACCCAGTAATACCTGCTTCCTCCCACCCAGTAATACCTGCTTCCTCCCACCCAGTAATACCTGCTTCCTCCCACCCAGTAATACCTGCTTCCTCCCACCCAGTAATACCTGCTTCCTCCCACCCAGTAATACCTGCTTCCTCCCACCCAGTAATACCTGCCTCTCCCACCCAGTAATACCTGCTTCCTCCCACCCAGTAATACCTGCCTCTCCCACCCAGTAATACCTGCTTCCTCCCACCCAGTAATACCTGCTTCCTCCCACCCAGTAATACCTGCTTCCTCCCACCCAGTAATACCTGCTTCCTCCCACCCAGTAATACCTGCTTCCTCCCACCCAGTAATACCTGCTTCCTCCCACCCAGTAATACCTGCTTCCTCCCACCCAGTAATACCTGCTTCCTCCCACCCAGTAATACCTGCTTCCTCCCACCCAGTAATACCTGCTTCCTCCCACCCAGTAATACCTGCTTCCTCCCACCCAGTAATACCTGCTTCCTCCCACCCAGTAATACCTGCTTCCTCCCACCCAGTAATACCTGCTTCCTCCCACCCAGTAATACCTGCTTCCTCCCACACAGTAATACCTGCCTCTCCCACCCAGTAATACCTGCTTCCTCCTACCCAGTAATACCTGCCTCTCCCACACAGTAATACCTGCTTCCTCCCACCCAGTAATACCTGCCTCCTCCCACCCAGTAATACCTGCTTCCTCCCACCCAGTAATACCTGCCTCTCCCACCCAGTAATACCTGCTTCCTCCCACCCAGTAATACCTGCTTCCTCCCACCCAGTAATACCTGCTTCCTCCCACCCAGTAATACCTGCCTCTCCCACCCAGTAATACCTGCTTCCTCCCACCCAGTAATACCTGCTTCCTCCCACCCAGTAATACCTGCTTCCTCCCACCCAGTAATACCTGCTTCCTCCCACCCAGTAATACCTGCTTCCTCCCACCCAGTAATACCTGCTTCCTCCCACCCAGTAATACCTGCTTCCTCCCACCCAGTAATACCTGCTTCCTCCCACCCAGTAATACCTGCTTCCTCCCACCTAGTAATACCTGCTTCCTCCCACCCAGTAATACCTGCTTCCTCCCATCCAGTAATACCTGCTTCCTCCCACCCAGTAATACCTGCTTCCTCCCACCCAGTAATACCTGCTTCCTCCCACCCAGTAATACCTGCTTCCTCCCAACCCGTAATACCTGCTTCTCCCACCCAGTAATACCTGCTTCCTCCCACCCAGTAATACCTGCCTCTCCCACCCAGTAATAACAGCTTCCTCCCACCCAGTAATACCTGCCTCTCCCACCCAGTAATACCTGCTTCCTCCCACCCAGTAATACCTGCCTCTCCCACCCAGTAATACCTGCTTCCTCCCACCCAGTAATACCTGCTTCCTCCCACCCAGTAATACCTGCTTCCTCCCACCCAGTAATACCTGCTTCCTCCCACCCAGTAATACCTGCTTCCTCCCACCCAGTAATACCTGCTTCCTCCCACCCAGTAATACCTGCTTCCTCCCACCCAGTAATACCTGCTTCCTCCCACCCAGTAATACCTGCTTCCTCCCACCCAGTAATACCTGCTTCCTCCCACCCAGTAATACCTGCTTCCTCCCACCCAGTAATACCTGCTTCCTCCCACCCAGTAATACCTGCTTCCTCCCACCCAGTAATACCTGCTTCCTCCCACCCAGTAATACCTGCTTCCTCCCACCCAGTAATACCTGCTTCCTCCCACCCAGTAATACCTGCTTCCTCCCACCCAGTAATACCTGCTTCCTCCCACCCAGTAATACCTGCTTCCTCCCACCCAGTAATACCTGCCTCTCCCACCCAGTAATACCTGCTTCCTCCTACCCAGTAATACCTGCCTCTCCCACCCAGTAATACCTGCTTCCTCCCACCCAGTAATACCTGCTTCCTCCCACCCAGTAATACCTGCCTCTCCCACCCAGTAATACCTGCTTCCTCCTACCCAGTAATACCTGCTTCCTCCCACCCAGTAATACCTGCTTCCTCCCACCCAGTAATACCTGCTTCCTCCCACCCAGTAATACCTGCCTCTCCCACCCAGTAATACCTGCTTCCTCCCACCCAGTAATACCTGCTTCCTCCCACCCAGTAATACCTGCTTCCTCCCACCCAGTAATACCTGCTTCCTCCCACCCAGTAATACCTGCCTCTCCCACCCAGTAATACCTGCTTCCTCCCACCCAGTAATACCTGCTTCCTCCCACCCAGTAATACCTGCTTCCTCCCACCCAGTAATACCTGCTTCCTCCCACCCAGTAATACCTGCTTCCTCCCACCCAGTAATACCTGCTTCCTCCCACCCAGTAATACCTGCTTCCTCCCACCCAGTAATACCTGCTTCCTCCCACCCAGTAATACCTGCTTCCTCCCACCCAGTAATACCTGCTTCCTCCCACCCAGTAATACCTGCTTCCTCCCACCCAGTAATACCTGCTTCCTCCCACCCAGTAATACCTGCTTCCTCCCACCCAGTAATACCTGCCTCTCCCACCCAGTAATACCTGCTTCCTCCCACCCAGTAATACCTGCTTCCTCCCACCCAGTAATACCTGCTTCCTCCCACCCAGTAATACCTGCTTCCTCCCACCCAGTAATACCTGCTTCCTCCCACCCAGTAATACCTGCTTCCTCCCACCCAGTAATACCTGCTTCCTCCCACCCAGTAATACCTGCTTCCTCCCACCCAGTAATACCTGCTTCCTCCCACCCAGTAATACCTGCTTCCTCCCACCCAGTAATACCTGCTTCCTCCCACCCAGTAATACCTGCTTCCTCCCACCCAGTAATACCTGCTTCCTCCCACCCAGTAATACCTGCTTCCTCCCACCCAGTAATACCTGCTTCCTCCCACCCAGTAATACCTGCTTCCTCCCACCCAGTAATACCTGCTTCCTCCCACCCAGTAATACCTGCTTCCTCCCACCCAGTAATACCTGCCTCCTCCCACACAGTAATACCTGCTTCCTCCCACCCAGTAATACCTGCTTCCTCCCACACAGTAATACCTGCTTCCTCCCACACATTAATACCTGCCTCTCCCACCCAGTAATACCTGCTTCCTCCTACCCAGTAATACCTGCCTCTCCCACACAGTAATACCTGCTTCCTCCCACACAGTAATACCTGCCTCTCCCACCCAGTAATACCTGCTTCCTCCTACCCAGTAATACCTGCCTCTCCCACCCAGTAATACCTGCTTCCTCCCACCCAGTAATACCTGCTTCCTCCCACCCAGTAATACCTGCTTCCTCCTACCCAGTAATGCCTGCCTCTCCCACCCAGTAATACCTGCTTCCTCCCACCCAGTAATACCTGCTTCCTCCCACCCAGTAATACCTGCTTCCTCCCACCCAGTAATACCTGCTTCCTCCCACCCAGTAATACCTGCTTCCTCCCACCCAGTAATACCTGCTTCCTCCCACCCAGTAATACCTGCTTCCTCCCACCCAGTAATACCTGCTTCCTCCCACCCAGTAATACCTGCTTCCTCCCACCCAGTAATACCTGCTTCCTCCCACCCAGTAATACCTGCTTCCTCCCACCCAGTAATACCTGCTTCCTCCCACCCAGTAATACCTGCTTCCTCCCACCCAGTAATACCTGCTTCCTCCCACCCAGTAATACCTGCTTCCTCCCACACAGTAATACCTGCTTCCTCCCACCCAGTAATACCTGCTTCCTCCTACCCAGTAATACCTGCCTCTCCCACACAGTAATACCTGCTTCCTCCCACACAGTAATACCTGCCTCTCCCACCCAGTAATACCTGCTTCCTCCTACCCAGTAATACCTGCCTCTCCCACCCAGTAATACCTGCTTCCTCCCACCCAGTAATACCTGCTTCCTCCCACCCAGTAATACCTGCTTCCTCCCACCCAGTAATACCTGCTTCCTCCCACCCAGTAATACCTGCTTCCTCCCACCCAGTAATACCTGCTTCCTCCCACCCAGTAATACCTGCTTCCTCCCACCCAGTAATACCTGCTTCCTCCCACCCAGTAATACCTGCTTCCTCCCACCCAGTAATACCTGCTTCCTCCCACCCAGTAATACCTGCTTCCTCCCACCCAGTAATACCTGCCTCTCCCACCCAGTAATACCTGCTTCCTCCCACCCAGTAATACCTGCTTCCTCCCACCCAGTAATACCTGCTTCCTCCCACCCAGTAATACCTGCTTCCTCCCACCCAGTAATACCTGCTTCCTCCCACCCAGTAATACCTGCTTCCTCCCACCCAGTAATACCTGCTTCCTCCCACCCAGTAATACCTGCTTCCTCCCACCCAGTAATACCTGCTTCCTCCCACCCAGTAATACCTGCTTCCTCCCACCCAGTAATACCTGCTTCCTCCCACCCAGTAATACCTGCTTCCTCCCACCCAGTAATACCTGCTTCCTCCCACCCAGTAATACCTGCTTCCTCCCACCCAGTAATACCTGCTTCCTCCCACCCAGTAATACCTGCTTCCTCCCACCCAGTAATACCTGCTTCCTCCCACCCAGTAATACCTGCTTCCTCCCACCCAGTAATACCTGCTTCCTCCCACCCAGTAATACCTGCCTCTCCCACCCAGTAATACCTGCTTCCTCCCACCCAGTAATACCTGCTTCCTCCCACCCAGTAATACCTGCTTCCTCCCACCCAGTAATACCTGCTTCCTCCCACCCAGTAATACCTGCTTCCTCCCACCCAGTAATACCTGCTTCCTCCCACCCAGTAATACCTGCTTCCTCCCACCCAGTAATACCTGCTTCCTCCCACCCAGTAATACCTGCTTCCTCCCACCCAGTAATACCTGCTTCCTCCCACCCAGTAATACCTGCTTCCTCCCACCCAGTAATACCTGCTTCCTCCCACCCAGTAATACCTGCTTCCTCCCACCCAGTAATACCTGCTTCCTCCCACCCAGTAATACCTGCTTCCTCCCACCCAGTAATACCTGCTTCCTCCCACCCAGTAATACCTGCTTCCTCCCACACAGTAATACCTGCTTCCTCCCACCCAGTAATACCTGCTTCCTCCCACCCAGTAATACCTGCTTCCTCCCACACAGTAATACCTGCCTCTCCCACCCAGTAAAACCTGCTTCCTCCTACCCAGTAATACCTGCCTCTCCCACCCAGTAATACCTGCTTCCTCCCACCCATTAATACCTGCTTCCTCCCACCCAGTAATACCTGCCTCTCCCACCCAGTAATACCTGCTTCCTCCCACCCAGTAATACCTGCTTCCTCCCACCCAGTAATACCTGCCTCTCCCACCCAGTAATACCTGCTTCCTCCTACCCAGCAATACCTGTAATACCTGCTTCCTCCCACCCAGTAATACCTGCTTCCTCCCACCCAGTAATACCTGCTTCCTCCCACCCAGTAATACCTGCCTCTCCCACCCAGTAATACCTGCTTCCTCCCACCCAGTAATACCTGCTTCCTCCCACCCAGTAATACCTGCTTCCTCCCACCCAGTAATACCTGCTTCCTCACGCCCAGTAATACCTGCTCCTCCCACCCAGTAATACCTGCTTCCTCCCACCCAGTAATACCTGCTTCCTCCCACCAAGTAATACCTGCTTCCTCCCACCCAGTCCCACCCAGTAATACCTGTAATACCTTCTTCCTCCCACCCAGTAATACCTGCTTCCTCCCACCCAGTAATACCTGCTTCCTCCCACCCAGTAATACCTGCTTCCTCCCACCCAGTAATACCTGCTTCCTCCCACCCAGTAATACCTGCTTCCTCCCACCCAGTAATACCTGCTTCCTCCCACCCAGTAATACCTGCTTCCTCCCACCCAGTAATACCTGCTTCCTCCCACCCAGTAATACCTGCTTCCTCCCACCCAGTAATACCTGCTTCCTCCCACCCAGTAATACCTGCCTCTCCCACCCAGTAATACCTGCTTCCTCCCACCCAGTAATACCTGCTTCCTCCCACCCAGTAATACCTGCTTCCTCCTACCCAGTAATACCTGCCTCTCCCACCCAGTAATACCTGTTTCTCCCACCCAGTAATACCTGCTTCCTCCCACCCAGTAATACCTGCTTCCTCCCACCCAGTAATACCTGCTTCCTCCCACCCAGTAATACCTGCTTTCTCCCACCCAGTAATACCTGCTTCCTCCCACCCAGTAATACCTGCTTCCTCCCACCCAGTAATACCTGCTTCCTCCCACCCAGTAATACCTGCTTCCTCCCACCCAGTAATACCTGCTTCCTCCCACCCAGTAATACCTGCTTCCTCCCACCCAGTAATACCTGCTTCCTCCCACCCAGTAATACCTGCTTCCTCCCACCCAGTAATACCTGCTTCCTCCCACCCAGTAATACCTGCTTCCTCCCACCCAGTAATACCTGCTTCCTCCCACCCAGTAATACCTGCTTCCTCCCACCCAGTAATACCTGCTTCCTCCCACCCAGTAATACCTGCCTCCTCCCACCCAGTAATACCTGCTTCCTCCAACCCAGTAATACCTGCCTCTCCCACACAGTAATACCTGCTTCCTCCCACCCAGTAATACCTGCCTCTCCCACCCAGTAATACCTGCTTCCTCCTACCCAGTAATACCTGCCTCTCCCACCCAGTAATACCTGCTTCCTCCCACCCAGTAATACCTGCTTCCTCCCACCCAGTAATACCTGCTTCCTCCTACCCAGTAATACCTGCCTCTCCCACCCAGTAATACCTGCCTCCTCCCACCCAGTAATACCTGCTTCCTCCCACCCAGTAATACCTGCTTCCTAACACCCAGTAATACCTGCTTCCTCCCACCCAGTAATACCTGCTTCCTCCCACCCAGTAATACCTGCTTCCTCCCACCCAGTAATACCTGCTTCCTCCCACCCAGTAATACCTGCTTCCTCCCACCCAGTAATACCTGCTTCCTCCCACCCAGTAATACCTGCTTCCTCCCACCCAGTAATACCTGCTTCCTCCCACCCAGTAATACCTGCTTCCTCCCACCCAGTAATACCTGCTTCCTCCCACCCAGTAATACCTGCTTCCTCCCACACAGTAATACCTGCTTCCTCCCACCCAGTAATACCTGCTTCCTCCCACACAGTAATACCTGCTTCCTCCCACCCAGTAATACCTGCTTCCTCCTACCCAGTAATACCTGCCTCTCCCACACAGTAATACCTGCTTCCTCCCACCCAGTAATACCTGCCTCTCCCACCCAGTAAAACCTGCTTCCTCCTACCCAGTAATACCTGCCTCTCCCACCCAGTAATACCTGCTTCCTCCCACCCAGTAATACCTGCTTCCTCCCACCCAGTAATACCTGCCTCTCCCACCCAGTAATACCTGCTTCCTCCCACCCAGTAATACCTGCTTCCTCCCACCCAGTAATACCTGCCTCTCCCACCCAGTAATACCTGCTTCCTCCTACCCAGTAATACCTGCCTCTCCCACCCAGTAATACCTGCTTCCTCCCACCCAGTAATACCTGCTTCCTCCCACCCAGTAATACCTGCTTCCTCCCACCCAGTAATACCTGCTTCTACCCACCCAGTAATACCTGCCTCTCCCACCCAGTAATACCTGCTTCCTCCCACCCAGTAATACCTGCTTCCTCCCACCCAGTAATACCTGCTTCCTCCCACCCAGTAATACCTGCTTCCTCCCACCCAGTAATACCTGCTTCCTCCCACCCAGTAATACCTGCTTCCTCCCACCCAGTAATACCTGCTTCCTCCCACCCAGTAATACCTGCTTCCTCCCACCCAGTAATACCTGCTTCCTCCCACCCAGTAATACCTGCTTCCTCCCACCCAGTAATACCTGCTTCCTCCCACCCAGTAATACCTGCTTCCTCCCACCCAGTAATACCTGCTTCCTCCCACCCAGTAATACCTGCTTCCTCCCACCCAGTAATACCTGCTTCCTCCCACCCAGTAATACCTGCTTCCTCCCACCCAGTAATACCTGCTTCCTCCCACCCAGTAATACCTGCTTCCTCCCACCCAGTAATACCTGCTTCCTCCCACCCAGTAATACCTGCATCCACCCACCAGTAATACCTGCTTCTCTCCCAGTAATACCCAGTAATACCTGCTTCCTCCTACCCAGTAATACCTGCCCTCCCACCCAGTAATACCTGCTTCCTCCCACCCAGTAATACCTGCCTCTCCCACCCAGTAATACCTGCTTCCTCCCACCCAGTAATACCTGCTTCCTCCCACCCAGTAATACCTGCTTCCTCCCACCCAGTAATACCTGCTTCCTCCCACCCAGTAATACCTGCTTCCTCCCACCCAGTAATACCTGCTTCCTCCCACCCAGTAATACCTGCTTCCTCCCACCCAGTAATACCTGCTTCCTCCCACCCAGTAATACCTGCTTCCTCCCACCCAGTAATACCTGCTTCCTCCCACCCAGTAATACCTGCTTCCTCCCACCCAGTAATACCTGCTTCCTCCCACCCAGTAATACCTGCTTCCTCCCACCCAGTAATACCTGCTTCCTCCCACCCAGTAATACCTGCTTCCTCCCACCCCGTAATTCCTTCTTCCTCCCACCCAGTAATACCTGCTTCCTCCCACCCTTTAATACCTGCTTCCTCCCACCCAGTAATACCTGCCTCTCCCACCCAGTAATACCTGCTTCCTCCCACCCAGTAATACCTGCCTCTCCCACACAGTAATACCTGCTTCCTCCCACACATTAATACCTGCCTCTCCCACCCAGTAATACCTGCTTCCTCCTACCCAGTAATACCTGCCTCTCCCACCCAGTAATACCTGCTTCCTCCTACCCAGTAATACCTGCCTCTCCCACACAGTAATACCTGCTTCCTCCCACCCAGTAATACCTGCTCCCTCCCACCCAGTAATACCTGCTTCCTCCCACCCAGTAATACCTGCTTCCTCCCACCCAGTAATACCTGCTTCCTCCCACCCAGTAATACCTGCTTCCTCCCACCCGGTAATACCTGCTTCCTCCCACCCAGTAATACCTGCTTCCTCCCACCCAGTAATACCTGCTTCCTCCCACCCAGTAATACCTGCTTCCTCCCACCCAGTAATACCTGCTTCCTCCCACCCAGTAATACCTGCTTCCTCCCACCCAGTAATACCTGCTTCCTCCCACCCAGTAATACCTGCTTCCTCCCACCCAGTAATACCTGCTTCCTCCCACCCAGTAATACCTGCTTCCTCCCACCCAGTAATACCTGCTTCCTCCCACCCAGTAATACCTGCTTCCTCCCACCCAGTAATACCTGCTTCCTCCCACCCAGTAATACCTGCTTCCTCCCACCCAGTAATACCTGCTTCCTCCCACCCAGTAATACCTGCTTCCTCCCACCCAGTAATACCTGCTTCCTCCCACCCAGTAATACCTGCTTCCTCCCACCCAGTAATACCTGCTTCCTCCCACCCAGTAATACCTGCTTCCTCCCACCCAGTAATACCTGCTTCCTCCCACCCAGTAATACCTGCTTCCTCCCACCCAGTAATACCTGCCTCTCCCACCCAGTAATACCTGCTTCCTCCCACCCAGTAATACCTGCTTCCTCCCACCCAGTAATACCTGCTTCCTCCCACCCAGTAATACCTGCTTCCTCCCACCCAGTAATACCTGCTTCCTCCCACCCAGTAATACCTGCTTCCTCCCACCCAGTAATACCTGCTTCCTCCCACCCAGTAATACCTGCTTCCTCCCACCCAGTAATACCTGCTTCCTCCCACCCAGTAATACCTGCTTCCTCCCACCCAGTAATACCTGCTTCCTCCCACCCAGTAATACCTGCTTCCTCCCACCCAGTAATACCTGCTTCCTCCCACCCAGTAATACCTGCTTCCTCCCACCCAGTAATACCTGCTTCCTCCCACCCAGTAATACCTGCTTCCTCCCACCCAGTAATACCTGCTTCCTCCCACACAGTAATACCTGCTTCCTCAGTAATACCTGCTTCCCCACCCACTAATACCTGCTTCCTCCTACCCAGTAATACCTGCCTCTCCCACACAGTAATACCTGCTTCCTCCCACACAGTAATACCTGCCTCTCCCACCCAGTAATACCTGCTTCCTCCTACCCAGTAATACCTGCCTCTCCCACCCAGTAATACCTGCTTCCTCCCACCCAGTAATACCTGCTTCCTCCCACCCAGTAATACCTGCTTCCTCCTACCCAGTAATACCTGCCTCTCCCACCCAGTAATACCTGCTTCCTCCCACCCAGTAATACCTGCTTCCTCCCACCCAGTAATACCTGCCTCTCCCACCCAGTAATACCTGCTTCCTCCCACCCAGTAATACCATCCTCCCCACCCAGTAATACCTGCTTCCTCCCACCCAGTAATACCTGCTTCCTCCCCCCCAGTAATACCTGCAGTAATACCTGCTCCCCTACCCAGTAATACCTGCCTCTCCCAGTCATACCTGCTTCCTCCCACCCAGTAATACCTGCTTCCTCCCACCCAGTAATACCTGCTTCCTCCCACCCAGTAATACCTGCTTCCTCCCACCCAGTAATACCTGCTTCCTCCCACCCAGTAATACCTGCTTCCTCCCACCCAGTAATACCTGCTTCCTCCCACCCAGTAATACCTGCTTCCTCCCACCCAGTAATACCTGCTTCCTCCCACCCAGTAATACCTGCTTCCTCCCACCCAGTAATACCTGCTTCCTCCCACCCAGTAATACCTGCTTCCTCCCACCCAGTAATACCTGCTTCCTCCCACCCAGTAATACCTGCTTCCTCCCACCCAGTAATACCTGCTTCCTCCCACCCAGTAATACCTGCCTCCTCCCACCCAGTAATACCTGCTTCCTCCCACCCAGTAATACCTGCTTCCTCCCACCCTGTAATACCTGCTTCCTCCTACCCAGTAATACCTGCCTCTCCCACCCAGTAATACCTGCCTCTCCCTCCCAGTAATACCTGCTTCCTCCCACCCAGTAATACCTGCTTCCTCCCACCCAGTAATACCTGCCTCTCCCACCCAGTAATACCTGCTTCCTCCTACCCAGTAATACCTGCCCTCCCACCCAGTAATTCCTGCTTCCTCCCACCCAGTAATACCTGCTTCCTCCCACCCAGTAATACCTGCTTCCTCCCACCCAGTAATACCTGCTTCCTCCCACCCAGTAATACCTGCTTCCTCCCACCCAGTAATACCTGCTTCCTCCCACCCAGTAATACCTGCTTCCTCCCACCCAGTAATACCTGCTTCCTCCCACCCAGTAATACCTGCTTCCTCCCACCCAGTAATACCTGCTTCCTCCCACCCAGTAATACCTGCTTCCTCCCACCCAGTAATACCTGCTTCCTCCCACCCAGTAATACCTGCTTCCTCCCACCCAGTAATACCTGCCTCCTCCCACACAGTAATACCTGCTTCCTCCCACCCAGTAATACCTGCTTCCTCCCACACAGTAATACCTGCTTCCTCCCACACATTAATACCTGCCTCTCCCACCCAGTAATACCTGCTTCCTCCTACCCAGTAATACCTGCCTCTCCCACACAGTAATACCTGCTTCCTCCCACACAGTAATACCTGCCTCTCCCACCCAGTAATAACTGCTTCCTCCTCCCCAGTAATACCTGCCTCAGTAATACAGGATTCTCCCACCCAGTAATACCTGCTTCCTCCCACCCAGTAATACCTGCTTCCTCCCACCCAGTAATACCTGCTTCCTCCCACCCAGTAATACCTGCTTCCTCCCACCCAGTAATACCTGCTTCCTCCCACCCAGTAATACCTGCTTCCTCCCACCCAGTAATACCTGCTTCCTCCCACCCAGTAATACCTGCTTCCTCCCACCCAGTAATACCTGCTTCCTCCCACCCAGTAATACCTGCTTCCTCCCACCCAGTAATACCTGCTTCCTCCCACCCAGTAATACCTGCTTCCTCCCACCCAGTAATACCTGCTTCCTCCCACCCAGTAATACCTGCTTCCTCCCACCCAGTAATACCTGCTTCCTCCCACCCAGTAATACCTGCTTCCTCCCACCCAGTAATACCTGCTTCCTCCCACCCAGTAATACCTGCTTCCTCCCACCCAGTAATACCTGCTTCCTCCCACCCAGTAATACCTGCTTCCTCCCACACAGTAATACCTGCCTCTCCCACCCACTAATACCTGCTTCCTCCTACCCAGTAATACCTGCTTCTCCCAAACAGTAATACCTGCTTCCTCCCACACAGTAATACCTGCTTCCTCCCACCCAGTAATACCTGCTTCCTCCCACCCTGTAATACCTGCTTCCTCCCACCCAGTAATACCTGCTTCCTCCCACCCAGTAATACCTGCTTCCTCCCACCCAGTAATACCTGCCTCTCCCACCCAGTAATACCTCTCCCACCCAGTAATACCTGCTTCCTCCTACCCAGTAATACCTGCCTCTCCCACCCTGTAATACCTGCTTCCTCCCACCCAGTAATACCTGCTTCCTCCCCCCAGTAATACCCTTCCCACCCAGTAATACCTGCTTCCTCCCACCCAGTAATACCTGCTTCCTCCCACCCAGTAATACCTGCTTCTCCCACCCAGTAATACCTGCTTCCTCCCACCCAGTAATACCTGCTTCCTCCCACCCAGTAATACCTGCTTCCTCCCACCCAGTAATACCTGCTTCCTCCCACCCAGTAATACCTGCTTCCTCCCACCCAGTAATACCTGCTTCCTCCCACCCAGTAATACCTGCTTCCTCCCACCCAGTAATACCTGCTTCCTCCCACCCAGTAATACCTGCTTCCTCCCACCCAGTAATACCTGCTTCCTCCCACCCAGTAATACCTGCTTCCTCCCACCCAGTAATACCTGCTTCCTCCCACCCAGTAATACCTGCTTCCTCCCACCCAGTAATACCTGCTTCCTCCCACCCAGTAATACCTGCTTCCTCCCACCCAGTAATACCTGCTTCCTCCCACCCAGTAATACCTGCTTCCTCCCACCCAGTAATACCTGCTTCCTCCCACCCAGTAATACCTGCCTCTCCCACCCAGTAATATCTGCTTCCTCCCACCCAGTAATACCTCCCACCCAGTAATACCTGCTTCCTCCCACCCAGTAATACCTGCTTCCTCCCACCCAGTAATACCTGCTTCCTCCCACCCAGTAATACCTGCTTCCTCCCACCCAGTAATACCTGCCTTCCTCCCACCCAGTGATACCTGCCTCTCCCACCCAGTAATACCTGCTTCCTCCCACACATTAATACCTGCCTCTCCCACCCAGTAATACCTGCTTCCTCCCACCCAGTAATACCTGCTTCCTCCCACCCAGTAATACCTGCTTCCTCCCACCCAGTAATACCTGCTTCCTCCCACCCAGTAATACCTGCTTCCTCCCACCCAGTAATACCTGCTTCCTCCCACCCAGTAATACCTGCTTCCTCCCACCCAGTAATACCTGCCTCTCCCACCCAGTAATACCTGCTTCCTCCCACCCAGTAATACCTGCTTCCTCCCACCCAGTAATACCTGCTTCCTCCCACCCAGTAATACCTGCTTCCTCCCACCCAGTAATACCTGCTTCCTCCCACCCAGTAATACCTGCTTCCTCCCACCCAGTAATACCTGCTTCCTCCCACCCAGTAATACCTGCTTCCTCCCACCCAGTAATACCTGCTTCCTCCCACCCAGTAATACCTGCTTCCTCCCACCCAGTAATACCTGCTTCCTCCCACCCAGTAATACCTGCTTCCTCCCACCCAGTAATACCTGCTTCCTCCCACACAGTAATACCTGCTTCCTCCCACCCAGTAATACCTGCTTCCTCCCACACAGTAATACCTGCTTCCTCCCACACAGTAATACCTGCCTCTCCCACCCAGTAATACCTGCTTCCTCCTACCCAGTAATACCTGCCTCTCCCACACAGTAATACCTGCTTCCTCCCACACAGTAATACCTGCCTCTCCCACCCAGTAATACCTGCTTCCTCCTACCCAGTAATACCTGCCTCTCCCACCCAGTAATACCTGCTTCCTCCCACCCAGTAATACCTGCTTCCTCCCACCAAGTAATACCTGCCTTTCCCACCCAGTAATACCTGCTTCCTCCCACCCAGTAATACCTGCTTCCTCCCACCCAGTAATACCTGCCTCTCCCACCCAGTAATACCTGCTTCCTCCTACCCAGTAATACCTTCCTCTCCCACCCAGTAATACCTGCTTCCTACCACCCAGTAATACCTGCTTCCTCCCACCCAGTAATACCTGCTTCCTCCCACCCAGTAATACCTGCTTCCTCCCACCCAGTAATACCTGCCTCTCCCACCCAGTAATACCTGCTTCCTCCCACCCAGTAATACCTGCTTCCTCCCACCCAGTAATACCTGCTTCCTCCCACCCAGTAATACCTGCTTCCTCCCACCCAGTAATACCTGCTTCCTCCCACCCAGTAATACCTGCTTCCTCCCACCCAGTAATACCTGCTTCCTCCCACCCAGTAATACCTGCTTCCTCCCACCCAGTAATACCTGCTTCCTCCCACCCAGTAATACCTGCTTCCTCCCACCCAGTAATACCTGCTTCCTCCCACCCAGTAATACCTGCTTCCTCCCACCCAGTAATACCTGCTTCCTCCCACCCAGTAATACCTGCTTCCTCCCACCCAGTAATACCTGCTTCCTCCCACCCAGTAATACCTGCTTCCTCCCACCCAGTAATACCTGCTTCCTCCCACCCAGTAATACCTGCTTCCTCCCACCCAGTAATACCTGCTTCCTCCCACCCAGTAATACCTGCTTCCTCCCACCCAGTAATACCTGCTTCCTCCCACACAGTAATACCTGCTTCCTCCCACCCAGTAATACCTGCTTCCTCCTACCCAGTAATACCTGCTTCCTCCCACACAGTAATACCTGCTTCCTCCCACCCAGTAATACCTGCCTCTCCCACCCAGTAAAACCTGCTTCCTCCTACCCAGTAATACCTGCCTCTCCCACCCAGTAATACCTGCTTCCTCCCACCCATTAATACCTGCTTCCTCCCACCCAGTAATACCTGCCTCTCCCACCCAGTAATACCTGCTTCCTCCCACCCAGTAATACCTGCTTCCTCCCACCCAGTAATACCTGCCTCTCCCACCCAGTAATACCTGCTTCCTCCTACCCAGTAATACCTGCCTCTCCCACCCAGTAATACCTGCTTCCTCCCACCCAGTAATACCTGCTTCCTCCCACCCAGTAATACCTGCTTCCTCCTACCCAGTAATGCCTGCCTCTCCCACCCAGTAATACCTGCCTCTCCCACCCAGTAATACCTGCTTCCTCCCACCCAGTAATACCTGCTTCCTCCCACCCAGTAATACCTGCTTCCTCCCACCCAGTAATACCTGCTTCCTCCCACCCAGTAATACCTGCTTCCTCCCACCCAGTAATACCTGCTTCCTCCCACCCAGTAATACCTGCTTCCTCCCACCCAGTAATACCTGCTTCCTCCCACCCAGTAATACCTGCTTCCTCCCACCCAGTAATACCTGCTTCCTACCCAGTAATACCTGCTTCCTCCCACCCAGTAATACCTGCTTCCTCCCACCCCCCACCCAGTAATACCTGCTTCCTCCCACCCAGTAATACCTGCTTCCTCCCACCCAGTAATACCTGCTTCCTCCCACCCAGTAATACCTGCTTCCACCCACCCAGTAATACCCTCCTCCCACCCAGTAATACCTGCTTCCTCCCACCCAGTAATACCTGCTTCCTCCCACCCAGTAATACCTGCTTCCTCCCACCCAGTAATACCTGCTTCCTCCCACCCAGTAATACCTGCTTCCTCCCACCCAGTAATACCTGCTTCCTCCCACCCAGTAATACCTGCTTCCTCCCACCCAGTAATACCTGCTTCTTCCCACCCAGTAATACCTGCTTCCTCCCACCCAGTAATACCTGCTTCCTCCCACCCAGTAATACCTGCCTCTCCCACCCAGTAATACCTGCTTCCTCCCACCCAGTAATACCTGCTTCCTCCCACCCAGTAATACCTGCTTCCTCCTACCCAGTAATACCTGCCTCTCCCACCCAGTAATACCTGCCTCTCCCACCCAGTAATACCTGCTTCCTCCCACCCAGTAATACCTGCTTCCTCCCACCCAGTAATACCTGCTTCCTCCCACCCAGTAATACCTGCTTCCTCCCACCCAGTAATACCTGCTTCCTCCCACCCAGTAATACCTGCTTCCTCCCACCCAGTAATACCTGCTTCCTCCCACCCAGTAATACCTGCTTCCTCCCACCCAGTAATACCTGCTTCCTCCCACCCAGTAATACCTGCTTCCTCCCACCCAGTAATACCTGCTTCCTCCCACCCAGTAATACCTGCTTCCTCCCACCCAGTAATACCTGCTTCCTCCCACCCAGTAATACCTGCTTCCTCCCACCCAGTAATAACTGCTTCCTCCCACCCAGTAATACCTGCTTCCTCCCACCCAGTAATACCTGCCTCCTCCCACACAGTAATACCTGCTTCCTCCCACCCAGTAATACCTGCTTCCTCCCACACAGTAATACCTGCTTCCTCCCACACATTAATACCTGCCTCTCCCACCCAGTAATACCTGCTTCTTCCTACCCAGTAATACCTGCCTCTCCCACACAGTAATACCTGCTTCCTCCCACACAGTAATACCTGCCTCTCCCACCCAGTAATACCTGCTTCCTCCTACCCAGTAATACCTGCCTCTCCCACCCAGTAATACCTGCTTCCTCCCACCCAGTAATACCTGCTTCCTCCCACCCAGTAATACCTGCTTCCTCCTACCCAGTAATACCTGCCTCTCCCACCCAGTAATACCTGCCTCTCCCACCCAGTAATACCTGCTTCCTCCCACCCAGTAATACCTGCTTCCTCCCACCCAGTAATACCTGCTTCCTCCCACCCAGTAATACCTGCTTCCTCCAACCCAGTAATACCTGCTTCCTCCCACCCAGTAATACCTGCTTCCTCCCACACAGTAATACCTGCTTCCTCCCACCCAGTAATACCTGCTTCTTCCTACCCAGTAATACCTGCCTCTCCCACACAGTAATACCTGCTTCCTCCCACACAGTAATACCTGCCTCTCCCACCCAGTAATACCTGCTTCCTCCTACCCAGTAATACCTGCTTCCTCCCACCCAGTAATACCTGCTTCCTCCCACCCAGTAATACCTGCTTCCTCCCACCCAGTAATACCTGCTTCCTCCCACCCAGTAATACCTGCTTCCTCCCACCCAGTAATACCTGCTTCCTCCCACCCAGTAATACCTGCTTCCTCCCACCCAGTAATACCTGCTTCCTCCCACCCAGTAATACCTGCTTCCTCCCACCCAGTAATACCTGCTTCCTCCCACACAGTAATACCTGCTTCCTCCCACCCAGTAATACCTGCTTCCTCCCATACAGTAATACCTGCTTCCTCCCACACAGTAATACCTGCCTCTCCCACCCAGTAATACCTGCTTCCTCCTACCCTGTAATACCTGCCTCTCCCACACAGTAATACCTGCTCCTCCCACACAGTAATACCTGCCTCTCCCACCCAGTAATACCTGCTTCCTCCTACCCAGTAATACCT
This sequence comes from Cherax quadricarinatus, assembly GCF_038502225.1. Classification (NCBI taxonomy): domain Eukaryota; kingdom Metazoa; phylum Arthropoda; class Malacostraca; order Decapoda; family Parastacidae; genus Cherax; species Cherax quadricarinatus. Next base: position 14,545,193 of record NC_091340.1, read on the forward strand.
GCCTCTCCCACCCAGTAATACCTGCTTCCTCCCACCCAGTAATACCTGCTTCCTCCCACCCAGTAATACCTGCTTCCTCCCACCCAGTAATACCTGCTTCCTCCCACCCAGTAATACCTGCTTCCTCCCACCCAGTAATACCTGCTTCCTCCCACCCAGTAATACCTGCTTCCTCCCACCCAGTAATACCTGCTTCCTCCCACCCAGTAATACCTGCTTCCTCCCACCCAGTAATACCTGCTTCCTCCCACCCAGTAATACCTGCTTCCTCCCACCCAGTAATAACTGCTTCCTCCCACCCAGTAATACCTGCTTCCTCCCACCCAGTAATACCTGCCTCCTCCCACACAGTAATACCTGCTTCCTCCCACCCAGTAATACCTGCTTCCTCCCACACAGTAATACCTGCTTCCTCCCACACATTAATACCTTCCTCTCCCACCCAGTAATACCTGCTTCTTCCTACCCAGTAATACCTGCCTCTCCCACACAGTAATACCTGCTTCCTCCCACACAGTAATACCTGCCTCTCCCACCCAGTAATACCTGCTTCCTCCTACCCAGTAATACCTGTCTCTCCCACCCAGTAATACCTGCTTCCTCCCACCCAGTAATACCTGCTTCCTCCCACCCAGTAATACCTGCTTCCTCCTACCCAGTAATACCTGACTCTCCCACCCAGTAATACCTGCCTCTCCCACCCAGTAATACCTGCTTCCTCCCACCCAGTAATACCTGCTTCCTCCCAACCAGTAATACCTGCTTCCTCCCACCCAGTAATACCTGCTTCCTCCCACACAGTAATACCTGCTTCCTCCCACCCAGTAATACCTGCTTCTTCCTACCCAGTAATACCTGCCTCTCCCACACAGTAATACCTGTTTCCTCCCACACAGTAATACCTGCCTCTCCCACCCAGTAATACCTGCTTCCTCCTACCCAGTAATACCTGCTTCCTCCCACCCAGTAATACCTGCTTCCTCCCACCCAGTAATACCTGCTTCCTCCCACCCAGTAATACCTGCTTCCTCCCACCCAGTAATACCTGCTTCCTCCCACCCAGTAATACCTGCTTCCTCCCACCCAGTAATACCTGCTTCCTCCCACCCAGTAATACCTGCTTCCTCCAACCCAGTAATACCTGCTTCCTCCCACCCAGTAATACCTGCTTCCTCCCACACAGTAATACCTGCTTCCTCCCACCCAGTAATACCTGCTTCCTCCCACACAGTAATACCTGCTTCTTCCCACACAGTAATACCTGCCTCTCCCACCCAGTAATACCTGCTTCCTCCTACCCTGTAATACCTGCCTCTCCCACACAGTAATACCTGCTTCCTCCCACACAGTAATACCTGCCTCTCCCACCCAGTAATACCTGCTTCCTCCTACCCAGTAATACCTGCCTCTCCCACCCAGTAATACCTGCTTCCTCCCACCCAGTAATACCTGCTTCCTCCCACCAAGTAATACCTGCCTTTCCCACCCAGTAATACCTGCTTCCTCCCACCCAGAAATACCTGCTTCCTCCCACTCAGTAATACCTGCCTCTCCCACCCAGTAATACCTGCTTCCTCCTACCCAGTAATACCTTCCTCTCCCACCCAGTAATACCTGCTTCCTACCACCCAGTAATACCTGCTTCCTCCCACCCAGTAATACCTGCTTCCTCCCACCCAGTAATACCTGCTTCCTCCCACCCAGTAATACCTTCCTCTCCCACCCAGTAATACCTGCTTCCTCCCACCCAGTAATACCTGCTTCCTCCCACCCAGTAATACCTGCTTCCTCCCACCCAGTAATACCTGCTTCCTCCCACCCAGTAATACCTGCTTCCTCCCACCCAGTAATACCTGCTTCCTCCCACCCAGTAATACCTGCTTCCTCCCACCCAGTAATACCTGCTTCCTCCCACCCAGTAATACCTGCTTCCTCCCACCCAGTAATACCTGCTTCCCCCCACCCAGTAATCCCTGCTTCCTCCCACCCAGTAATACCTGCTTCCTCCCACCCAGTAATACCTGCTTCCTCCCACCCAGTAATACCTGCTTCTTCCCACCCAGTAATACCTGCTTCCTCCCACCCAGTAATACCTGCTTCCTCCCACCCAGTAATACCTGCTTCCCCCCACCCAGTAATCCCTGCTTCCTCCCACCCAGTAATACCTGCTTCCTCCCACCCAGTAATACCTGCTTCCTCCCACCCAGTAATACCTGCCTCTCCCACCCAGTAATACCTGCTTCCTCCCACCAAGTAATACCTGCTTCCTCCCACCCAGTAATACCTGCTTCCTCCCACCCAGTAATACCTGCTTCCCCCCACCCAGTAATCCCTGCTTCCTCCCACCCAGTAATACCTGCTTCCTCCCACCCAGTAATACCTGCTTCCTCCCACCCAGTAATACCTGCTTCCTCCCACCCAGTAATACCTGCTTCCCCCCACCCAGTAATCCCTGCTTCCTCCCACCCAGTAATACCTGCTTCCTCCCACCCAGTAATACCTGCTTCCTCCCACCCAGTAATACCTGCCTCTCCCACCCAGTAATACCTGCTTCCTCCCACCAAGTAATACCTGCTTCCTCCCACCCAGTAATACCTGCTTCCTCCCACCCAGTAATACCTGCTTCCCCCCACCCAGTAATCCCTGCTTCCTCCCACCCAGTAATACCTGCTTCCTCCCACCCAGTAATACCTGCTTCCTCCCACCCAGTAATACCCGCCTCTCTCGCCCAGTAATACCTACCTCTCCCGCAAAGTAATACCTGCCTCTCCCGCCCAGTAATACCTGCCTCTCCCGCCCAGTGATACCTTCCTCTCTCACCCAGTAATGCCTGCTTCCTCCCACCCAGTAATCCCTGCTTCCTCCCACCCAGTAATCCCTGCTTCCTCCCACCCAGTAATCCCTGCTTCCTCCCACCCACTAATCCCTGCTACATCCCACCCAGTAATCCCTGCTTCCTCCCACCCAGTAATCCCTGCATCCTCCCACCCAGTAATCCCAGCTTCCTCCACCCAGTAATCCCTGCCTCCCCCGCCCAGTAATCACTGCTTCCCCCCACCCAGTAATCCCTGCTTCCCCCACCCAGCAATCCCTGCTTCCCCCACCCAGTAATCACTGTCTCTCCGCCCAGTAATCCCTGCTTCCCCCACCCAGTAATCCCTGCTTCCTCCCACCCAGTAATCCCTGCTTCCTCCCACCCACTAATCCCTGCTACCTCCCACCCAGTAATCCCTGCTTCCTCCCACCCAGTAATCCCAACTTCCTCCACCCAGTAATCCCTGCTCTCCCCACCCAGTAATCCCTGCTTCCCCCACCCAGTAATCACTGTCTCCCACGTCCAGTAATCCCTGATTCCCCCCACCCAGTAATACCTGCCTCCTCCGCCCAGTAATACCTGCCTCCCCGGTCCAGTAATACCTGCCTCCCATACCTAGTAATACCTGCCTCCCCCGCCAAGTAATCCCTGCCTCCGCCGCCCATTAATTCCTGCCTCCCCCGCCCAGTAATACCTGCCTCCCCCACCCAGTAATCCCTGCCACCCTCACCCAGTAATCCCTGCCTCCGCCGCCCAGTCATCCCTGCCTCCCCCTCCCAGTAATCCATGCCTCCGCCGCCCAGTAATACATACCTCCCCCACCCAGTAATCCCTGCCTCCCACACCCAGTAATACCTGCCTCCGCCGCCCAGTAATCCCTGCCTCCTCCGCCAAGTAATCCCTACCCTCCTCGCCCAGTAATCCCTACCTCCTCCACCCATTAATCCCTGCCTCTCCCAAAAAAGTAATCAATGCCTCCGCCGCCCAGTAATACCTACCTCCCCCATCCAGTAATCCCTGCCTCCCACACCCAGTAATCCCTGCCTCCGCCGCCCAGTAATCCCTGCCTCCCCCGCCAAGTAATCCCTGCCTACCCCGCCCAGTAATCCCTGCCTCCCAACCCAGTAATCCCTGCCTTCCCCACCCAGTAATCCCTGCCTCCCCCACACAGTAATCCCTGCCTCCGCCGCCCAGTAAGCCCTGCCTACCCCGCCCAGTAATTCCTGCCTCCCCCGCCCGCTAATCAATGCCTCCCCCACCCAGTAATCCCTACCTCCCCCGCCCAGTAAACCCTGCCTCCGCCGAACAGTAATACCTGTCTCTCCAGCCCAGTAGTCCCTGCCTTCCCCGCCTAGTAGTCCCTGCCTCCTCCGCCCAGTAATCCCTGCCTTCCCCGCCCAGTAGTCCCTGCCTCCACCGCCCAGTAATCCCTGCCTCCCCCGCCCAGTAATCCCTGCCTCCCCCACCCAGTAATCCCTGCCTCAACCACCCAGTAATCCCTGCCTCCGCCGCCCAGTAATCCCTGCCTCCCCCACCCAGTTATCCCTGCCTCCCCTGCCCAGTAATTCCTGCCTCCCCACCCAGTAATCCCTACCTCCCCCGCCCAGTAATCCCTGCCTCCGCCGCCCAGTAATATCTGTTTCTCCCGCCAAGTAATCCCTGCCTCCCCCGCCCAGTAATCCCTGCCTCCACCGCTCAGTAATCCCTGCCTCCCCCGCCCAGTAATCCCTGCCTCCCCCGCTCAGTAATCCCTACTTCCCGAGCCCAGTAATCCCTGCCTCCGCCGCCCAGTAATACCTGTCTCTCCCGCCAAGTAATCCCTGCCTCCCCCGCCCAGTAAACTCTGCCTCCCCCGCTCAGTAATCCCTGTCTGCCCCGCCCAGTAATCCCTGCCTCCCCCGCTCAGTAATCCCTGCCTCCCCCGCCCAGTAAACCCTGCCTCCCCCGCTCGGTAATCCCTGCCTCCCCCGCCCAGTAATCCCTGCCTCCCCCGCACAGTAATCCCTGCCTCCCCCGCCCAGTAATCCCTGCCTCCCCCGCTCAGTAATCCCTGCCTCCCCCGCCAAGTAATCCCTGCCTCCCCCGCTCAGTAATCCTTACCTCCCCCGCTCAATAATCCCCGCCTCCCCCGCCCAGTAATCCTCGCCTCCCCCACCCAGTAATCCCTGCCTCCCTCACCCAGTAATCCCTGCCTTCCCCACCCAGTAATCCCTGCCTCCCCCACCCAGTAATCCCTGCCTCCCCCATCCAGTAATCCCTGCCTCCCCCACCCAGTAATCCCTGCCTCCCCCACCCAGTAATCCCTGCCTCTCCCGCTCAGTAATCCCTGCCTCCCCCGCCCAGTAATCCCTGCCTCCCCCGCTCAGTAATCCCTTCCTCCCCCGCTCAGTAATCCCCGCCTCCCCCGCCCAGTAATCCCCGCCTCCCCCACCCAGTAATCCATGCCTCCCCCACCCTGTAATCCCTGCCTCCCCCACCCAGTAATCCCTGCCTCCCCCACCCAGTAATACCAGCCTCCCCCACCCAGTAATCCCTGCCTCCCCCACCTAGTAATCCCTGCCTCCCCCACCCAGTATTCCCTGCCTCCCCCACCCAGTAATCCCTGCCTCCCCCACCCATTAATCCCTGCCTCCCCCACCCAGTAATCCCTGCCTACCCCACTCAGTAATCCCTGCCTCCCCCACACAGTAATCCCTGCCTCCCCCACCCAGTAATCCCTGCCTCCCCCACACAGTAATCCCTGCCTACCCAGCCCAGTAATCCCTGCCTCCCAACCCAGTAATCCCTGCCTCCCCCACACAGTAATCCCTGCCTACCCAGCCCAGTAATCCCTGCCTCCCCCACACAGTAATCTTTGCCTCCCCCACACAGTAATCCCTGCCTCCGCCGCCCAGTAAGCCCTGCCTACCCCACCCAGTAATTCCTGCCTCCCCCGCCCGCTAATCCCTGCCTCCCCCACCCAGTAATCCCTACCTCCCCCGCCCAGTAATCCCTGCCTCCGCCGCCCAGTAATACCTTTCTCTCCCGCCCAGTAATCCCTGCCTTCCCCGCCTAGTAGTCCCTGCCTCCTCCGCCCAGTAATCCCTGCCTCCCCCGCACAGTAATCCCTGCCTCCCCCACCCAGTAATCCCTGCCTCAACCACCCAGTAATCCCTGCCTCCCCCGCCCAGTAATCCCTGCCTCCCCACCCAGTAATCCCTGCCTCCGCCGCCCAGTAATACCTTTCTCTCCCGCCCAGTAATCCCTGCCTTCCCCGCCTAGTAGTCCCTGCCTCCTCCGCCCAGTAATCCCTGCCTCCCCCGCACAGTAATCCCTGCCTCCCCCACCCAGTAATCCCTGCCTCAACCACCCAGTAATCCCTGCCTCCCCCGCCCAGTAATCCCTGCCTCCCCACCCAGTAATCCCTACCTCCCCCGCCCAGTAATACCTATCTCTCCCGCCAAGTAATCCCTGCCTACCCCGCCCAGTAATCCCTGCCTCCCCCGCTCAGTAATCCCTGCCTCCCCCGTCCAGTAATCCCTGCCTCCCCCGCTCAGTAATCCCTACTTCCCTTGCCCAGTAATCCCTGCCTCCGCCGCCCAGTAATACCTGTCTCTCCCGCCAAGTAATCCCTGCCTTCCCCACCCAGTAATCCCTGCCTCCTCCACCCAGTAATCCCTGCCTCCCCAACCCAGTAATCCCTGCCTCCCCCACCCAGTAATCCCTGCCTCCCCCACCCAGTAATCCCTGCCTCCCCCACCCAGTAATCCCTGCCTCCCCAACCCAGTAATCCCTGCCTCCCCCACCCAGTAATCCCAGCCTCCCACACCCAGTAATCCCTGCCTCACCCGCTCAGTAATCCCTGCCTCCCCCGCCCAGTAATCCCTGCCTCCCCCGCTCAGTAATCCCTGCCTCCCCCGCTCAGTAATCCCCGCCTCTCCCGCCCAGTAATCCCCGCCTCCCCCACCCAGTAATCCCCGCCTCCCCACCCAGTAATCCCTGCCTCCCCCACCCAGTAATCCCTGCCTCCCCCACCCAGGAATCCCTGCCTCCCCCACCCAGTAATCCCTACCTCCCCCGCCCAGTAATCCCGGCCTCCGCCGCCCAGTAATACCTGTCTCTCCCGCCCAGTAATCCCTGCCTTCCCCGCCCAGTAGTCCCTGCCTCCGCCGCCCAGTAATCCCTGCCTCCCCCGCCCAGTAATCCCTGCCTCCCCCACCCAGTAAACCCTGCCTCCCCCACCCAGTAATCCCTGCCTCCCCCGAACAGTAATCCCTGCCTCCCCACCCAGTAATCCCTACCTCCCCCGCCCAGTAATCCCTGCCTCCGCCGCCCAGTAATACCTGTCTCTCCCGCCAAGTAATCCCTGCCTCCCCCGCCCAGTAATCCCTGCCTCCCTCGCTCAGTAATCCCTGCCTCCCCCGCCCAGTAATCCCTGCCTGCCCCGCTCAGTAATCCCTACCTCCCTTGCCCAGTAATCCCTGCCTCCGCCGCCCAGTAATACCTGTCTCTCCCGCCAAGTAATCCCTGCCTTCCCCACCCAGTAATCCCTGTTTCCTCCACCCAGTAATCCCTGCCTCCCCCTCCCAGTAATCCCTGCCTCCCCACCCAGTAATCCCTGCCTCCCCCACCCAGTAATCCCTGCCTCCCCCACCCAGTAATCCCTGCATCCCCGACACAGTATTCCCTGCCGCCCCACCCCAGTAATCCCTGCCTCCCCCACCACCCACCAAGTAATCCCTGCCTCCTTCGCTCAGTAATCCCTGCCTCCCCCACCCAGTAATCCCTGCCTCCCCCGCACAGTAATCCCTGTCTCAACCGCACAGTAATCCCTGCCTCCCCCGCCCAGTAATCCCCGCCTCCTCCACCCAGTAATCCCCGCCTCCCCCACCCAGTAATCCCTGCCTCCCCCACCCAGTAATCCCTGCCTCCCCCACCCAGTAATCCCTGCCTCCCCCACCCAGTAATCCCGGCCTCCCCCACCCAGTAATCCCTGCCTCCGTCTCTCAGTAATCCCTGCCTCCCCCACCCAGTAATCCCTGCCTCCCCCACCCAGTAATCCCTGCCTCCCCCACCCAGTAATCCCAGCCTCCCCACCCAGTAATCCCTGCCTCCCCCACACAGTAATCCTTGCCTCCCCTACACAGTAATCCCTGCCTCCCCCACCCAGTAATCCCTGCCTCCCCCACCCAGTAATACCTGCCTCCCCCACACAGTAATCCCTGCCTCCCACACCCAGTAATTCCTGCCTCCCCCACCCCGTAATCCCTGCCTCCCCCACCCAGTAATTCCTGCCTCCCCCACCCAGTAATCCCTGCCTCCCCCACCCAGTAATCCCTGCCTCCCCCACCCAGTAATCCCTGCCTCCCCCACCCAGTAATCCCCGCCTCCCCCACCCAGTAATCCCTGCCTCCCCCACCCAGTAATCCCTGCCTCCCCCACCCAGTAATCCCTGCCTCCCCCACCCAGTAATCCCTGCCTCCCCCTCCCAGTAATCCCTGCCTCCCCCACACAGTAATCCCTGCCTCCCCACCCAGTAATCCCTGCCTCCCCCACCCAGTAATCCCTGCCTCCCCCACACAGTTATCACTGCCTCCCCCACCCAGTAATCCCTGCCTCCCCCACCCAGTAATCCTTGCCTCCCTCACCCAGTAATCCCCGCCTCCCCCACCCAGTAATCCCCGCCTCCCCCAACCAGAAATCCCCGCCTTCCCCACCCAGTAATCCCTGCCTCCCCCACCCAGTAATCCTTGCCTCCCCCACCCAGTAATCCCTGCCTCCCCCACCCAGTAATCCCCGCCTCACCCACCCAGTAAACCCTGCTTCCCCCACTCAGTAATCCCTGCCTCCTCCACCCAGTAATCCCCGCCTCCCCCACCCAGTAATCCCTGCCTCCCCCACCCAGTAATACCTGCCTCCCCCACACAGTAATCCCTGCCTCCCCCACTCAGTAATCCCTGCCTCCCCCACCCAGTAATCCCTGCCTCCCCCACCCAGTAATCCCCGCCTCCCCCACCCAGTAATCCCCGCCTCCCCCACCCAGTAATCCCTGCCTCCCCCACCCAGTAATCCCTGCCTCCCCCACCCAGTAATCCCTGCCTCCCCCACCCAGTAATCCCTGCCTCCCCCACCCAGTAATCCCTGCCTCCCCCACCCAGTAATCCCCGCCTCCCCCACCCAGTAATCCCCGCCTCCCCACCCAGTAATCCCTGCCTCCCCCACCCAGTAATCCCCGCCTCCCCCACCCAGTAAACCCTGCCTCCCCCACTCAGTAATTCCTGCCTCCTCCACCCAGTAATCCCCGCCTCTCCCACCCAGTAATCCCTGCCTCCCCCACCCAGTAATCCCTGCCTCCCCCACCCAGTAATCCCTGCCTCCTCACCCAGTAATCCATGCCTCCCCCACCCAGTAATCCTTGCCTCCCCTACACAGTAATCCCTGCCTCCCCCATCCAGTAATCCCTGCCTCCCCCACCCAGTAATCCCTGCCTCCCCCACCCAGTAATCCCTGCCTCCCCCACCCAGTAATTCCTGCCTCCCCCACCCAGTAATTCCTGCCTCCCCCACCCAGTAATCCCTGCCTCCCCCACCCAGTAATCCCTGCCTCCCCCACCCAGTAATCCCTGCCTCCCCCACCCAGTAATCCCTGCCTCCCCCACCCAGTAATCCCGGCCTCCCCCACCCAGTAATCCCTGCCTCCCCCACCCAGTAATCCCTGCCTCCCCCACCCAGTAATCCCTGCCTCCCCCACCCAGTAATCCCTGCCTCCCCCACCCAGTAATCCCTGCCTCCCCCAAACAGTAATCCCTGCGTCCCCTACCCAGTAATCCCTGCCTCCCCCACCCAGTAATCCCTGCCTCCCCCACCCAGTAATCCCCTCCTCCCCCACACAGTAATCCCTGCCTCCCCCACCCAGTAATCCCTGCCTCCCCCACCCAGTAATCCCTGCCTCCCCCACCCAGTAATCTCTGCCTCACCCACCCAGTAATCCCTGCCTCCCCCACCCAGTAATCACTGCCTCCCCCACCCAGTAATCCCTGCCTCCCCCACCCAGTAATCCTTGCCTCCCCCATCCAGTAATCCCCGCCTCTCCCACCCAGTAATCCCCGCCTCCCCCAACCAGAAATCCCTGCCTTCCCCACCCAGTAATCCCTGCCTCCCCCACCCAGTAATCCCTGCCTCCCCCACCCAGTAATCCCTGCCTCCCCCACCCAGTAATCCCCGCCTCCCCCACCCAGTAAACCCTGCCTCCCTCACTCAGTAATCCCTGCCTCCTCCACCCAGTAATCCCCGCCTCCCCCACCCAGTAATCCCGGCCTCCCCCACCCAGTAATCCCTGCCTCCCCAACACAGTAATCCCTGCCTCCCCCACCCAGTAATCCCTGCCTCCCCCACCCAATAATCCCCGCCTCCCCCACCCAATAATCCCTGCCTCCCCCACCCAGTAATCCCTGCCTCCCCCACCCAGTAATCCCTGCCTCCCCCACCCAGTAATCCCTGCCTCCCCCACCCAGTAATCCCTGCCTCCCCCACCCAGTAATCCCTGCCTCCCCCACCCAGTAATCCCTGCCTCCCCCACCCAGTAATCCCTGCCTCCCCACCCAGTAATCCCCGCCTCTCCCACCCAGTAATCCCCGCCTCCCCCACCCAGTAATCCCTGCCTCCCCCACCCAGTAATCCCCGCCTCCCCCACCCAGTAAACCCTGCCTCCCCCACTCAGTAATCCCTGCCTCCTCCCCCCAGTAATCCCCGCCTCCCCCACCCAGTAATCCCTGCCTCCCCCACCCAGTAATCCCTGCCTCCCCCACCCAGTAATCCCTGCCTCCCCCACCCAGTAATCCCTGCCTCCCCCACCCAGTAATCCCCGCCTCCCCCACCCAGTAATCCCCGCCTCCCCCACCCAGTAATCCCCGCCTCCCCACCCAGTAATCCCCGCCTCCTCCACCCAGTAATCCCTGCCTCCCCCACCCAGTAATCCCTGCCTCTCCACCCAGTAATCCCTGCCTCCCCCACCCAGTAATCCCTTCCTCCCCACCCAGTAATCCCTGCCTTCCCCACCCAGTAATCCCTGCCTCCCCACCCAGTAATCCCCTGCCATCAGAAACAGCAAATATCGAGGGAGAAAGAATATTAAAAAACATTTTAAAATACAAACTCTATTATGAGTAGTGATGGTGAGTAGTGATGGTGAGTAGTGATGGTGAGTAGTGATGGTGAGGGATGGTGGCTGATGGTGAGTAGTGATGGTGAGTAGTGATGGTGAGTAGTGATGGTGAGTAGTGATGGTGAGTAGTGATGGTGAGGGATGGTGAGTAGCGATGGTGAGTAGTGATGGTGAGTAGTGATGGTGAATAGTGATGGTGAGTAGTGATGGTGAGTAGTGATGGTGAGGGATGGTGAGTAACGATGGTGAGTAGTGATGGTGAGTAGTGATGGTGAGGGATGGTGAGTAGTGATGGTGAGTAGTGATGGTGAGGGATGGTGAGTAGCGATGGTGAGTAGTGATGGTGAGTAGTGATGGTGAGGGATGGTGAGTAGTGATGGTGAGTAGTGATGGTGAGTAGTGATGGTGAGTAGTGATGGTGAGTAGTGATGGTGAGTAGTGATGGTGAGTAGTTATGGTGAGTAGTGATGGTGAGGGATGGTGAGTAGCGATGGTGAGTAGTGATGGTGAGTAGTGATGGTAAGGGATGGTGAGTAGTGATGGTGAGTAGTGATGGTGAGTAGTGATGGTGAGTAGTGATGGTGAGTAGTGATGGTGAGTAGTGATGGTGAGGGATGGTGAGGGATGGTGAGTAGTGATGGTGAGTAGTGATGGTGAGTAGTGATGGTGAGTAGTGATGGTGAGGGATGGTGAGTAGCGATGGTGAGTAGTGATGGTGAGTAGTGATGGTGAGGGATGGTGAGTAGTGATGGTGAGTAGTGATGGTGAGTAGTTATGGTGAGTAGTGATGGTGAGTAGTGATGGTGAGGGATGGTGAGGGATGGTGAGTAGTGATGGTGAGTAGTGATGGTGAGTAGTGATGGTGAGTAGTGATGGTGAGGGATGGTGAGTAGCGATGGTGAATAGTGATGGTGAGTAGTGATGGTGAGGGATGTTGAGTAGTGATGGTGAGTAGTGATGGTGAGTAGTGATGGTGAGTAGTGATGGTGAGGGATGGTGAGTAGCGATGGTGAGTAGTGATGATGAGTATTGATGGTGAGGGATGGTGAGTAGTGATGGTAAGTAGTGATGGTGAGTAGTGATGGTGAGGGATGGTGGCTGATGGTGAGTAGTGATGGTGAGTAGTGATGGTGAGTAGTGATGGTGAGTAGTGATGGTGAGTAGTGATGGTGAGGGATGGTGGCTGATGGTGGCTGATGGTGAGTAGTGATGGTGAGGGATGGTGGCTGATGGTGGCTGATGGTGAGTAGTGATGGTGAATAGTGATGGTGAGTAGTGATGGTGAGTAGTGATGGTGAGGGATGGTGGCTGATGGTGAGTAGTGATGGTGAGTAGTGATGGTGAGGGATGGTGGCTGATGGTGAGTAGTGATGGTGAGTAGTGATGGTGAGGGATGGTGGCTGATGATGAGTAGTGAAGGTGAGGGATGATAGTTGATGATAAATAGTGAAGGTGAATGATGATGGTTGATGGTGATTAATGATAGTGAGGGATGATGGTTGATGGTGATTAATGATGGTGAGGGATGATGGTTGATGATGAATAGGGAAGGTGAGGGATGATGGTTGATGGTGATTAATTATGGTAAGGGATGATGGATAATGGTGATTAATGATGGTGAGGGATAATGGTTGATGTGATTAATGATGGTGAGGGATGATGGTTGATGGTGATTAATGATGGTGAGGGATGATGGCTAATGGTGATTAATGATGGTGAGGGGTGATGGTTGATGGTGAGTAATGATGGTGAGGGCTGATGGTTGATGGTGAGTAGTGATGGTGAGGTACGGTGGTTGATGGTGATTAATGATGGTGAGGGATGATGGTTGATGACGAGTAGTGAAAGTGAGGGATGATGGTTGATGGTGAGTAGTGATGTGAGGGATGATGGTTGATGGTGAGGTTGATGGTGAGTAGTGATGGTGAGGGACGATGGTTGATGGTGAGTAGTGATGGTGAGGGATGGTGGTTGATAGTGAGTAGTGATGGTGAGGGGTAACGATTGTTGGTGAGTAGTGATGGTGAGAGGTGATGATTGATTGTGAGTAGTGATGGTGAAGGACTGTGGTTGATGGTGATTAATGATGGTGAGGGATGATTGTTGGCGATGAGTAGTGAAGGTGAGGGATGATGGTTGATGGTGAGTAGTGATGGTGAGGGATGATGGTTGATGGTGAGTGGTGATGGTGAGGGATGATGGTTGATGGTGAGGGGTAATAATTGTTGGTGAGTAGTGATGGTGTGGGGTGATGGTTGATAGTGAGTAGTGATGGTGAGGGACGGTGGTTGATGGTGAGTAGTGATGGTGAGGGATGGTGGTTGATTGTGAGTAGTGATGGTGAGGGGTAATGATTGTTGATTAGTGATGGTTAGGGGTGATGGTTGACGGTGAGGGACGGTGGTTGATGGTGATTAATGATGGTGAGGGATGACGGTTGATGATGAGTAGTTTTTCTGATGGATGATGGTTGATGGTGAGTAGTAATGGTGAAGGATGATGATTGATTGTGAGCAGTGGATCTGAGGGATGGTGATTGTTGGTGAGTAGTGATGGTGAGGTATGGTGGTTGACGGTGAGTAGTGATGGTGAGGAATGGTGGTTGATGATGTGTAGTGATGGTGGTTGATAGTGATTAGTGATGGTGCTGGATGGTGAGTAGTGATGGTCAGGGATGGTGAGTCGTGATGGTCAGGGATGGTGGTTGATGGTGAGTAGTGATGTTGAGGGATGATGGTTGATGGTTGGTAGTGATGATGAGAGATGATGGTTGATGGTGAGTTTTGATCGTGAGGGGTAATGATTGATGTTGATTAGTGATGGTGAATGATGATGATTGATAGTGAGCAGTGATAGTGAAGGACGATCATTGATGGTGAGGGAAGATGGTTGATGGTGTTTAGTCATGGTGAGGGATGATTATTGATAGTGCGTACTTATGGTGAGGTATGGTGGTTGACGGTGAATAGTGATTGTGAGGAATGGTGGTTGATGGTGAGCAGTGATGGTGAGGGATGGTGGTTGATGGTGAGTAATGATGGTGAGGGATAGTGGTTGATGGTGAGTAGTGATGAGGGATGGTGGCTGTTGGTAAGTAGTGATGGTGTGGGATAGTCATTGATGGTGAGTAGTTGTGATTAGGGATGATAGTTGATGGTGAGAAGTGATGGTAATGAATTGTGGATGATGGTGGGTAGTGATGGTGATGGATGGTGTGTAGTATTGATTAGGGATAGTGGTTGATGGTGAGTAGTCATGGAGAGGAATGGTGGTTGATGGTGAGTAGCGGTGGTGAAGGATGGTGGTTGATGGTGAGTAGTGGTTTTTAATGGTGAGTAGTGATGGTGAGTGATGGTGGTTGATGGCGAGTATTGCTGGTGAGGTAAGGCTTTTGATGGCGAGTAGTGATGGTGATAGATGGTGAGTAGAATTGGTAAGGGAACGTGGTTGAGGGTGAGTAGCGTTGGCTAATGGTGATTGGTAATGGAAACGGATGGTGGTTGGTGGTGAGTAGTGGTGGTGGCGGATGGTGGTTGATGGTGAGTAGTGGTTTTTAATGGTGAGTAGTGATAGTGAGTGATGGTGGTAATGGCGAATGTTGCTGGTGAGGGAAGGTTTTTGATGGTGAGTAGTGATGGTGACGGATGGTTGTTGATGGTGAGTGATGGTGGTGAGAAATGGGTGTTGATTGTAAGTAATAGTGAGGGATGGTGGTTGATGGTGAGTAGTGATGGTGAGGGATGGTGGTTGATGGTGAGTAGTGATGGTGATGAATGGTGGTTGACGGTGAGTAGCGATGGTGAGGGATGGTGGTTGATGGTATGTACTGATAGTGAGGGATGGTGGTTGATGGTGAGGGATTGTGGTTGATGGTAAGCAGTGATGGTGAGGGATAGTCCTTGATGGTGAGTAGTGGTGATGAGGGATGGTGGTTGATGGTGAGTAGTGATTGTGGTTGATGGTGAGTAGTGATTGTGAGGGATGGTGGTTGATGGTGAGTAGTGATGATAGATGATGGTTGATGGTGAGTAGTGATGGTGAGGGATGGTGGTTGATGGTGAGTAGTGATGGTGAAGGATGGTGGTTGATGGTGAGTAGTGATGGTGAGGGATGGTGGTTGATGGTGAGTAGTGATGATAGATGATGGTTGATGGTGAGTAGTGATGGTGGTTGATGGTGAGTAGTGGTGATAAGGAATGGTGGTTGATGATGAGTAGTGGTGATGAAGGATAGTGGTTGATGGTGAGTAGTGATGGTAAAGGATAGTGGTAGATTAAGGATAGTGGTAGATTAAGGATAGTGGTAGATTGTGAATAGTGGTGCTGGAGGATGGTGGGTGACTGTGAGTAGTGATTGTGGTATGCAAAGAGTACTTTACATTTATTCGACATATGTTCGCACTCCCATATAGGATGCCTCCCAACTAGCGAACCAGGTGCTGAGGGTTCAGCGATTAATGCTTAGCAGCTTTGTGACATTATTTGTACACAGTTGAAAGTAGAGGCAACTATGATACACCAGACTGACGTTCTCCCTCTACATTAGTAGTTAGTCGCAGATTTCCACTCAGGTTCCTGCAGAATGGGAGAGACACAAAACCAGAATTCTCCGATTGGGTCTTGTGTAACCGCAGGTGTATCGGGTTTGTCTAAGGATAATGGGAGACACACAACATCAGAATTCTCTGCAGCAGCAGGTGTATCGGGGATGTCTATGGGCGAGTTTGCTTCATTGGCAATTGAGTTTACCAAATTCAATCTTGAACAAACCAGGGAGCAGTGAGCATTTGCTAGGGAGGAGTTTGATAGAGAAAAGGAACGGAGGCAATTTAAGGAAACTGTGAATGACTTTAGTTTGCAAAAGTAAGTACAGTTAGTTCCTCGTTTTGTTGAAGCCGAGCTTGAACAGTTTTTTGAGACATTTGAAAACCAGTCTCGAGCGTTGAGGTGGCCTGAAGTGCACTGGGCAGCATTTGTGCGCACAGCGTTGTTTGGAAAAGCACAGGAATTTACATCAGTGTTAGACAATGACAATTTTGGCAAGTAACGGGTTGTGAAATCCACGGTTCTTGGGGTTTATCAGTGTATTCCTGCTAAGTACAGGAAGGAATTCAAAAGCCTTTACCAAGTGGTACAAGGCAAGTGGTGTCACTAACTTCTCGGATCTGGTACAGTTAATTGTGATGGGCAACCTGATGTAGTCTGATAAATTAGACACATAAATTAGAACCATTCATCTACAAAACCTGATGGAGTCTGTTGAACCAGAGGTTTGAGTCTTCCTTCAAGATCATTCGTTGGCTACTGCATTGGAGGCAGCCAAGTTGGCTGATACTTTTAGAACTAACTGCTCCTTGTATGAGGGGTCTTATCTTTTTTCTCAACAGCCTGGCATGAGCAGAGATCGTCAAGGAAGAGTTTCTGATTGGAGAACGAAGTGCCAGGACAAAGGTGAACGACTACGTCAGCCGACTAAGCCACTTGGTGAGCCACGTTACTCAACTAACGGTCAACCGGGTGAGCGACATCAAACCACTCAGTATGGTGAACCACCATGTCAGTATCCAAAGTGGCGTAAGCCACAAAATCAGCAGGGAACCAAAGTCAAACCTGAGGTAACGTATTATATTTGCCACAGACCCGGCCATGTGAAGCCTAATTACCCACTTAGGCCCCAACCATTAGGAGGAATTACTAATCTTCCTATTGAAATGGATCAAAAAGAAACAGAAGTGGGAATGGCCCCATATTACAGTACTTGCTGTGTCCATTCAGGAGAATAAAAAAAACCTGAAGTGAGAACATTAGAGATACTGGGGCACATTGTTCTTTAATACGAAAGAGAGAGTACTTCTCCTCTCTGAACAAACGTCATTACATTCATCAGTTCTTTTAGAAGCATTTGGAGGAGCAGTATTTTCTGTCCTTTTACATAAAATATATGTGCATAAAATATATTACATAAAATATATTACATAAAATATATTACACTGGATATTTGACTGTAGGTGTCTCTGACGGATTTCCTATGAAAGATGCTGTGTAATTACTGGGTAATAACTTTAATTCTACTACCTGTAATGACTAATTCTTATCTGATGTTGGCCATAACTCGGGCAAAATCCCAGAGGATATCTGATGAGAATGCTAACCCATCCTTAGACATTTTTTATCTCGGAATAGCCAATTTGCTTTACGAGGAAAACTGGCCAGGGCCTCGTAAATTTAGTGAACAGACGCAGACCAGGCCTTCCTATTCCAGGGTTGCAGGATTGCCAGATATCTCTGTTTCCATGCCTGAGGGACTCTCATTTCGGAAAGAACAGCGAAAAGGCCCTTCATTGAATTTCGCTTTTCAGGCAACCATGGGTGAATCCCCTCAGATCACCCAGTCAAATACGAAATTGAAAATGACTTCTTAATCTGCACTGAGACTCGTAAGGAGGTGGAGGGAAGGCAAATGACAGATAGACTGGTAGTTCCTAAAACGTTTAGATCACAAATTCTAAATATGGCTCATAACTCTTCGTTAGGAGGCCACTTAGGAATTACTAAAAGCATGAATTTATTTGGCCAAAGTTAAGGCAAGATGTGAATTATCATATCCGCTGTTTACCTGGAGTTTACCTGGAGAGGGTTTTGGGGTCAACGCCCCCGCGGCCCGGTCTGAGACCAGGCTTGTTGTCGAGAATGTCAGCAAATAGGGAAACCTGGACACCCTATTAAACATGCACCTCTCTATCCTATACCTGCCGATGTTACTCATAGATTATGTAGGTCCATTACCTAAGTCTAAAGTCTGGAAACCAGTATTTATTTACTATTGTGGACAAAGTGACTAGATATCCAGTGGCAATACCGAAACGCAGTATCAATACTAAAGCAATTCTTAAAGCCTAAACTAGGTTTATTTCCTGCTTTGGCATTCTTAAGTATATTCAGAGTGAACAAAGTACTAATTTTACTGCCAAAGATTTTAGGAAAGCATTAACTAGGCTAAAAATAATTCATAACTTTTCCACTGCCTATCATCCTCAGTCCCAAGGCGCCTTGGAAAGATTCCATCAAACATTAAAAACCATGATAAGAGCTTTTTGCATGCATTTTCCTACAGACCGGGATGAATCACTACCTTTGTCGCTGTTCACAGTGAGAGAAACTGTGCAGGTACAGGTACAGTCCGTTTGAGCTAATCTTTGGTCACAATGTACGAAGTCCTCTTCGGGTGCTCAAGGAAGGATGGATGGGAGAAGACGTACGCCTGCACAACACTCTACAACCCTTATTCAAGGTTGTAGGTGGCCCATCAGTTGGCTAAGGCTAACTTAAAAGCAGCTCAAAATACGATGAAACAGAGGTATGACAGAAACTCAAACTTTCGCTCCTTCCATCCAGGAGACAAGGTGTTGGTACACGAAACTATACATGGTCACAACTTAAAAGCTAGAGTTAGGGGACCTATGCAAATTGTACGTAAATTATCTGATGTAAATTATGTGGTATCTCCCCTTGACAAGACCTCAAAGAGTAAAACATACCACATTAATCAAATTAAAGCATTTAATACTCCAGATAAAGTCCCAGTAATGAGTCTGTCTTCTGCATCTGTAGACGACTCTGACTCCTTGCACTCTATTCCTGACATTTAAGTAAAGCTTCCAAATTCTGTGCTCCTCAAGGACCCCAGTTCTTTAATGGTGGGACTGTCTATGAATCAAGTAACAACTTTAACTGCGCTCCTGCATTCCCATCCTGATATCTTTTCGGATGCTCCGAAAAAATGTGCACTAGGGCATCATGATGTAAATGCTGGAAACTCTAAACCTGTTAAACTCTTCCCCTACAGAGCTAACCATGAAAAATAAAGGCTACTTCAGCAGGAGGTAGAATTTCTATCAGAGCATGGGTAAGTGGAGGAGTCATCTAGTCCGTGGGCTTCACCGTGCATCCTTGTTAAAAAAACTGATGGAGGTTTTCAAATGTGTACAGACTACAGTAAGGTGTAAAGTAAAAGGACACAAGTGCAACTAATGTGACATTTATTGTGGCAACGTTTCGCTCTCCAGGAGCTTTATCAAGCCATTACAAACAATACATGGACACAGAGGGTATATAAAGGCTCAGAGTGAGGTGTTATACTAGTG
Organism: Cherax quadricarinatus; assembly: GCF_038502225.1. NCBI lineage: Eukaryota > Metazoa > Arthropoda > Malacostraca > Decapoda > Parastacidae > Cherax > Cherax quadricarinatus. The sequence goes on from NC_091340.1 coordinate 14,564,293, forward strand.
AGGTACCATTTCGATGTTCACTAGTGGTAGTAGTAGTAGTAGTAGTGGTAGTGACAAAAGTAATACAATATGGTAGAGCAAATAATTCGTACATGAGTAAAAGGATATAAAAGCTATTACTTGGGTAACATAAAAATAGGTTGGACAAATATAGACTGGAATGAGGCAGCTTGTTTCAGTGTTCACTCTCTGTGCTGTGTGTAGTATAACAGGAGAGACTATGTGATGGCAGGGTTTACTGTTTTCAGGAGGATTCTTGCTAAGACTTCGGAGATGGTGAAGCTGCCGTTGTTTTGTTTAATTGTATTCGAAACAGCGATAAGTGCTGATTCGAGGCACTTGCGTCTGCGGAAATTAGTTTCTTTGATCACTAATTGGGCGTCTCTGAATTTCATGAGATGATTGGTGGAATTTCGGTGTTGTACACAGGCGTTGTTCAAGTTATCGTTCCTACATGCGTAAATGTGTTCATTGAGGCGGGTGTCGAGGTTTCTGGCTGTTTCACCTATGTAAATCTTGTCACAGCCTCCACAGGGTATAGTGTAAACAGTTTACACTAGAAGAAGAGTCCAATGACAAGCTACCTTTCCTCGACGTCCTCATTCACAAAGTAGACAACAACCTAAGATTTCAAGTTTATCGGAAACCCACCAATAAAAATGATCTCACACACTTCCATTCCAGTCAAGATACCAAGACCAAAAGAAGCATCATCATCGGGTTTTTCCTAAGAGCATACCGAATTTGCAGTCCTGAGTTTCTTGACGAGGAGTGTGCATACATTCACCAAACATTCACAGAGTTACATTTTCCTTCTTTTTTCATCAAAGACTGCAAGAAAAGAGCTCTTCAGATCATAAATTCTCCACTCATCAACACCACTCCCAGCAAAGTTATAATTCTTCCCAACAGTCAGGTTGCACTGAACGTCTCAAAAGTACTTTCACAAGCTAACACCAGAGTCGCCATCGCTTCTAGCACTTCAATAAAGGATATAACCAGGACAAAATCCAAGCACCACGAACCAGTCAATGCAGGAGTTTACACTATACCCTGTGGAGGCTGTGACAAGATTTACATAGGTGAAACAGCCAGAAACCTCGACACCCGCCTCAATGAACACATTTACGCATGTAGGAAAGATAACTTGAACAACGCCTGTGTACAACACCGAAATTCCACCAATCATCTCATGAAATTCAGAGACGCCCAATTAGTGATCAAAGAAACTAATTTCCGCAGACGCAAGTGCCTCGAATCAGCACTGATCGCTGTTTCGAATACAATTAAACAAAACAACGGCAGCTTCACCATCTCCGAAGTCTTAGCAAGAATCCTCCTGAAAACAGTAAACCCTGCCATCACATAGTCTCTCCTGTTATACTACACACAGCACAGAGAGTGAACACTGAAACAAGCTGCCTCATTCCAGTCTATATTTGTCCAACCTATTTTTATGTTACCCAAGTAATAGCTTTTATATCCTTTTACTCATGTACGAATTATTTGCTCTACCATATTGTATTACTTTTGTCACTACCACTACTACTACTACTACTACCACTAGTGAACATCGAAATGGTACCTCACTAGTATAACACCTCACTCTGAGCCTTTATATACCCTCTGTGTCCATGTATTGTTTGTAATGGCTTGATAAAGCTCCTGGAGAGCGAAACGTTGCCACAATAAATGTCACATTAGTTGCACTTGTGTCCTTTTACTTTACATATTGTCGGTAATTCTACCAACTTTATTACAGTAAGGTGAATGAGGTCACTATTTCAGATGCTTACCCTCTGCTACGTCTGGATGACGTAATCGACTTTGTGAGTAAGGCTACTTTTGTGTCTAAACTCGACCTACTTAAAGGTTACTATCGGATACCTTTAACAGATAAGGCGAAGGAAATTTTGGCCTTCGTAATTCCAGGAGGTCATTATCAATATACAGTAACTCCCTTCAGAAAGAAAAACTCGCCGGCATCATTTCAGAAACTTATCCATCAGGCTATTAAAGGACCTGAAGGCACGGCCGCTTACTTATATGATATTGTTGTTGTGTCGGGTACTTGGGACCAACATACGCTTAGGCTTAAGGGTCTCTTTGAGGGTCTCTTTGAGACTTTTCAGTTTCCACTTAACTGTTAATTTATACAAGTCATACTTTGGCCAGTCTGCTGTTAATTTTATGGGCCATGAAGTAGGTAGTGCCAAAGTGGCCCCTGAATTTGCAAAAAATTTTACTATTAAAAATCATCCAGTACCTCATGATAGGAAATCCCTCTGTAAGAATTTTGCAGAGGTCGCAAATCCCACTTTCAATGGTCCCCTGTATGCCAAGACGCTTTTACGAAAATAAAGAATATCACCTTCTGTACTGCACCCGTTCTTCTGTCTCCAGATTTAAGAATATAAGAAAGGAGGAACACTGCAGCAGGCCTGTTGGCCCATACTAGGCAGGTCCTTCACAATCCTTCCCACTAAAAAATATTTTCCCAACCCAATTTTCAATGCTACCCAAGAAATAAGCTTAGATAATTCTATTTACTCATGTGCAAGTCTCACTCAAATCCAACCCCTCTCACCCATGTATTTATACAACCTAAATTTGAAACTACCCAAAACCTTTTACATTACAGGTTGATGCTTGTTAGTCAGGGACGGGGGCGGTACTTCTATAAACTGGGGAAGGTGAGTGTTTGCAGCCTGTGGCTTACTTCTCCGCCAAATACCAACCTCACCACACGGCCTACTTCACAACTGAAAAAAGAAGTCCTCGCTCTGATACTGGCATTAGAGCATTTCGAAGTCTACGTGGGACAGTCATCTTACGTGCTACCAGACTACAGTGACCACAACCCTCTGCTGAATCTTAACTCCATGAAAAACCATAACACAGGCTGCAACCTTACCATATGCAAATATTACATATTGCTGGCAAAAATAATAATCTGGATGATTCTTTGTCAAGAATTTAAAAAAATAAATTTTGCTATGTTAGATTTTCTTAATGACTATTGGTGGAACCAGCTCTTTTTCCCCTCTTTGTATATATATATATATATATATATATATATATATATATATATATATATATATATATATATATATATATATATATATATATATATATATATATATATATATATATATATATATATAGGAAGATTGAGACACTTATGCAGCATATGGGAATCTTTATTCAGGAAACGTTTCGCCACACAGTGGCTTCATCAGTCCAATACAAAGAGGAAGGCGTAAGGAGAGGAGGAGTATGAGGTAATCAGTCCCTCGGCCTGGAGTCCTCTTTGTATTGGACTGATGAAGCCACTGTGTGGCGAAACGTTTCCTGAATAAAGATTCCCATATGCTGCATAAGTGTCTCAATCTTCAACTTGTCGGTTTTTCAAACCATTCATCACACACACACACACACACATATATATATATGTATGTATACATATATATATATATATATATATATATATATATATATATATATATATATATATATATATATATATATATATATATATATATATATACATATATATATATATATATATATATATATATATATATATATATATATATATATATATATATATATATATATATATATATATATATATATATATGAATTTGGTAGGGTGTGCAAGGGAAGAAAGTTAAAGTTGAATACAGGAAAGAGTAAGGTTATGAGGATAACAAAAAGATTAGGTGATGAAAGATTGAATATCAGATTGGAGGGAGAGAGTATGGAGGAGGTGAATGTATTCAGATATTTGGGAGTGGACGTGTCAGCGGATGGGTCTATGAAAGATGAGGTGAATCATAGAATTGATGAGGGAAAAAGAGTGAGTGGTGCACTTAGGAGTCTGTGGAGACAAAGAACTTTGTTCTTGGAGGCAAAGAGGGGAATGTATGAGAGTATAGTTTTACCAACGCTCTTATATGGGTGTGAAGCATGGGTGATGAATGTTGCAGCGAGGAGAAGGCTGGAGGCAGTGGAGATGTCATGTCTGAGGGCAATGTGTGGTGTGAATATAAGGCAGAGAACTCGTAGTTTGGAAGTTAGGAGGAGGTGCGGGATTACCAAAACTGTTGTCCAGAGGGCTGAGGAAGGGTTGTTGAGGTGGTTCGGACATGTAGAGAGAATGGAGCGAAACAGAATGACTTCAAGAGTGTATCAGTCTGTAGTGGGAGGAAGGCGGGGTAGGGGTCGGCCTAGGAAAGGTTGGAGGGAGGGGGTAAAGGAGGTTTTGTGTGCGAGGGGCTTGGACTTCCAGCAGGCATGCTTGAGCGTGTTTGATAGGAGTGAATGGAGACAAATGGTTTTTAATACTTGACGTGCTGTTGGAGTGTGAGCAAAGTAACATTTATGAAGGGGTTCAGGGAAACCGGCAGGCCGGACTTGAGTCCTGGAGATGGGAAGTACAGTGCCTGCACTCTGAAGGAGGGGTGTTAATGTTGCAGTTTAAAAACTGTAGTGTAAAGCACCCTTCTGGCAAGACAGTGATGGAGTGAATGATGGTGAAAGTTTTTCTTTTTCGGGCCACCCTGCCTTGGTGGGAATCGGCCAGTGTGATAATAAAAAAAAATATATATATATATATATATATTAAATATATGTATTTATATATGTATATATATATATATATATATATATATATATATATATATGTATATATGTCGTGCCGAATAGGCAGAATTTGCGATCTTGGCTTAAATAGCAACGTTAATCTTGCCATATAGGACAAGTGAAAATTTGTGTATGCAATAATTTCACCAAAATCTTTCTGAACCTAACGAAAAAAATATATTTCACTGTGTTTGTTTAGTATTAAATTATTGTAAACGTATCTAAAATATATTTAGTTGGGTTAGGCTAAAATAAATTGTTCTTGTTATAATAAGGTTAGGTAAGTTTTCTAATATTCTTTTGGTGCAAAATTATAAATTTTTACATTATCATTAATGAAAAAAATATATATTTAAATGTGTAAGAGAAAATCTTAGAAAGGACTTAATTTTAAATGAGTTCTTGCTAATTGACCAGTTTTACATATTCGGCACGACATATATATATATATATATATATATATATATATATATATATATATATATATATATATATATATATATATATATATATATATATATATATATATATATATATATATATATATATATATATATATATATATATATATATATATATATATATATATATATATATATATATATATATATATATATATATATATATATATATATATATATATATATATATATATATATATATATATATATATATATATATATATGTATTTCAACAAGTCAGCCGTCTCCCACCGAGGCAGGGTGACCCAAAAAGAAAGTCCCCAAAAAGAAAATACTTTCATCATCATTCAACGCTTTCACCTCACTCACACATAATTACTGTTTTTGCAGAGGTGCCCAGAATACAACAGTTTAGACGCATATACGTATAAAAATACACAATACATATCTCCAAACTGCCAATATCCCAAACCCCTCCTTTAGAGTGCAGGCATTGTACTTCCCATTTTCAGGACTCAAGTCCGGTTATATAAAATAACCAGTTTCCCTGAATCCCTTCACTAAATATTACCCTGCTCACACTCCAACAGCTCGTCAGATCCCAAATACCATTTGTCTCCATTCACTCCTATCTAACACGCTCACGCACACCTGCTGGAAGTCCAAACCCCTCGCCCACAACACCTTTACCCCCTCCTTCCAACCCTTTCGAGGACGACCCCTACCCCGCCTTCCTTCCCCTACAGATTTATACGCTCTCCATGTCAATCTACTTTGATCCATTCGCTCTAAATGACCAAACTACCTCAACAAACCCTCTTCAGCCCTCTGACTAATACTTTTATTAACTCCACACCTTCTCCCTTAGAGTGTTGGTACTAATATACTTTCATACATTCCCTTCTTTGCCGCCATAGATAACGTTTTTTGTCTCCACATATACCTCAACGCACCACTCTCCTTTTTTCCTTCATCAATTCTATGATTAACCTCATCCTTCATAAATCCATCCGCCGACACGTCAACTCCCAAGTATCTGAAAACATTCACTTCTTCCATACTCCTCCTCCCCAATTTGATATCCAATTTTTCATTATCTAAATCATTTGACACCCTCATCACCTTACTCTTTTCTATGTTCACTTTCAACTTTCTACCTTTACACACACTCCCAAGTTCGTCCACTAACCTTAGCAAATTTTCTTTAGAATCTCCCATAAGTACAGTATCATTAGCAAAAAGTAACTGTGTCACTTACCATTTTGTATTTAATTCCCCATAATATAATCCCACCCCTCTCCCGAACACCCTAGCATTTACTTCCTTTACAAACCCATCTATAAATATATTAAACAACCATGGTGACATTACACATCCCTGTCTAAGACCTACTTTTACTGGGAAATAGTCTCCCTCTCTTCTAAACCCTAACCTGAGCCTCACTATCCTCATAAAAACTCTTTACAGCATTTAGTAACTTACCACCTATTCCATATGCTTTTAACATCTGTCACATTGCTTCCCTATCCACTCTATCATATGCATTTTCTAAATCCATAAATGCAATAAAAACTTCCCTACCTTTATCTAAATACTGTTCACATATATGCTTCAATGTAAACACTTGATCTACACATCCCCTACCCACTCTGAAACCTCCTTGCTCATCCGCAATCCTACATTCTGTCTTTCCTCTAATTCTATCAATTATAACCCTACCGTACACTTTTCCTGGTATACTCAGTAAACTTATTCCTCTATAATTTTTACAATCTCTTTTGTCCCCTTTCCCTCTATATAAAGGGACTATACATGTTCTCCGCCAATCCCTAGGTACCTTCCCCTCTTTTATACATTTATTAAACAAAAATACCAACCACTCCAACACTATATCCCCCCTTGCTTTTTACATTTCTGTCATGATCTCGTCAGTTCCAACTGCTTTACCCCCTTTCATTCTACGTAATGCCTCACGTACCTCCACCACACTTACATTCTGCTCTTCTTCACTCCTAAAAGATGGTATACCTCCCTGGCCAGTGCATGAAATTACCGCCTCCCTTTCTTCGTCGACATTTAAAAGTTCCTCAAAATATTCTCGCCATCTACCCAATACCTCCCTCTCCCCATCTACTAACTCCTCTACTCTGTTTTTAACTGACAAATCCATACGTTCCCTAGGCTTTCTTAACTTGTTTAACTCACTCAAAAATTTTTTCTTATTTTCATTAAAATTTCTTGACAGTGCCTCTCCCACTCTATCATCTGCTCTCCTTTTGCACTCTCTCACCACTCTCTTCACCTTTCTTTTACTCTCCATAAACTCTACTCTTCTTATAACACTTCTGCTTTGTAAATACTTCTCATAAGCTCCTTTTTCTCTTTTATCACACCCTTTACTTCATCATTCCTCCAATCACTCCTCTTTCCTCCTGCCCCCACCCTCCTATAACCACAAACTTCTGCCCCACATTCTAATACTGCATTTTTAAAACTATTCCAACCCTCTTCAACCCCCCCACTACTCATCTTTGCACTAGCCCACCTTTCTGCCAATAGTTGCTTATATTCCACCCGAACTTCCTCTTCCCTTAGTTTATGTACTTTCACCTCCCTCTTACTTGTTGTTGCCATTTTCCTCTTATCCCATCTACCTCTTTCTGTAAATGTAGCTACAACTAGATAATGATCCGATATATCAGTTGCCCCTCCATAAACGTGTACATCCTGGAGCCTACCCATCAACCTTTAATCCACCAATACATAATCTAACAAACTACTTTCATTACGTGCTACATCATACTTTGTATATTTATTTATCATCTTTTTCATAAAATATGTATTACTTATTACCAAACCTCTTTCTACACATAGCTCAATTAAAAGCTCCCCATTTTCATTTACCCCTGGCACCCCAAATTTACCTACTACTCCCTCCACAACATTTTTACCCACTTTAGCATTAAAATCCCCAACCACAAGTATTCTCTCACTTGGTTCAAAACTCCCCACGCATTCACTCAACATTTCCCAAAATCTCTCTCTCTCCTCTATACCTCTCTCTTCTCCAGGTGCATATACGCTTACTATAACCCACTTATCACATCCAACCTTTATTTTACTCCACATAATCCTTGAATTAATACATTTATAGTCCCTCTTTTCCTGCCATAGCTTATCCTTCAACATTATTGCTACTTCTTCTTTAGCTCTAACTCTATTTGAAACCCCTGACTTAATCCCATTTATTCCTCACCACTGAAACTCACCCACCCCCTTCAGCTTTGTTTCACTTAAAGCCAGAACATCCAGCTTCTTCTCATTCATAACATCCACAATCATCTCTTTCTTATCATTTGCACAACATCCACGCACATTCAGACTTCCCACTTTGACAATTTTCTTCTTCTTATTCTTTTTAGTAATTATTACAGGAAAAGGAGTTACTAGCCCATTGTTCCCGGCATTTTAGTTGACTTTTACAACACGCATGGCTCACGGAGGAAAGATTCTTATTCCACTTCCCCATGGATATAAAAAGAAAAGTAATAAGAACAAGAACTATTAAGATAAAATCAAAGAAAACTCAGATGAGTGTGTATAAATAAACGTGTAAGTGTGACCTAAGTGTAAGTAGAAGTAATCTTGCATATTTATGAGACAGACAAAAGACACCAGCAATCCTACCATCATGTAAAACAATTACAGGCTTTCGTTTTACACTCACTTGGCAGGACGGTAGTACATCCCTGGGTGGTTGTTGTCTACCAACCTACTACCACAGGACGGTAGTACCTCCCTGGGTGGTTGTTGTCTACCAACCTACTACCACAGAACGGTAGTACCTCCCTGGGTGGTTGCTGTCTACCAACCCACTACCACAGGACGGTAGTACCTCCCTGGGTGGGTGCTGTCTACCAACCTACTACCACAGGACGGTAGTACCTCCCTGGGTGGTTGTTGTCTACCAACCTACTACCACAGGACGGTAGTACCTCCCTGGGTGGTTGTTGTCTACCAACCTACTACCACAGGACGGTAGTATCTCCCTGGGTGGTTGTTGTCTACCAACCTACTACCACAGGACGGTAGTACCTCCCTGGGTGGTTGCTGTCTACCAACCTACTACCACAGGACGGTAGTACCTCCCTGGGTGGGTGCTGTCTACCAACCTACTACCACAGGACGGTAGTACCTCCCTGGGTGGTTGTTGTCTACCAACCTACTACCACAGGACGGTAGTACCTCCCTGGGTGGTTGTTGTCTACCAACCTACTACCACAGGACGGTAGTACCTCCCTGGGTGGTTGTTGTCTACCAACCTACTACCACAGGACGGTAGTACCTCCCTGGGTGGTTGCTGTCTACCAACCTACTACCACAGGACGGTAGTACCTCCCTGGGTGGGTGCTGTCTACCAACCTACTACCACAGGACGGTAGTACCTCCCTGGGTGGTTGTTGTCTACCAACCTACTACCACAGGAAGGTAGTACCTCCCTGGGTGGTTGCTGTCTACCAACCTACTACCACAGGACGGTAGTACCTCCCTGGGTGGTTGCTGTCTACCAACCTACTACCACAGGACGGTAGTACCTCCCTGGGTGGTTGTTGTCTACCAACCTACTACCACAGGACGGTAGTACCTCCCTGGGTGGTTGTTGTCTACCAACCTACTACCACAGGACGGTAGTACCTCCCTGGGTGGTTGCTGTCTACCAACCTACTACCACAGGACGGTAGTACCTCCCTGGGTGGGTGCTGTCTACCAACCTACTACCACAGGACGGTAGTACCTCCCTGGGTGGTTGTTGTCTACCAACCTACTACCACAGGACGGTAGTACCTCCCTGGGTGGTTGCTGTCTACCAACCTACTACCACAGGACGGTAGTACCTCCCTGGGTGGTTGCTGTCTACCAACCAACTACCACAGGACGGTAGTACCTCCCTGGGTGGTTGCTGTCTACCATATATATATATATATATATATATATATATATATATATATATATATATATATATATATATATATATATATATATATTTGGTGTTGATGTGGTGGGTTTTTTTAGTGAGGGAATATTCTGCTACCATCCGCAGGTGTCTTGGACCTACATTAGCCCTACTGTCTGCTGTCTCGCTCAAAGTTTAGAGTTTGGCTTTATGTCTCGAGAAAAGTTGATCTCTATCTAATGAGTAGGATGGTTGAGAGGAAAGATGGTCCCATTATTGTAACTTGCCATGACGGCACTCTACCCATGGAGGTAGAAGCCTAGTCATGGCCATTAGAGCCCTATTGGGGTAGAGGTGTGGCATGCAAAGAGTACATTACATTTATTCCGCGTATGCACACATTCCCATATAGGCTGCCACCCAACCAGCGAACTATGTGCTAAGGGTTTAAAGATTAAGGAGGCCCCATCGTTAAATCAGAACCTTGGGAAAGGGATAGTGGTTGATGGTGAGTAGTGACCGTGAGGGACTGAGGCTGATGGTGAGTAGTGATGGTGAGAGACGGTGGTTGATGGTGAGTAGTGATGGTGAGGGATGGTGGTTGATGGTGAGTAGTGATTGTGAGGGATGGTGGTTGATGGTGAGTAGTGATGGTAAGGGATGGTGGTTGATGGTGAGTAGTGATGGTGAGGGATGGTGGTTGATGGTGAGTAGTGATGGTGAGGGATGGTGGTTGATGGTAAGTAGTGACGGTGAGGATTGGTGGTTGATGGTGAGTAGTGATGGTGAGGGATAGTGGTTGATGGTGAGTAGTGATGGTGATGGATGGTGGTTGATGGTGAGTAGTGATGGTGAGGGATGGTGGTTGATGGTGAGTAGTGATGGTGAGGGATGGTTCTTGATGGTGAGTGGTGATGATGAGGGATGGTGGTTAAAGGTGAGTAGTGATGGTGAGGGATGGTGGTTGATGGTGAGTAGTGATGGTGAGGGATGGTGGTTGATGGTGAGTAGTGATGGTGAGGGATGGTGGTTGATGGTGAGTAGTGATGGTGAGGGATGGTTCTTGATGGTGAGTGGTGATGATGAGGGATGGTGGTTAATGGTGAGTAGTGATGGTGAGGGATGGTGGTTGATGGTGAGTAGTGATGGTGAGGGATGGTGG
>NC_091340.1:14575574-14645574 GCF_038502225.1 Cherax quadricarinatus
GTACCATTCCTAACATTATCAAGTACCACTCCTAACATTAACAAGTACCACTCCTAACATTATCAAGTACCACTCCAAACATTATCAAGTACCATTCCTAATATTATCAAGTACCACTCCTAACATTATCAAGTACCACTCCTAACATTATCAAGTACCACTCCAAACATTATCAAGTACCACTAACATTATCAAGTACCACTCCTAACATTATCAAGTACCACTCCTAACATTATCAAGTACCACTCCAAACATTATCAAGTACCACTCATAACATTATCAAGTACTATTAACATTATAAAGTACCACTTCTAACATCATCAAGTACCACTCCAAACATTATCAAGTACCACTAACATTATAAAGTACCGCTCCTAACATTATCAAGTACCACTCCTAACATTATCAAGTACCACTCCTAACATTATCAAGTACCACTAACATTATCAAGTACCACTAACATTATCAAGTACCACTCCTAATATTATCAAGTACCACTCCAAACATTATCAAGTACCACTGCAAACAGTATCAAGTACCACTCCTAACATTATCAAGTACCACTCCAAACATTATCAAGTACCACTCCAAACATTATCAAGTACCACTCCAAACATTATCAAGTACCACTAACATTATCAAGTACCACTACTAACATTATCAAGTACCACTCCAAACATTATCAAGTACTACTAACATTATCAAGTACCACTCCTAACATTATCAAGTACCACCCCTAACATTATCAAGTACCACTCCTAACATTATCAAGTACCACTCCTAACATTATCAAGTACCACTAACATTATCAAGTACCACTAACATTATCAAGTACCACTAACATTATCAAGTACCACTAACATTATCAAGTACCACTAACATTATCAAGTACCACTAACATTATCAAGTACCACTCCAAACGTTATCAAGTACCACTCCAAACAATATCAAGTACCACTTTTAACATTATCAAGTACCACTCCAAACATTATCAAGTACCACTCCAAACATTATCAAGTACCACTCCAAACATTATCAAGTACCACTAACATTATCAAGTACAACTCCTAACATTATCAAGTACCACTCCAAACATTATCAAGTACTACTAACATTATCAAGTACCACTTCAAACATTATCAAGTGCCACTAATGTTATCAAGTACCACTCCTAACATTATCAAGTACCACTCCTAACATTATCAAGTACCACTCCTAACATTATCAAGTACCACTCCTAACATTATCAAGTACCACTCCTAACATTATCAAGTACCACTCCTAACATTATCAAGTACCACTCCAAACATTATCAAGTACTACTAACATTATCAAGTACCACTCCTAACATTATCAAGTACCACTCCAAACATTATCAAGTGCCACTAATATTATCAAGAACCACTCCTAACATTATCGAGTACCACTCCTAACATTATCAAGTACCACTCCTAACATTATCAAGTACCACTATTAACATTATCAAGTACTAATAACATTATAAAGTACCACTTCTAACATCATCAAGTACCACTCCACACATTATCAAGTACCACTAACATTATCAAGTACCGCTCCTAACATTATCAAGTACCACTCCTAACATTATCAAGTACCACTCCTAACATTATCAAGTACCACTAACATTATCAAGTACCACTAACATTATCAAGTACCACTAACATTATCAAGTACCACTCCTAATATTATCAAGTACCACTCCAAACATTATCAAGTACCACTCCAAACAGTATCAAGTACCACTCCTAACATTATCAAGTACCACTCCAAACATTATCAAGTACCACTCCAAACATTATCAAGTACCACTCCAAACATTATCAAGTACCACTAACATTATCAAGTACCACGACTAACATTATCAAGTACAACTCCAAGCATTATCAAGTACTACTAACATTATCAAGTACCACTCCTAACATTATCAAGTACCACTCCTAACATTATCAAGTACCACTAACATTATCAAGTACCACTAACATTATCAAGTACCACTAACATTATCAAGTACCACTAACACTATCAAGTACCACTAACATTATCAAGTACCACTCCTAATATTATCAAGTACCACTCCAAACATTATCAAGTACCACTCCAAACAATATCAAGTACCACTTCTAACATTATCAAGTACCACTCCAAACATTATCAAGTACCACTCCAAACATTATCAAGTACCACTCCAAACATTATCAAGTACCACTAACATTATCAAGTACAACTCCTAACATTATCAAGTACCACTCCAAACATTATCAAGTACTACTAACATTATCAAGTACCACTCCTAACATTTTCAAGTACCACTCCTAACATTATCAAGTACCACTCCTAACATTATCAAGTACCACTCCAAACATTATCAAGTACCACTAACATTATCAAGAACCACTCCTAACATTATCAAGTACCACTCCAAAAATTACCAAGTACCACTGACATTATCAAGTACCACTCCTAACATTATCAAGTACCACTCCAAACATTATCAAGTACCACTCCTAACATCATCAAGTACCACTCCAAAAATTACCAAGTACCACTAACATTATCAAGTACCACTCCTAACATTATCAAGTACCACTCCAAACATTATCAAGTACCACTAACATTATCAAGTACCACTCCTAACATTATCAAGTTCCACTTCTAACATTATCAAGTACCACTCCTAACATTATCAAGTACCACTCCAAACATTATCAAGTACCACTATCATTATCAAGTACCACTCCTAACATTATCAAGTACCACTCCAAGCATTATCAAGTACCACTCCAAGCATTATCAAGTACCACTAACATTATCAAGTACCACTCGTAACATTATCAAGTACAACTCCTAACATTATCAAGTACCACTCCAAGCATTATCAAGTACCACTAACATTATCAAGTACCACTCCAAACATTATCAAGTAATACTAACATTATCAAGTACCACTAACATTATCAAGTACCACTCCAAACATTATCAAGTACTACTAACATTATCAAGTACCACTCCAAACATTATCAAGTACCACTCCTAACATTATCAAGTACCACTCCTAACATTATCAAGTACCACTAACATTATCAAGTACCACTCCTAACATTATCAAGTACCACTCCTAACATTATCAAGTACCACTCCTAACATTATCAAATACCATTCCTAACATTATCAAGTACCACTCCTAACATTAACAAGTACCACTCCTAACATTATCAAGTACCACTCCAAACATTATCAAGTACCACTAACATTATCAAGTACCACTCCTAACATTATCAAGTACCACTCCAAACATTATCAAGTACCATTCCTAATATTATCAAGTACCACTCCTAACATTATCAAGTACCACTCCTAACATTATCAAGTACCACTCCAAACATTATCAAGTACCACTAACATTATCAAGTACCACTCCTAATATTATCAAGTACCACTCCTAACATTATCAAGTACCACTCCTATTATCAAGTACCACTAACATTATCAAGTACCACTCCTTACATTATCAAGTACCACACCTATTATCAAGTACCACTAACATTATCAAGTACCACTCCTAACATTATCAAGTACCACTTCTAACATTATCGAGTACCACTAACATTATCAAGTTCCACTCCTAACATTACCAAGTACCACTCCTAACATTATCAAGTACCACTAACATTATCAAGTACCACTAACATTATCAAGTACCTATCCAAACGTTACAAAACCGATGATAAACTCTAGGGTATCCTCTACCCAGGTTTCACTTACTGATGATAAAAATGTAGATTATCCTCTACTTAAGTTTATGGGAAACGCCAGCAAAATCACCATTTCTTTTTCCTTTTTTTTTTGTCAGATTTCAGTGAGATTTTGACAGTGGATTAAGCAGCATAAAAGAACCTATAGGCTGTGTTTGTTTTGACTGTTAGCCTTTAAGTTAGATACAAAAATAAATTATGTACAATTTTATGGGTCATAAAACTTACCTTTTTCTACTAAATTGGGAAGATGTGCAATGTTCTAGTTAATATCACATGAAAGATAAAGTCTAGTCTAGATTATTGTTGACGCGGGTTGTTTTAGTAATAATGTCATTAGATTCCAGAAAAAAATGTTGAAGTTAGCATTTTTTTTTTTTTTTTTGTGGTGAATAATTAAAAATGAAGCTGCAAACAATATCACAAATCCCTCCTGGGTGTTTGTAGAACCATCCTTCCTCAATATTATTATTATTATAATCAAGGGGAAGCGCTAAACCCGGAGGATTATACAGCGCCTGGGGGGGGGGGGTGGAAGTCATTCAGGCTTAATTCGGGGAACTGGAGCACATATCCAATTCCCTAAATCAAGAGCCCCTCACCAACATCAAGGAACCTTCCTTGAGGGGCCATTCCTCAATAACCTGTGCAAAAAATCATGACAATCCTATTGACATTTATTGCAGAAAAAAAAGCAATGTCAGTAACTTATTTCTGAGTTATTTTCTTTTTTGTTTGGTGTGGAACTACGGTTACGACTCAGCAAGTCTGAGCGAGTTACATTCCCACTTCCTTGTTGACAGCCAGCAGGCTACTAAGGGAGACACTCGCATGACTTCCTTAGGGGTTTCTACATTTCCCTATACCTATTGAAGTCTTTCTTGATCTTATTGGCCTCTGTGTGGACTCTAATTCCTTTTCCTTCCAACGGAAATATTATTCTCAAACCTTTGGTGTCGCTATGGGCTCTCCTCTCTCTCCTGTCCTTGCTAATCTTTACATGGAATACTTCGAGACTGTTCTTCTTCCTTCCATCGATGTGCAACCTTCACTCTGGCTCATGACTCCAGTCTCTTCCAACCTTTTCTTGAAGCTCTTAATAATCTTGCCCCTTCCATTAAGTTTAAAGCTGAATGGGAATCTAATTCCTTGCTTCCTTTTCTTGATGTCCATGTCCACCGCTCAGATACAGGTTTTTCCTTTTCCGTTTACTGAAAACCTATGCACAGTGGCATGTACATTCACTACTTTCCCTATCATGCTTTCGCTGTCAAGAAAAGTGTTCTTATCTCCCTCTTTCTCCGTGCCCTCCGCATCTGTGATCCTCAGTTCCTTCCAGCAGAAATTTCCACTCTTCATAATTCGTTTTCCCGTCTTGGCTACCCTTCCCATTTCATAGACTCTGTCTTATCACGTGCTAAACGTAATTCTCTCCCAAACTCTCTACTCCTGGGAACTCTTCTGTCCTCTACCTTCCCTACATTTCCGGTCTTTCTAATCTCAAAAATTCTCTCCGTCCCTTAGACATCAAGCTTACTTTCCGCCAGACTAACACTCTTCGCACTAATCTCATTCATACCTCTCCTACCTCTACAGATGCTCCTGGTGTCTACTCTATTTCTTGCTCCTCCTGTCCTCTTCAATACTTTGGAGAAACTGGCCGATCTCTTTCTGAGACTTAGGGAGCACAAAAATAGTGTTAGGCTTGCCGACACTAACAATGCTCTGTTCGTCACGTCAGAGATCACAGCCATCCTATTGACTGGTCTTCTGCTAAAACTGTCTTCCCTACTTCCAACTCTAACAGTCGCCGTCTAGTTGAATCCTCTCTAATACACAACTTGCCTTGTATGAATCTTAGTCCTGGCTTCGTCTCTGTAGATGCCTTCCTCTTCCACTACATTGTAAAATGTTCCAAACTTCAGAACACTCGTGACTTAACCTGATTCCTCATTTTTTCTTCTTCTCCCTCTTCCCCTTTCCTCTTTCCTTTTTTGTCTTTCTTCTGTCACGTGTTTCTGTTCCTTCCTTATTTATTTCATCACTTCCCCTTCCTCCCACCTCTGTGCACTTGCTCTCCCTCTGTGGGCACCTAGCTCCCCTTTCTTTGTATTTGACTGGCTCCTCCTCCTCAATTCCCCACTACTACCACTACCACTACTACTACTACTACCACCACTACCTCTTCCTGCCTACATATAGCCGTCCTGCTCCACTTATGGTTAGTGTGACTTTGTAAATGGTCCAAGTCGGACCGAAACGTCGTCGTAAGCTCCTCTTTTCTACATGCAGGTTATTTGTGTATCGTTCCAGTCACGGTATTGTGCCGTTTTTTGTTATTTAATTTCCTCGTGTTTACCATATCGGAGTAATTGAAATTTCTCATCGTTGAACTTCATATTGTTTTCTGTAGCCCAATGAAAGATTTGGTTGATGTCCGCCTGGAGCCTTGCAGTGTCTGCAATGGAAGACACTGTCATGCAGATTCGGGTGTCATCTGCAAAGGAAGACACGGTGCTGTGGCTGACATCCTTGTCTATGTCAGATATGAGGATGAGAAACAAGATGGGAGTGAGTACTGTGCCTTGTGGAACAGAGCTTTTCAACATAGCCGCCTCAGACTTGACTCTGTTGACTACTACTCTTTGTGTTCTGTTTGTGAGGAAATTATAGATCCATCTACCAACTTTTCCTGTTATTCCTTCAGCACGCATTTTGGTCACACTTGTGGAAGGCTTTTGCAAAGTCTGTATATATTACATCTGCATTCTTTTTGTCTTCTAGTGCATCTAGGACCTTGTCGTAGTGATCCAGTAGTTGAGACAGACAGGAGTGACCTGCTCTAAACCCATGTTGCCCTGGGTTGTGTAACTGATGGGTATCTAGATGGGTGGTGATCTTGCTTCTTGGGACCCTTTCAAAGATTTTTATGATATGGGATGTTAGTGCTATCGGTCTGTAGTTCTTTGCTAGGCTTTACTGCCCCCTTTGTGGAGTGGGGCTATGTCTGTTGTTTTTAGTAACTGTGGGATGACCCCCGTGTCCATGCTCCCTCTCCATAGGATGGTAAAAGCTCGTGATATTGGCTTCTTGCAGTTTTTGATGAACACGGAGTTCCATGAGTCTGGCCCTGGTGCAGAGTGCATGGGCATGTCATTTATCGCCTGTTCGAAGTCATTTGGTGTCAGGATAATATCAGATAGGCTTGTGTTAACCAAATTCTGTGGCTCTCTCATGAAAAACTCATTTTGATCTTCAACTCTCAGTCTGGTTAGCAGCTAGCTGAAAACTGAGTCATATTGGGACTTCAGTAGCTCACTCATTTCCTTGCATTCATCTGTCTAGGGCCCATCTTGTTTAAGTAGGGGCCCAATACTGGACGTTGTTCTCGACTTTGATTCGGCATAAGAAAAGAAATACTTTGGGTTTCTTTCGATTTCATTTATGACTTTTAGTTCTTCCCACGATTCCTGAGTCCTATAAGATTGCTTTAGCTTAAGTTCGATGTTTGCTATTTCTCTGACAAGTGACTCCCTACGCATTTCAGATATATTGGCCTCTTTTAGCAGCTATGTTATTCTTTTCTGTCACCTGTAAAGGGAGCGCCTGTCTCTTTCTATTTTACTACTCCTCCTTTTTCTAAAAGGAATAAGCCTTGAGCATACACCGAGTGCCACAGAGTTAATCTGTTCTAGGCATAAGTTGGGGTCTGTGTTGCTTAGTCTATCTTCCCAGCTTATATCATTTAGAACTTGATTTACTTGGTCCCACTTTATGTTCTTGTTATTGAAGTTGAATTTGGTGAAGGCTCCCTCGTGACTAATCTCACTCTGTTGGCCTGGGGCTCCGCACGTACATGTCTGAACCTCAATTATGTTGTGATCTGAGTATGTTTTTGATATGGTGACGTTTCGTATCAGATCATCAATGTTAGTGAAGATGAGGTCTAGTGTATTCTCCAGTCTAGTAGGCTCTCTTATTTGCTGGTTTAAGTTGAATTTTGTGCAGAGATTTAAAAGCTCGTGTGTGTGAGTTCTCGTCAGAGCTGCCTCCTGGTATTATCACTGCAACAACATTATTTGCTATATTCCTCCATTTTAGGTGCCTCAAGTTGAAATCCCACAGGAGCAAGATGTTTGGGGCAGGAGCTGGCAGATTTTCCAGACAGTGGTCAATTTTTGACAGCTGTTCCTGGAATTACTGGGACGTTGCGTCTGGAGGCTTGAAGACTACCTCAATGACTAGGTTTTGGTTCTCGATCTTTACTGCTAAAACTTCCACTACATCATTTGAGGCATTAAGCAGTTCTGTGCAAACAAGTGACTCTGCGATATACAGGCCAACCCTCCCTTTTGCCTGTTCACTCTGTCGTATCTGTGTAGGTTGTAACCTGGGATCCATATTTTGTTGTCCAAGTGATCCTTTATGTGGGCTCTGTGAAAGCTGCAAATATTGCATTTGCCTCTGCAAGCAGTCCACGGATGAAAGGTATTTCGTTGTTCGTTGCTGGCTTTAGACCCTGTATATTTGCAAAGAAGAATGTCATCGGCCTGGTGGTATTGGTGGTACTGGGGGGGCTTTTTTTCCGGCACTAGTATCTGTGTCTGTTGGTTTGGAGTGGAAGCCATCGACTGTGGTTCCACTCCAGAAATGACTGGATTTGGCGTACGATTTCTGCCATTTCCTGCCAGTTTTTTTTTTCCTTCCTGGCACTAAAAAACCTCTCCCTGTTGAGTGGCTGTGGCTACACAGGTTTTCCCATGGCCTGGATGTTTTGTATCTTTTTGTCCCCTTTAGATGGTGTGCCTGGCAATTTAAGTTATAGCACAGTCTTTCCTGTACTGAAGAGGGACAGATTTCAGGGTGAAAAAGCTTACAGGAAGTGAGTTTGCATTTTCCTGTTGTCATATGGGCACGGCATTTTCTAGGGTGGTCATAGTTGCACGTCCCATCTGTTTTTCCAGTTTCCCATGCCTGCAGATACCAAGTGCATACAATGTGCACAGGCTTGATTTCTGTTTGCCTTGGGTTTCTGTGACTGTATTCCCTGTTGGTGCATGTTTACCTGTCTCATTCCTATCCTCACTAGTACTAACAATGGAGCTCTCACAATTTGTTTCTGGTAATATATCCTCACTATTGCTAGTGGAGTCCCCTTGTTTGCTATCTCCTGTGGTATTACTAGTTTGTAATATGGGTTTCATTTTGTCTGACTACATTTGTTTCCCCACTACAGCTCCTGTCTCCCTCGAGGTCATTTATATGCATTCCCTCATGCATACATTTACTGACTACCTGGACAGCACCTCCATCCTCACTCTTACTGTCTCCCAGGACAGCACCTCCAGCTTCACCATTTCTCTCACCCAGGACATCACCTCCAGCCTTACAGTTTCTGACTACACGGCCAGCACCAAGGGCAATACCATCCAGCCCAGACTTTTTATTTTCCCATCTGTTATAAAATGCTTCCAGGTTTTCTATGAAGGCTGCTTTGATGTTAACCTCTTTTAATACCAATATGATTTTAATCCACAGATTTATCTCATTTGGGAATACCCAAAAACACTTCCCTGGTTTAATACTGCTTGTAGATAGTTCTTGGATATCTGCACAAAGGGCGTGACACCAATTTTCACAAAAATGGCAAGTTATCCATGCGGAAGCCCATTTGTTTGATTAACTGCAGACTACACAGAGCTTCATGTGATTTGAATGGTTGATTTACTATAGTTCTACTATTAACCCCTTGAATATTCTACGAATAACCACTTTAAAGTGAAGATCTGGCTTTTTGTATTTTTATTTCTAACTGTACTTGTATTCAACACAATAAACACACTAATATTATTTTGTTTACAATAGCTGTTTACAACAAAAATATGCAAAAATGTTGTATATTAGTTATTCTCTATTATATATTTACAAATGTACA
The DNA here is from genome assembly GCF_038502225.1 of Cherax quadricarinatus. Lineage (NCBI taxonomy): Eukaryota > Metazoa > Arthropoda > Malacostraca > Decapoda > Parastacidae > Cherax > Cherax quadricarinatus. The sequence goes on from NC_091340.1 coordinate 14,585,283, forward strand.
GGAACTCGACATGTTCCTTGAGGTGGATGACAAAGCACTTTGCCTCAGAAACTGCGGAGTCAGTAGCTACCTTGCATCGCCACTCGCTCAGTCTTGGTTGGTGTCTCATGCCACCAACACCTTTTGGCCATATGGTACACGATATCATATGTTACAGGGTACCATATGGTATACTGTACTATATGGTATAGGGTACCATGCAGTACAGGATAACATATGGTGCAGGGTATCATATGGTACAGGGTACCATATGGTATAGGGTACCATATGGTATAGGGTACCATATGGTATAGGGTACCATATGGTATAAGGTACCATATAGTATAGGGTACCATATAGTACAGGGTACCATATGGCACAAGGAACCATATGGTACAGGGTACCATATGGTACAGGGTACCATACAGTACAGGACACCATATGGTAGATACAGGGATCCCTATGAAAGTAAGTCACCCTTACTTTTTTGGGTTATCCTAGGTTGGTACAATGGTACCATATGGTTCAAAACCATAGAATTCCTCTTCAGCTCCACTTCCATCAGTCTTAGAACTGTAAGTTGTGAAGAGGAGAGCCAGAATTCACCCATAGAGTGAGTGGGGAGTGAGAGCTTCCTTGCCGCCAGGCACGATGAACAAAGCTACTTTGCCGGCATTCCCACAATGCCATGTGGGCGTCCAGATTTTTTTCTATAGTGTGCACACTGACCACCCAGACCCATTCTCTCAGATGTAGGCCTACCAGCCTTCTCACACTAAATTTGGCGCCGCTAGAATTTTGGCATAGATCTATGGTTTGGACCCTGAAAGGGTTAATATCTAATTTAGTTACTAAGTACAAGAAGACTTAGCATTCAAACTAGATAAAAATCTTGGAAAAACGACTTAGTGCTGATTTCCCCTGAAGTGAAATATAAAAGGTGGATAATGGCTAAGTCATTATTTTCCTGTTGTTATAGCATAAGGTCAGTGTAACAAATGGGGGCCTGTCCAGGATGAGTTTGATCCAAGGAAAAGGATCAATGTAGTATATTACCACAACAAATGGAGATTCCTCTCCAAGATGTTTTTTAAAAAGAACCAAAATTGTTTCCTTCTTTCAGGTTAAAATGGATGACCTTAAAAAGTTAAAATATGGCAATATGTGTAGAGAAATCTCTAGAATGGAAAGTTGCTAACTTGAGTGTTAATACTGACTCCAGCATGATGGCTACCGATGCCTGGCTCTCACTTACCACTCACCCAGAAGACAAGTAATCAAGGGGTGTAAGGAACTGTCTCTATCCCCATTGCTATTGGTAATGACGACACCATTACTGGGCAAAATGAAAGGATTGATTTTGGAAGATTCTTGGTAAGTGCCTCCTTATACGTTTAGAGCTATGAAGACTGGCTTGTCCCCTTGGGTGTCGGAGCTGCCAAGAGCATCCACATGACAGGAGCTACCATGGGTGGTGCTGTTTGTGCCCTTAGTAAAGCCAAGAATCTTTCAGTCATTTACTGTGAGTCACTGCTGTTCTAGGATGAAACATATCATCCTAGTTAGTATATTGAAGGGATACAAGTTAAATGATGACATTTTGGAACAATTATTATTATAATCAAAAAAGAAGCGCTAAAACATTTTGGAACAGAACTTACTTCCTGGTTCCTTGATGTTTGCTGCATGTTGATGTGGGCTTCAACAATCTGTTCTGCAGCCTTATTGGTATTGTTGGTTCAGCTACTGCTCTAGCTGATGCTGTTGGTGCCTCTTTGTGCAATTTCTGTGTATAGAAATCTTTGGGTAGTGCTATTGGTCTCATTGGTCTTACTGTCGATATTTTGCAGACACTGAAGGCTAAGATGAGAAACAAGATGTATTTGTTCTAGCTTTTAAGGAAATAAAGTGTGTTGTGTGAGATTGTGTTATTACCTCTGGCCCTTCGGAATGAGTGTTAACAGAGCGGAGATGTGGAAAAAATTGTAAGGGTTACTCTTGACATGCTACAGTCACGGGTGACATGCTACAGTCATGGGTGACGCTACAGTCACTGGTGACACTCTACAGTCACGGGCAACACTAAATAGAATTCCTCAAAGGAATTTGCCTATGGGAATAGTAAAGGAGTGGTCAAACTACTGTCACTTGAGACATTAACAGTGCTCTTGATAGGATGTTTATGCCAGGGAAGTCACTGAGTCAGACTTGTCAGAGGTACTTGTTTGCCTTTATTGGTAAAAGTACTAGCACTTCATCCCCTACTTTAAAACTTCTCCTCTGACTTTTGGCATCAAAATAAGTTTTATATTGGTCCATTGATAAGTTTAAGTTCTTAGAAACTATGTCAGAGGTCTCCTCAAGTTTGGTCCTTAGATCAAGGAGAAACTGATAAGACTGAACCTCAGCATTTCCCTCCTCATTAGTCCACAAATCATGAAGGATGGACAATGGACCTCTGGCCTGTTAACCATAGAAAAGTTCAAAAGGTGAAAACCCTAAGGAGTCACTGGGAACTTCCTTCATGGCAAACAAAAGACATGGTAGGTAACGATGCCACTCCTTAGGTTTAAGGGAGCAAAGTTTCCTTCAAATGGACTTGAGAATTGAGTGCTGGCCTTCAATCCTCCCATTACAGCTGGGATGATATTGTGTAGTGAACTGAGGTTTCACTCCCAGAAGTTAGTAGAGATGTTGCCTTAATTCAGATGTGAATTGCGCCCCAACTCTGGAGATGGACAAAAGTGCTTCAGCTACATCTGTAGTAGTTATTGACTTCAAGGGTATGGCTTCAGGGAAACTTGAAGCATAATCAACCAATGTTAAAATATATTTATGTCTCCCAGATGAAAGTGGTGATAAAGGACCAACGATGTAAAAAGCTACTCTCTCAAATGATACCATGAAGATTGGCATTTTGACCATAGGTACTCACTGGGTACCTCGAGAGGATGACAGCTGGCAAACTTTACATGATCTACAGTATGCAGATATATATGAGGGCATTTTGGGCCAAAAATAGGTTTCCCTAATTTTATTCAAGGTTTTACGATGTGAGAAATGTCTGGCCACTGTCAGGTCATGGACCATTTTAAGAACGGTCTCTCTGCATTGAATTGGAACAACCAAGATGAAATAATCTATCTCGTCTGAATTAAATTTGAATACAGATTCATACAAGATACCTCTAATATATTCAAATTTATATGAAAAGTTTTTCCTTTGAATGACTTGATTTTTGCTAGCTGCATTATGGCAATTCTGAAGAGATGGGCAATTACGTTGTAAATTGACAAAGGTGTCCTTAGATATATCTAAAGGCTTAAAGTCAGGGAAAATCAAAGTATAGACAGTACGAGAAGCCTGGGCTTTGCTCTGAGCCCTAGTCAAGACATTTATAGTATCGGAGGCGATATCTCCACGTTCATCCAACAAGTGAACCGGTGATCCTGCTACCTTGCTTTCGAGAGCAGCATCATCGGTTTCTACCTCAAAATGAATATTGTCACGAGATATTGCATCCTCTGAAACAAAACTGTCAAGGGGCTTCTCTGACTTTACAGGAAGAGGAGCTGAAAAACTTATGTCCATGGTTGGTGATGACAGATCAACCTCGGAAGGAAGAATGGCACCTTTTACATTACCTATTAGTATGGAGCAAGAGGTGATGGGGGCTAGTACGGCTTCCCACCAACCTGTGAACCATTTAGACCTAATGTAACATTAACATGTGCTTCCCCATATTGTTTTCCTCATGTGTGAGCCAGCAGTTCTTCCTCTCTCTCTGCTACTGAGTCGTTGCTCCAGCAACTTGTGGCTCACCTGAACCCTGAAGACATGCCTTGAACACAACGGGTTTTCTCGCCGCATTGTCTCGTGCCGCTGCATCCTTTCTTGAGAGTATCTTGCTTAGAACTTCCTTCATTACCTGGAGTTTACCTGGAGAGAGTTCCGGGGGTCAACGCCCCCACAGCCCAGTCTGTGACCAGGCCTCCTGGTGGATCAGAGCCTGATCAACCAGGCTGTTACTGCTGGCTGCACGCAAACCAACGTACAAGCCACAGCCCAGCTGGTCAGGTACCAACTTCAGGTGCTTGTCCAGTGCCAGCTTGAAGACTGCCAGGGGACTATTGGTAATCCCCCTTACGTACGCTGGGAGGCAGTTGAACAGTCTCAGGCCCCTGACACTTATTGTATGGTCTCTTAATGTGCTAGTGACACCCCTGCTTTTCATTGGAGGGATGTTGCATCGTCTGCCAAGTCTTTTGCTTTCGTAGTGAGTGATTTTCGTGTGCAAGTTCGGTACTAGTCCCTCAAGGATTTTCCAGGTGTATATAATCATGTATCTCTCCCACCTGCATTCCAGGGAATACAGGTTCAGGAACCTCAAGCACTCCCAGTAATTGAGGTGTTTTATCTCCGTTATGCGTGCCGTGAAGGTTCTCTGTACATTTTCTAGGTCAGCAGTTTCACATGCCTTGAAAGGTGCTGTTAGTGTGCAGCAATATTCCAGCCTAGATAGAACAAGTGACCTGAAGAGTGTTATCATGGGCTTGGCATCCCTAGTTTTGAAGGTTCTCATAATCCATCCTGTCATTTTTCTAGCAGCTGCGATTGATACAATGTTATGGCCCTTGAAGGTGAGATCCTCTGACATGATCACTCTCAGGTCTTTGACGTTGGAGTTTCGCTCTGTTTTGTGGCCAGAATTTGTTTTGTACTCTGATGAAGATTTAATTTCCTCGTGTTTACCATATCGGAGTAATTCAAATTTCTCATCGTTGAACTTCATATTGTTTTCTGCAGCCCACTGAAAGATTTGGTTGATGTCCGCCTGGAGCCTTGAAGTGTCTGCAATGAAAGACACTATCATGCAGATTCGGGTGTCATCTGCAAAGGAAGACACAGTGCTATGGCTGACATCCTTGTCTATGTCAGATATGAGGATGAGGAACAAGATGGGAGCGAGTACTGTGCCTTGTGGAACAGAGCTTTTCACCGTAGCTGCCTCGGACTTTATTCTGTTGACTGCTACTCTTTGTGTTCTGTTTGTGAGGAAATTATAGATCCATCGACCAACTTTTCCTGTTATTCCTTTAGCATTCATTTTGTGCACTATTACGCCAAGGTCACACTTGTCGAAGGCTTTTGCAAAGTCTGTATATATTACATCTGCATTCTTTTTGTCTTCTAGTGCATCTAGGACCTTGTCGTAGTGATCCAATAGTTGAGACAGACAGGAGCGACCTGTTCTAAACCCATGTTGCCCTGGGTTGTGTAATTGATGGGTTTCTAGATGGGTGGCGATCTTGCTTCTTAGGACCCTTTCAAAGATTTTTACGATATGGGATGTTAGTGCTATCGGTCTGTAGTTCTTTGCTATTGCTTTACTGCCCCCTTTGTTGAGTGGGGCTGTCTGTTGTTTTTAGTAGCTGTGGGACGACCCCCGTGTCCACGCTCCCTCTCCATAGGATGGTAAAAGCTCGTGATAGGGGCTTCTTGCAGTTCTTGATGAACACGGAGTTCAATGAGTCTGGCCCTGGGGCAGAGTGCATGGGCATGTCATTTACCGCCTGTTCAAAGTCATTTGGCATCAGGATAACATCAGATAGGCTTGTGTTAACCAAATTCTGTGGCTCTCTCATAAAAAATTCATTTTAATCTTCGACTCTGTCTGGTTAGCGGCTTGCTAAAAACTGAGTCATATTGGGACTTGAGTAGCTCACTCATTTCCTTGCTGTCATCTGTCTAGGACCCATCTTGTTTAAGTAGGGGCCCAATACTGGACGTTGTTCTCGACTTTGATTCGGCATAGGAAAAGAAATACTTTGGGTTTCTTTCGATTTCATTTATGGCTTTCAGTTCTTCCCGTGATTCCTGACTCCTATAAGATTCCTTTAGCTTAAGTCCAATGCTTGTTATTTCTCTGACCAGTGACTCCCTACTCATTTCAGATATATTGGCCTCTTTTAGCCGCTCTGTTATTCTTTTCCATCGCCTGTAAAGGGAGTGCCTGTCTCTTTCTATTTTGCATCTACTCCTCCTTTTTCTTAGAGGAATAAGCCTTGTGCATACATCGAGTGTCACCGAGTTAATCTGTTCTAGGCATAAGTTGGGGTCTGTGTTGCTTAGTCTATCTTCCCAGCTTATATCGGTTAGGACTTGGTTTACTTGGTCCCACTTTATGTTTTTGTTATTGAAGTTGAATTTGGTGAATGCTCCCTCGTGACTAATCTCATTATGTCGGTCTGGGGCTCCACGCATACATGTCTGAACCTCAATTATGTTGTGATCTGAGTATATTGTTTTTGATATGGTGACATTTCGTATCAGATCATCATTGTTAGTGAAGATGAGGTCTAGTGTATTCTCCAGTCTAGTAGGCTCTATTATTTGCTGGTTTAAATTGAATTTTGTGCAGAGATTTAAAAGCTCGTGTGTATGTGTGAGTTCTCGTCAGAGCTGCCTCCTGGTGTTATTACTGCAACAACATTATTTGCTATATTCCTCCATTTTAGGTGCCTTAAGTTGAAATCCTTCAGGAGCAAGATGTTGGGGGCAGGAGCTGGCAGATTTTCCAGACAGTGGTCAATTTTTAACAGCTGTTCCTGGAATTGCTGGGATGTTGCATCCAGAGGCTTGTAGACTACCATAATGACTAGGTTTTGGTTCTCGATCTTTACTGCTAAAACTTCCACTACATCATTTGAGGCATTAAGCAGTTCTGTGCAAACAAGTGACTCTGCGATGTACAGGCAAACCCCCCCCCCCCTTTTGCCTGTTCACTCTGTCACATCTGTATAGGTTGTAACCTGGGATCCACATTTCTTTGTCCAAGTGATCCTTTATGTGGGTCTCTGTGACAGCCGCAAACATTGCATTTGCCTCTGCAAGCAGTCCACGGATGAAAGGTATTTTGTTGTTGCTGGCTTTAAACCCTGTATATTTGCGAAGAAGAATGTCATCTGACTGGTGGTATTGTTGGTACTGGGGGGGATTTTTTTTCCGGCATTAGTATCTGTATCTGTTGGTTTGGAGTGGAGGCCATCGACTATGGTTCCACTCCAGGAATGACTGGATTTGGTGTACGATTTCCGCCATTTCCTGCCAGTTTTTTTTCCTTCCTGGCACTAAAAAACTTCTCCCTCTTGAGTGGCTGTGGCTACCCCGGTTTTTCCATGGCCTGGATGTTTTGTATCTTTTTGTCCTCTTTAGATGGTGTGCCTGGCAATTTAGTTATAGCACAGTCTTTCCTGTACTGAAGAGGGACACATTTCAGGGTGAAAAAGCTTACAGGAAGGGAGTTTGCATTTTCCTGTTGTCATATGGGCACGGCATTTTCTAGGGTGGTCATAGTTGCACGTCCCATCTGTTTTTCCAGATTTCCCATGCCTGCAGATACAAAGTGCATAGTATGTGCACAGGCTTGGTTTCTGTTTGCCTTGGGTTTCTGTGACTGTATTCTTTCCTCTGACAAAGAAAAGTTCTATTATTATTATTTTGTACACGGCACACTAGGACTATTATTCCCCTCTGGCAGTAAACTCTGCTATGTACTGCACTCTAATCCTTCTTTTTTGACTCAGTATATAATGTTTTCTGCCCAAGATTGGTTCCAAGCGCTAGAGGGATGTATTGTATAGGATTGATGACACAAACTAAAGTTCTAGCACGTAAGAGCGACCGTGAAAACACGAGAAAACACGGAGCACGACGAGGCATGCTGACACCTAAACCGGGAAGCAGAAGTTTAAATAAAGGTCATTTTGAAGGTACACACCTCCAGATGAGGGGCATGGGAGAGTATTATTATCACGGGGGAGCGCTAAACCCATAGGATTATACAGCGCATATGGGGGGATATGGGAGGTATTCAGATTCGATTCAGGGAACCGGAGCACAGAGCATGAGAGAATAGAGAACCATGGATAGTTCGGAGAGGCACAAGCTCTCCATATCCTTCTGAGGGCAATTTATGATACATTAGAATTTCAAACTGAACTCCCTCGAGTGGATAGAGTATCTCAATATAAGTTGAATGAGGAAATATAAATGGAATTCTGATGGTTAGTTTTCGAGCTATTGCTAATCTCCGAAAGGCGAAAATACTCGCCCCTGCCCGAAATAGGGAGTATAAATTTGAATGTTGCAAACTTGCAATTGTTAATAAAACACCCAATAACTATTTTTAAAATTTATTATACAAGCACACAATATCAAAAACATAAATGGAACTTGTATCAAAACATTTTGTAAGAGAAAAATATAAAAATGAAACAAAAAGCAACAAGGACACATTGCAAAGGGATAAAACTTTCAAGTCCCATATTCCTGAGATTCATGAGGAAGAGCAATCATTCTTTATTACTAGTTGCTAGAATGGAAGTCTCTGAAGCAAATTTTATCCTTCTTTATGCACAGATTCACTTTGCATACAGAACAGTGGAATGAGGATGTGACAAATTTCTTCGAGTTGCTGCAATACTTGCAACTAAGCGACCTCCCTAACACTGGACAGTGGTTAAGAGCTTTGTCAAGCCTCACACTGTCATCAGCCCTTTCTGCACGTTGGCCATGCAAAGATGTCACCATGCTATCACCATTAGAAGTACTTGGTGAAGCTCTTGTAGATGTTCTTAGGGTGCTGCGTCTAAACTTTTGTCCTTTAGACCTTGCAGTGACAGATTTCATTCCTGAAAAACTTTAGTGCCATGCACTTGGTATTTAGTGATCGACAATGACAATCACGGCAGTAAAGAAGCCAAGCATTCACAACAGCAAGATCAAGAACACAGGCAAACAGCCGCATGTACCAACGTTTAGATTTCATTGGTGTCTTGTATAGATGCACCAACATGTTACTTTTGTCAATACCTTCCATGTGTGCATTATAGTTCTTGATGACAGTACGGCACTGTAACTAGGTTTTGGTCTTTGTAGCCTTGCTGTAACTTTCAACAAGACTCACAGGATTGACCCCTACATCACTTGCCACTAAAGTCACAACTTTGTTGTCCTTCCATCTTACAACAAGGACACCATCATTGTTTTTGAAGCTAAAAGTGCCCCTGTCCACAGTGTTCTTTTCCATTTGTTTGACAGGCATCAGTTCTGGCTTACCACATCTATTTTCACGTACTGTTCCAGCATATCTGCAGTTATACTTATCTCTTAGTACTTTGACCAAAGGTAGTCTTGAAAAGAAACTGTCAGCATGGATTGCTAATGTGTTGGTCTTGTTCAGAGTTGTTGCAAGTGCCAGAACAATCTTTGAACTTATTGGTAGTTTAGTTTCTTCCTGTGGAAGCTTTATGGGATGGCTGTCAAAAGTTGGTGTGCCTTGATACATGAGTATATCATGTATGATTCCATCTTCACTTGCACGACAAAAAAGTTTGAAACCCCACTTGTCTGGGTTACCACATCTATTTTCACGTTCTGTTCCAGTGTATCTGCAGTTATACTTGTCTCTTAGTACCTTGACTACAAGGTAGACTTGAAAAGAAATTGTCAGCATAGATTGCTGATGTATTTTTTTGGTTGATAGTGGTTGCAAGTACAGGCCCTCCATCACAAATCCGGCATCATTGGGACCTGTAGTGTGCCGGATTACTGAGTTTACCGGATTACAGAGTAGTTAGGTTAGAATACACTTAATAAAATTAATCAACTTGACTTACACAAAGTTCATTGAGCATCGGCAAAAATCAAACATTTCCGCTATTTTGAGCTCAGTTTCAAGGTACTTTTCATCATGAAAACAATCAAAATCATGTCTATTTCTGTAATATATCTTCCATTTTATCAAGAGAGTCCAAAAAAATGAGAATTCAACCATAAAAACCATAGGAAAATATACTGCAAAGAGGCGGCTAATGGCGGAGAAGTGAACTCCCTTATTTATCGTCCGTCTTTTTTATTTTTGTTGTACATTAAGAAGTATCTTTTCATCATACATTGCCCAAGTTTCAATGAGATAGCCCAACAAACAACCAAGAAAAAAAAATATTTACCAAAAATCATATATGGCAAGCCTAAGCCAGGTACTGGAAGTAAGTCACTTTGACTTTTTTGGGTTATCCTAGGTTCTCTATACATACACTGCTATGTATGATAATCTATGTAACTGTATTTGTGTATACCTGAATAAACTTATTTACTTCTGGTCCGTCAACTGAGTACAGGTCCTCCATCACAAATCCGGCATCATTGGGACCTGTAGTGTGCCGGATTACTGAGTTTGCCGAATTACAGAGTGGTTAAGTTAGAATACACTTAATAAAATTAAACAACTTGACTTGCACAATTCATTGAACATCGGCAAAAATCAAACAAACAACAAACCCAACAAACAACTGAGAAAATAATAATAATAATAATAATAATAATAATAATATCTTTATTTACTACATGTACATGTACAAGGTATACAGGCCTAGCTGACATCAGTGACATACTACTGTATAGAAAGGCACTTGTTATGCTGAGTATTTCAGGAAAATGAGGTCAGTGTCCCAGGATAACACCCACACTAGTCGACTAACACCCAGGTACCCATTTACTGATGGGTAAACATAGACAACAGGTGTAAAGAAACACGCCTAATGTTTCTATCCTAGCTAGGAATCGAATATTTACCAAAAATCATATATGGCTAACCCAAGCCAGGTACAGCAGGGCCCCGCTTTATGGCGTTTCACTTTACGGTGTTCCGCTAATACGGTCATTTCAAATTATGACCAAAACTCGCTATACGGCTCCCCCCACCTGACTTTCTAATACGGTCACCGCGCCCCACCCTGTTTGTTTACATTCTCCGTGAGCTCAGTAAGCACTAAGTCTCTCCATTTTGTCTGGAAACTCCAAAATTTCAAATGTTTTTAAAAGTTATTTCATATTTTATATATACTCTGATAATTATACTTATGTATACCTGTACCTAAATAAGCTTACATACTGTGCTGGCATGCAGGTACACATTAAAATCAGTAAGAGTATCTTATGTCTCCAGACGTCATATTAGTAATGATAATAATAATCATCGAGTCTCATTTAAATGTCGTATATTACGTTAATATACACATTTTCATTAATCCATCTATGATATTTTTTCAAAATTATATAATAAACACGATACATAACATATAAATAAGATAAATACATCCCACAGTAGAATAAATAAACATAAATGTGAGATGTGGTAGCAGACGACTTGCACAAATGACGCCATATTAGAAATGATAATAATAATAACAATAATCACCGAGTCTCATTAAATGTCGTATATTACGTTAATATACACATTTTCATTAATCCATCCATGATATTTTTTTCAAAATTATATAATAAACACGATACATAACATAAAAAGATGATAAATACACCCTACAATAGAATAAATAAACATAAACATGAGATGTGGTAGCCAGATAACTTGTACAAGTGACGGCAAGAATAACATTTTCTCTAATCTAACATAAGAGAAAATGTGTTACTGGGGGTAACTGTAGAAAATTATTCCTTTCGTATGTATGTAAGTTTATTCAGGTATACACAAATACAGTTACATAGATTATCATACATAACAACATATGTGTAGAGAACCTAGGATAACCCAAAAAAGTCAGTGACTTATTTCCATTGCCTTCACTCAGATCATCATTTCTTCTCAAAATGATGTTACATGAGAATGGGAGTGTTCTTTATTTATTCTACCATATCAATGTAGAGACAACCTGTACACAATGTAACTTGTACACAAACCAGACGTGTACACTTCGTTTACAAAACTTACCTTCGCCTGGTTTGTTCACATAACTCTGCGCCTGTCCTCTCTCATGCACTCATTCTTCCTCTCTCTCATTTATTCGTTTTATCTCATTTACTTACTCCTGACCCTACATTAAGACTACAAATATTTAAAGGTAAGTAATGAGTGAACTGTATATACATTTTATCGCTCTGGGATGCCTAAATATCATAGAATACAGTGGACCCCCGGTTAACGAACTTTTTTCATTCCAGTAGTATGTTCAGGTGCCAGTACTGACCGAATTTTTTCCCATAAGGAATATTGTGAAGTAGATTAGTCCATTTCAGACCCCCAAACATACACGTACAAACGCACTTACATAAATACACTTACATAATTGGTCGCATTTGGAGGTGATCGTTAAGCGGGGGTCCACTGTATATGTGTGGGTGGGTTGGCCTGGTATGGTAGCCCGGCTGACTACCATACATACCGCACTTGATTTTTTACAATAAATACTACTGATCTCACCCTATATTTTAAGGTAAGTAATGAGTGAACTGTATATACATTTTATCGCTCTGGGATGCCTAAATATCATAGAATAGTATGTGTGGGTGGGTTGGCCTGGTAAGGTAGCCTGGCTGACTACCATACATACCACACTTTTTTTTTTTACAATAAATACTACTTGTCTCACCCTAGATTAAGACTATAAATATTTTAAGGTAAGTAATGAGTGCACTATGTGTGTATTGTACTTTTTTATTGTTTTTTGATGCCTGGTTCTATTGCTAACTTAATATATGTTAGTGTAAACTTGTTATCTAGTGTTTGTATGCATTTATAAGTGGAAAAAAGGGTGTTCCACTTTACGGCAGTTTCCGCTTTACGGCGGTAGCCTGGAACCTCACCTGCCATATAAGTGGGGCCCTACTGTACTAAAAATAGGCCACGTTGACTTTTTTGGGGTTATCCTAGGTTCTCTACACACATTCTGCTATGTGTGATAATCTATAGAGAGAAAATAACTTTTTTGTTTCATGTTTATAGTGGAGTACGAGTGTATATCATAGTTAGCCCTGTGCTATACTCCGTTTTCTCTAATATAAGCCCCCAAGACAAGGATAGGAGAATGGTACTTGTTTACCATATCCTCTTCATAACTCTGTCGAACTGCTCAGTGTTATGCCAAATATTATTCATTCTGGAATATTTAACATGTTTTATGTTATTTATATTGTTTATTATGTCATATTAGATCAATTGTGATAGGCAAATAAGCTGTATTGTTGATATTAGCGTAATAATAAAGCATATTCTCCTGCTTCATGAGACTGAGCTCATGGCAACCAACAGTGGCTTCAAAGCCACCTTATCTTTAATGGATAATGTACTGTGTAGGTGCTTTATATAATGAGAAGCATTTCTTTTATTCATTGGAACCATGGCTAGGGCTAAAAGTAAGCAGGTTAAAACAATATATGGAGAAAAAGAAATTGGAATGACTTATGCAGCAAGTAGCGCCACCAAACAGTACCAGCAGGTTGGTGTGGCGACCCTGGAAATTTGAAATTATGCTAGCCAAAATTAGTGCCGAATAACTGAAAGAACCGAATAATTGATTGCCGGATTTGTGATGGCGGACCTGTACAAGAAACCGCCCATTCACTTATTTCAACTACCCAATAAAGTGGTCAGAAATTGGCAATTTGGCCAATTTTACACAAATTCCAACAGATGCCAATTTCAAAATAGGGTCCAGAATAACCATTGCAGACATCCCTGGCACTAAAATAACATTTTCTCTGTTCATTAGTCACGGCTACAGGCCCCTCTCATATTACTATTGCTTACCATTTGGAATTTTTATTCACAAAAAAAAAATAGAAGATTTACTGTTATGCAGACTACTGCATTGTTGTAATAATTGTATAAATAATGTCAACCCATTCTTGACGCCGTATTAGAATTTGGACTGGCAGGTGGACAGGTATTTGTTTACTCCTGAGCTTCGCTAAAGAATAGAACATTTTCACTACTGTGAGCGCAATTTCAAGGTACTTTTCATTATGAAAGCAATCAAAATCATATCTATTTCTGTAATATATCTTTCATTCTATCAAATGAGACCGAAAAAATAAGAATCTAACCATAAAAACCATACAAAAATATACCGCTAAGCGGCTGCTAATGGCCGAGAAGTGAACTCCACTATTTATGGTCTGATTTCTTTCATTTTTGGTGTACATTAAGAAGTATCTTTCCATCATACATTGCCCAAGTTTCAGTAAGATAACCCAACAAACAACTGAGAAAATAATATAATAATAATAATAATAATAACAATAATATCTTTATTTACTACACATACGTGTACAAGGTATACAGGCCAAGCTGACATCAGTGACATACTACTGTATAGAAAGGCACTTGTTATGCAGAGTATTTCAAGAAAATTAGGTCAGTGTCCCAGGATAACACCCACACCAGTCAACTAACACCCAGGTACCAATTTACTGATGGGTAAACTTAGACAACAGGTGTAGAGAAACACGCCTAATGTTTCTACCCTGACTGGGAATCGAATATTTTTTTTTTTTTTTTTTTATTATCACACTGGCCGATTCCCAAAAAGGCAGGGTGGCCCGAAAAAGAAAAACTTTCACCATCATTCACTCCATCACTGTCTTGCCAGAAGGGTGCTTTACACTACAGTTTTTAAACTGCAACATTAACACCCCTCCTTCAGAGTGCAGGCACTGTACTTCCCATCTCCAGGACTCAAGTCCAGCCTGCCGGTTTCCCTGAACCCCTTCATAAATGTTACTTTGCTCACACTCCAACAGCACGTCAAGTATTAAAAACCATTTGTCTCCATTCACTCCTATCAAACTTGCTCACGCATGCCTGCTTGAAGTCAAAGCCCCTAGCACACAAAACCTCCTTTACGCCCTCCCTCCAACCTTTCCTAGGCCGACCCCTACCCCGCCTTCCTTCCACTACAGACTGATACACTCTTTAAGTCACTCTGTTTCACTCCATTCTCTCTACATGTCCGAACCACCTCAACAACCCTTCCTCAGCCCTCTGGACAACAGTTTTGGTAATCCCGCACCTCCTCCTAACTTCCAAACTACGAATTCTCTGCATTATATTCACACCACACATTGCCCTCAGACATGACATCTCCACTGCCTCCAGCCTTCTCCTTGCTGCAACATTCATCACCCACGCTTCACACCCATATAAGAGCGTTGGTAAAACTATACTCTCATACATTCCCCTCTTTGCCTCCAAGGACAAAGTTCTTTGCCTCCACAGACTCCTAAGTGCACCACTCACCCTTTTCCCCTCATCAATTCTATGATTCACCTCATCTTTCATAGACCCATCCGCTGACACGTCCACTCCCAAATATCTGAATACATTCACCTCCTCCATACTCTCTCCCTCCAATCTGATATCCAATCTTTCATCACCTAATCTTTTTGTTATCCTCATTACCTTACTCTTTCCTGTATTCACTTTTAATTTTCTTCTTTTGCACACCCTACCAAATTCATCCACCAATCTCTGCAACTTCTCTTCAGAATCTCCCAAGAGCACAGTGTCATCAGCAAAGAGCAACTGTGACAACTCCCACTTTATGTGTGATTCTTTATCTTTTAACTCCACGCCTCATGCCAAGACCCTCGCATTTACTTCTCTTACAACCCCATCTATAAATATATTAAACAACCATGGTGACATCACACATCCTTGTCTAAGGCCTACTTTTACTGGGAAATAATTTCCCTCTTTCCTACATACTCTAACTTGAGCCTCACTATCCTCATAAAAACTCTTCACTGCTTTCAGTAACCTACCTCCAACACCATACACCTGCAACATCTGTCACATTGCCCCCCTATCCACCCTGTCATACGCCTTTTCCAAATCCATAAATGCCACAAAGACCTCTTTAGCCTCATCTAAATACTGTTCACTTATATGTTTCACTGTAAATACCTGGTCCACACACCCCCTACCTTTCCTAAAGCCTCCTTGTTCATCTGCTATCCTATTCTCCGTCTTACTCTTAATTCTTTCAATAATAACTCTACCATACACTTTACCAGGTATACTCAACAGACTTTCTTTCAACAAACCGGCCGTATCCCACCAAAGCAAAAAGAAAAACAAAAGTTTCTCTTCTTAAATTTAGTAATTTATACAGGAGAAGAGGTTACTAGCCCCTTGCTCCCGGCATTTTAGTCGCCTCTTACAACACGCATGGCTTACGGAGGAAGAATTCTGTTCCACTTCCCCATGGAGATAAGAGGAATTAAACAAGAACAAGAAATAGAAAGAAAATAGCAGAAAACCCAGAGGGGTGTGTATATATATGCTTGTACATGTATGTGTAGTGTGACCTAAGTGTAAGTAGAAGTAGCAAGACGTACCTGAAATATTGCATGTTTATGAAACAGAAAAGAGGACACCAGCAGACTTATCCCCCTATAATTTTTGCACTCTCTTTTGTCCCCTTTGCCTTTATGCAAAGGAACTATGCATGCTCTCTGCCAATCCCTAGGTACCTTACCCTCTTCCATACATTTATTAAATAATTGCACCAACCACTCCAAAACTATATCCCCACCTGCTTTTAACATTTCTATCTTTATCCCATCAATCCCGGCTGCCTTACCCCCTTTCATTTTACCTACTGCCTCACGAACTTCCCCCACACTCACAACTGGCTCTTCCTCACTCTTGCAAGATGTTATTCCTCCTTGCTCTATACACGAAATCACAGCTTCCCTATCTTCATCAACATTTAACAATTCCTCAAAATATTCCCTCCATCTTCCCAATACCTCTAACTCTCCATTTAATAACTCTCCTCTCCTATTTTTAACTGACAAATCCATTTGTTCTCTAGGCTTCCTTAACTTGTTAATCTCACTCCAAAACTTTTTCTTATTTTCAACAAAATTTGTTGATAACATCTCACCCACTCTCTCATTTGCTCTCTTTTTACATTGCTTCACCACTCTCTTAACCTCTCTCTTTTTCTCCATATACTCTTCCCTCCTTGCATCACTTCTACTTCGTAAAAACTTCTCATATGCTAGCTTTTTCTCCCTTACTACTCTCTTTACATCATCATTCCACCAATCGCTCCTCTTCCCTCCCGCACCCACTTTCCTGTAACCACAAACTTCTGCTGAACACTCTAACACTACATTTTTAAACCTACCCCATACCTCTTCGACCCCATTGCCTATGCTCTCATTAGCCCATCTATCCTCCAATAGCTGTTTATATCTTACCCTAACTGCCTCCTCTTTTAGTTTATAAACCTTCACCTCTCTCTTCCCTGATGCTTCTATTCTCCTTGTATCCCATCTACCTTTTACTCTCAGTGTAGCTACAACTAGAAAGTGATCTGATATATCTGTGGCCCCTCTATAAACATGTACATCCTGAAGTCTACTCAACAGTCTTTTATCTACCAATACATAATCCAACAAACTACTGTCATTTCGCCCTACATCATATCTTGTATACTTATTTATCCTCTTTTTCTTAAAATATGTATTACCTCTAACTAAACCCCTTTCTATACAAAGTTCAATCAAAGGGCTCCCATTATCATTTACACCTGGCACCCCAAACTTACCTACCACACCCTCTCTAAAAGTTTCTCCTACTTTAGCATTCAAGTCCCCTACCACAATCACTCTCTCACTTGGTTCAAAGGCTCCTATACATTCACTTAACATCTCCCAAAATCTCTGGGAATCGAATATTTACCAAAAATCATATATGGCTAACCCAAGCCAGGTGCTAGAAATAAGCTACATTGACTATTTTGGGTTATCCTAGGTTCTCTACACATAGTAGTATTGATATTAGCATAATAAAACATATTCTCCTGCATCATGAGACTGAGCTCATGGCAACCGACAGTGGCTTCCAAGCCACCTTATCTTTAATGGATAATGTACTGTGTCGATGCTTTACATAATGAGAAGCCTTTCTTTCATTCATTGGAACCGTGGCTAGGGCTAAAAGTAAGCAGGTTATAACAATAAATACAGAAAAAGAAATTGGAGTGACTTATGCAGCAAGTAGCGCCACCAAACAGTACAAGCAGGTTGGTCTGGCAACCCTGGAAAATTGAAATTATGCTAGCCAAAATTAGTGCCGAATAACTGATTGACGGATTTGTGATGGCAGACCTGTACCAGAACAAGCTTTGAATTTACTGGTAGTTTAGTTTCTTCCTGTGGCAGCTTTATGGGATGGTTCTCAAAAGTTGGTGCACCTTGATACATGAGTATATCATGTATGATTCCATCTTCACTTGCATGACAAAATAGTTTGAAACCCCACTTGTCTGGTTTGGTTTTGATGTACTGCCTTAGGTTTCCAGTGGTTTTACCCTTGAGAGCAACCATAACTTCATCAACAGATTGCTTGGGTGTAGCTGGAACTTTCAAGCAAGCATTAGTTAGTGCAGTGTAAAGAGGCCTTATTTTGTGGAATCTGTCATTATCCTTCTTTTGTGTGTTATCATTGAAATGAATCATACACCTAAGCAACCTAAACCTCTTAGATCCCATGACCTCTGCCAGATGGGTTACCCTAAATGCAGTTACCCAATAGTCTTCCATGGCTGGGTATGAATTAATACCAATAAACAACAGAATACCTATGAACCTTGTGAATTCTTCTGAATCTGTTGCAAAAGTAGTATATTTTTTTGCTTGGCATACAAATTTATTTGATATGTTATTTTGTCTATCAAGTCTTGAGTAAAGAAATCACTAAAATATTCATATGGACACCTAACTGCAAGATGCTGTTCATGTTGGTATTCAGGCAAATGGTCATTTTGGCTGTCAATGTGGGAACATTGGGTGTCACCCTGAAGAGCAAGCTCATCATGAATATGTTCTTTATTAGGGTACTCCTCGATCGTAATACCTTTCTTTTTCTTGACTACTTCTCGCTTTTTGGCTGGTGTATCTTCCACCTCCTCATCACTTGACACATCTGCATCCAGTGGCAAGTATTCATCGTCACTTTCAAGCAATTCTGCGTCATCTGGCTCTGGATCTGAATCACTTGCTTCCAAAATTCAGATATATTTGGACTTCTGGTTGGAGGGCCCACCATAAAACAACGTTTTATGGTCCAACTTGAACCATTTGTAAATGGTCCAAGTCGGACCGAAACGTCGTCCTAAGCTCCTCTCTTCTGTGCGGGTGTATCGTTCCAGTCAGGGTATTGTGCCTTTTTTTATTAATTTCTCATTGATCTGGAAGGACAATAAGAACGTTCTGTACACACCCAGACCACTACAGAATTCACATATGCATTAGAATTTTTTTAATTAATAATTATTGACTGAAATTTGAAAATGGGCCTAAAGTGGCAGTACAAGGTTTGACTGCTCCTTTTTTGTTGCACTTTTTTCAGTTGCATGGTGCACTCATATTATGCTTCACACAGACTTTGTACATATATCAAAATATGGCTAAACTATTCAATTACGCATTAGACACAAAAGTCAGTACTTACCAACATTGTAGAGGGTAAAATCCAAGGGTATACAAGTGTCACTCGATGAAAAAGCTGCTCTCGGCGATGCCAAGCAAGAAGTGTTTACATTTTGGTCTCTCAACTGATGGGAATCAAGCAGATGAAATCACCACTTAGGCTTGTGATTGGTCAGAAATAGAGAACGGGAATCCAGATACGCAGGGGGAGTAGGAGGACATGTGTAAACACCATGCATTTAGGACCACTTTAACCTGCTATTGCATCATTAAGGGATTTTATGCATAGATTTATTTTGCATACGGAACAGTAAAATGAGGATGTGACATAACTTTTCTTTTTGCTGCAATATTTGCAACTAAGTAGCTTGCCTAGCATTGGCCAGTGCTTTAGAGTTGTGTCCAAAGTCACACTGTCATCAGGCCTTTCTGCACTTTGGTACTGCATTGCAGATGGAAATTGCAAGGTTGACAAATTATGATCATTACCCCTTCATGGGGCAAGGCAGACCAAAATGCAAATTCGAAATTGATTTCGTATGAGAGGATAGAGCCGCTCAATGTAAGGTCAATGAGCCCATATAAATGGAGTTGTAAAAGTTACTTTTCGAGCAATTGCTGATATGTGAAGTCCGAGTAAACTCGGACCTGCCCGCTAGAGGGAGAACAATTTAAAATGTTGCAAGGTTGCAAATGTTAAAAAAAAAAACTATTTTTTAAATTTATTATACAAGTAGACAATATAAAAAACAAAAATGGAACTTGTTTCAAAACATTTTGTAAGCATTAAAAAAAATAGAAATAGAAACTAGTTATCAACAATGACACTGTGGAAAATAATGTATTTTCCGAAAAAATCTAGCGTATTTTTTATGAAAATTAGTGTAATACATTGTATTTGACAAAAATTAATTTGTAAATGAAAAAGAGAATGCAGAGAGAAGCTCTGTGCATGTGCTGAGGAGCAGAGAAGAGTCGCCATTGTTTTTTTGAATGTGCTACAGGCACACTAATGTAATGTGCTTAATTTTCGTCACTCTAGGGATTATATTGGGCTTAAAACCTCTCAAATAGGAGCCGAAAATGTTGGATGTGCAGTCCTGCATAATTTGAGCAGCAGATGGACAGGACAGCGCCAGGAACCTGAGATAAGCTATCTAAATTATGTTTGTAATTCTGGCCAGTATTATCATCATAAATTTGGGTAGAGAGGGGGTTCTGTACATGATACACAGTAATCTCCAGATTAATTGGTGAGTGTTATGATTATAAATTCTCCTTCTGTTATATAAATGTGTATATGTAATCATTTATTAATTTTAATATACAGTCTACAAGTTTATATTAAATTTTACCAGAATTCCTGGTAATGTATATTTCATTTGCAATTAATAGGTCTGGAGAAACTTGTGGAGAGAGAGATTATGGTAGGTACCAAAGGGGGACATTTTTTGCGACCTAGGTGTGATAAAAGTTCCTACTTGTCTCTGTAACTTTGATAAATAATAGTTATCTTTGTTACCATTTACTTGTATGTATCTAATGAGATTCATCCAGGTAAATGTAATTTTCCACAGACACACTGCAATGGGACACAACTTTCAACTGAAATATTCCTGAGTTTCTTGAGAAAGAACAATCATTCTACATCACTAATTTTTACAATGAAACTTTATGAAGCAATTTCTATCTTTCTTGATGCATAGATTTACTTTGCATGTGGCACAGGAAAATGAGGATGTGACATGATTATTCTTTTTGCTGCAATACTTGCATGTAAGCAGCTTACCTAGGACTGGCCAGTGACCTAGCTGTCTATCCAACCTCACACTGTCATCTGGCCTTTCTGCACGTTGGAACCGAAATCCAGATGGGAATTCCAAGTTTGGCAATTCATCACTATTGTCAACCAAAGAAGTACTGGGTGACCCTCTTGGAGTTAGTCTCATGCTGGTGCGGTTGAACTTTTGTCCTTTGGATCTTGCAGTGACAGAGATGTCAAGCCTGAATACCTTCAGTGGCTTGCATTGCATTTTTAGTGACCGACAATCACGGCAGTAAAGAAGCCACGCATTCACAACAGCAAGATCCAGAACATAAGCAAACAGCCGCATGTACCAACGTTTTGATTTCATTGGTGTTTTGTAAAGATGCACCAACATGTTACTTTTGTCAATACCTCCCATGTGTGCATTGTAGTTCTTGATGATTCCAGGGCACTCGAAGTGGTCTTTCGTCTTTGATACCTTGTCATATCTTTCAATAAGACTCAGAGGATAAACTCCCACATCATTTGTCACTAGAGTCACAACTTTGTTGTCCTTCCATCTTACAACAAGGATATCATCATTGCTTTTGAAGTCAAAAGTGCCCCTGGGCACATTGTTCTTTTCCATTTGTTTGACAGGCATCAGTTGTGGCTTACCACATCTATTATCACGTACTGTTCCAGTGTATCTGCAGTTATACTTGTCTCTTAGCACCTTGACCAAAGGTAGACTTGAAAAGAAATTGTCAGCATAGATTGCTGATGTATTTCTTTGGTTGAGAGATCTTGCAAGTACAAGAACAATCTTGGAGCTTATTGGGAGTGTACTTTCTTCATTTGGCAGCTTTATATGATGGTTCTCAAAAGTTGGGTTACCTTGATACATGAGAATATCATGTATGATTCCATCTTCACTTGCACGACAAAAGAGTTTGAAACCCCACTTGTCTGGTATGTTTTTGATGTATTTCCTTAGGTTTCCAGCTGTTTTACCCTTGAAAGCAACCATAACTTCATCAACAGACTGCTTGGGTGTAGCTGGAACTTTCAAGCAAGCATTAGTTAGTGCTTTGTAAAGAGGCCTTATTTTGTGAAATCTGTCATTATCCTTCTTTTGTGCGTTATCATTGAAATGAATCATACGCCTAAGCAACCTAAACCTCATAGATCCCATGACTTCTGCAACTTGAGGTACCTTACTTGCAGTTCTCCAATAGTCCTGAATGGATGGCTGTACAGTGTAACCCATATACAACAGAATACCTATGAACCTAGTAATTTCCTCAGAATCTGTTTGAAAAGTAGTATGTATGTTTTTTTGCCGGGCATACAAATTAGTTTGAAATGTGATGTTGTCTATCATGTCTTGAGTAAAAAAGTCGCTAAAATAATCATATGCAGACCTAATTTCAATAGGCTTCTCATGTTTGTATGCAGGCAAAGGGTCATTCTCTATGTCATCATTCTTCCATTGGGTGTCTCTTTGTGAAGCAAGATCATGAAGATCTTCTTCATCAGGGTACTCCTCCACAGTAATACCTTTCTTCTTGTTCAATTTCTGCTTTTTGGATGGTGGCCTAACTTCCTCCTCCTCATCTGTTGACACCTCTGCATCTGGTGGCAAGTATTCATCACCACTGTCCACCAAGTGCAGTTCATCTGGGTCTTGATCTGAGTCACTTTCATCCCAAACACAGACAAATTTTGACTTATCCTTGGAGGACTCACCATAGAACAATTTCTGATTGATCTGGAAGGACAATAAAAACATTCTGTACACACCCAGATCACTACTGAATTCATTTATACACTACAAAATTTTATGGAAATGTTTATATACTGAAAGTTGAAAATAGCACCTAAAGTGGCAGGTCAGAGTGTGCTCGGACCTGTTTTGTTGCACTTTTTTCATTTGCATGGTGCACTCTTATTATGCTTCCCAATGACTTTATATATCAAAATATAGCTAAACTATTCATTTACTCACTAGACACACAAATTAGTACTTACCAACATTGTAGAGGGTGAAATGCAAGAGTACAGGTCTCCCTCAACATTCACGAGGGTTAGGGGATCAAAGAGCCTCGCGAATGTTGAAAAAACGTGAATGTTTGGTGCCCCAATATATTGTAGGGAATTATAATACAATACTGCTTCCTTAACTTGTTGAACCATGAACAATCATAAAATACATGAAAACGTCGTAAATTGTACTAAATACATACGTTATGCCTTAACAACATGCATGTTATTAAATACCACTGCCCCCACCACTGCAAGTCCCTACTACCTCCGACCCCCCACAACTGGCAGCCAGCCCTCCCACCACTGTGTGGTGAGTGTTTTGTTTGTTCATTATTTGCTATTAAACTACAGTATAAATAATGTCAACTCATTTATGACTGTATATTGGAATGGCTATTCGGACAGGTATTGGAAGGTGACATCATGTGTTTACTCTTGAACACAGCAAAGAATCAAACATTTCTGCTACTGCTAATAATAATAATAATAATAATAATGATAATAATGATAATAATAATAATAATAATAATAATAATACAATAAAAATAATAATAATAATATAATAAAAATAATAATAATAATATAATAAAAATAATACATATTATTAATAATAATAATAATATAATAAAAATAATACATATTATTAATAATAATAATAATAATAATAATAATAATAATAATAATAATAATAATAATAATAATAATAATATAAAATAATAATAACATAATAAAAATAATAATAAATAATAATAATAATAATAATAATAATAATAATAATAATAATAATAATAATAATAATATTAATATAATAATAATAATAAATACGATAGAATTGAAGAAGGAAATTGTACAAAAATACGAGGGTTGAAGCAGTGGTGGAGGAAGTGGTTGACGCAGCGTCAGTGTGGCTTTGTTTATGCTGGAGTGAACATTAGTCTCCGTGCTCTTCCAAACATTTCACAATAATTCATTGTATTTGGTGCTTGTAGATTGAGTGTGACTGGAGTGGTAGAGGCAGTGGTAAAGGCAGTGGTAGAGGCAGTGGTAGAGGCAGTGGGTGAGGCAGTGGTAAAGGCAGTGGGTGAGGCAGTGGTAGAGGCAGTGGGTGAGGCAGCAGTTGAGGCAGTGGGTGAGGCAGTGGTAGAGGCAGTGGTAGAGGCAGTGATAGAGGCAGTGATAGAGGCAGTGGGTGAGACAGCAGTTGAGGCAGTGGTAGAGGCAGTGGTAGAGGCAGTGATAGAGGCAGTGATAGAGGCAGTGGTAGAGGCAGTGATAGAGGCAGTGATAGAGGCAGTGGTAAAGGCAGTGGGTGAGGCAGTGGTAGAGGCAGTGGGTGAGGCAGCAGTTGAGGCAGTGGTAGAGGCAGTGGTAAAGGCAGTGGGTGAGGCAGTGGTAGAGGCAGTGGTAGAGGCAGTGGTAAAGGCAGTGGGTGAGGCAGCAGTTGAGGCAGCAGTTGAGGCAGTGGTAGAGGCAGTGGTAGAGGCAGTGGGTGAGGCAGTGGTAGAGGCAGTGGGTGAGGCAGCAGTTGAGGCAGTGGTAGAGGCAGTGGGTGAGGCAGTGGTAGAGGCAGTGGGTGAGGCAGTGGTAGAGGCAGTGATAGAGGCAGTGGGTGAGGCAGTGGTAGAGGCAGTGGTAGAGGCAGTGATAGAGGCAGTGGGTGAGGCAGTGGTAGAGGCAGTGGTAGAGGCAGTGGAGGCAGTGGGTGAGAGGCAGTGGTAGAGGCAGTGGAGGCAGTGAGGCAGTGGGTGAGGCAGTGGTAGAGGCAGTGGTAGAGGCAGTGGTAGAGGCAGTGGTAGAGGCAGTGGTAGAGGCAGTGATAGAGGCAGTGGGTGAGGCAGTGGTAGAGGCAGTGGGTGAGGCAGTGATAGAGGCAGTGGGTGAGGCAGTGGGTGAGGCAGTGGTAGAGGCAGTGATAGAGGCAGTGGTAGAGGCAGTGGGTGAGGCAGCGGTAGAGGCAGTGGTAGAGGCAGTGGTAGAGGCAGTGGTAGAGGCAGTGGGTGAGGCAGTGGTAGAGGCAGTGATAGAGACAGTGGGTGAGGCAGCAGTTGAGGCAGTGGTAGAGGCAGTGGGTGAGGCAGTAGTAGAGGCAGTTTACCTGGAGTTTACCTGGAAAGAGTTCCGGGGGTCAACACCCCCGTGGCCCGGTCTGTGACCAGGCCTCCTGGTGGATCAGAGCCTGATCAACCAGGCTGTTGCTGCTGGCTGCATGCAGTGGGTGAGGCAGTGGTAGAGGCAGTGGTAGAGGCAGTGATAGAGGCAGTGATAGAGGCAGTGGGTGAGGCAGTGGGTGAGGCAGTGGTAGAGGCAGTGATAGAGGCAGTGGGTGAGGCAGCAGTTGAGGCAGTGGTAGAGGCAGTGGGTGAGACAGTGGTAGAGGCAGTGATAGAGG
This sequence comes from Cherax quadricarinatus, assembly GCF_038502225.1. Lineage (NCBI taxonomy): Eukaryota > Metazoa > Arthropoda > Malacostraca > Decapoda > Parastacidae > Cherax > Cherax quadricarinatus. The sequence continues at coordinate 14,610,746 of NC_091340.1, forward strand.
CAGTGGGTGAGGCAGTGGTAGAGGCAGTGGTAGAGGCAGTGGTAGAAGCAGTGATAGAGGCAGTGGGTGAGGCAGTGGGTGAGGCAGTGGGTGAGGCAGTGGTAGAGGCAGTGATAGAGGCAGTGGGTGAGGCAGCAGTTGAGGCAGTGGTAGAGGCAGTGGTAGATGCAGTGGGTGAGGCAGTGATAGAGGCAGTGGGTGAGGCAGTGATAGAGGCAGTGGGTGAGGCAGTGGTAGAGGCAGTGGTAGATGCAGTGGGTGAGGCAGTGGTAGAGGCAGTGATAGAGGCAGTGGTAGAGGCAGTGGTAGAGGCAGTGATAGAGGCAGTGGGTGAGGCAGTGGTAGAGGCAGTGGTAGAGGCAGTGGGTGAGGCAGTGGGTGAGGCAGTGATAGAGGCAGTGGGTGAGGCAGTGATAGAGGCAGTGGGTGAGGCAGTGATAGAGGCAGTGGGTGAGGCAGTGGGTGAGGCAGTGATAGAGGCAGTGGGTGAGGCAGTGATAGAGGCAGTGGTAGAGGCAGTGGGTGAGGCAGTGATAGAGGCAGTGATAGAGGCAGTGATAGAGGCAGTGGGTGAGGCAGTGGGTGAGGCAGTGATAGAGGCAGTGATAGAGGCAGTGGTAGAGGCAGTGGGTGAGGCAGTGGGTGAGGCAGTGGGTGAGGCAGTGGGTGAGGCAGTGATAGAGGCAGTGATAGAGGCAGTGATAGAGGCAGTGATAGAGGCAGTGGTAGAGGCAGTGGTAGAGGCAGTGGTAGAGGCAGTGGGTGAGGCAGTGGGTGAGGCAGTGGGTGAGGCAGTGATAGAGGCAGTGGGTGAGGCAGTGGGTGAGGCAGTGGGTGAGGCAGTGGGTGAGGCAGTGGTAGAGGCAGTGGGTGAGACAGTGGTAGAGGCAGTGGTAGAGGCAGTGGTAGAGGCAGTGGTAGAGGCAGTGGTAGAGGCAGTGGTAGAGGCAGTGGGTGAGGCAGTGGGTGAGGCAGTGGGTGAGGCAGTGATAGAGGCAGTGATAGAGGCAGTGGGTGAGGCAGTGGTAGAGGCAGTGGTAGAGGCAGTGGTAGAGGCAGTGATAGAGGCAGTGGGAGAGGCAGTGGTAGAGGCAGTGGTAGAGGCAGTGGTAGAGGCAGTGGTAGAGGCAGTGGTAGAGGCAGTGGGTGAGGCAGTGGTAGAGGCAGTGATAGAGGCAGTGGTAGAGGCAGTGGGTGAGGCAGTGGGTGAGGCAGTGATAGAGGCAGTGGTAGAGGCAGTGGGTGAGGCAGTGGGTGAGGCAGTGGGTGAGGCAGTGATAGAGGCAGTGATAGAGGCAGTGGTAGAGGCAGTGGGTGAGGCAGTGGGTGAGGCAGTGGGTGAGGCAGTGATAGAGGCAGTGATAGAGGCAGTGATAGAGGCAGTGATAGAGGCAGTGGTAGAGGCAGTGATAGAGGCAGTGATAGAGGCAGTGATAGAGGCAGTGATAGAGGCAGTGATAGAGGCAGTGATAGAGGCAGTGATAGAGGCAGTGATAGAGGCAGTGGTAGAGGCAGTGATAGAGGCAGTGATAGAGGCAGTGATAGAGGCAGTGATAGAGGCAGTGGTAGAGGCAGTGATAGAGGCAGTGATAGAGGCAGTGGTATTTACTAACATATATGTTATAAATAATAATAATAGTACATGTTAATATTAATAACATTATAATAATAATAATAAATGTTATTCATAATGTACTATTATTATTTATAACATATATGTTAGTAAATATCACTGCCTCACCCACTGCCTCTATCACTGCCTCTACCACTGCCTCTATCACTGCCTCTACCACTGCCTCTACCACTGCCTCACCCACTGCCTCTACCACTGCCTCACCCACTGCCTCTACCACTGCCTCTACCACTGTCTCACCCACTGCCTCTACCACTGCCTCACCCACTGCCTCTACCACTGTCTCACCCACTGCCTCTACCACTGTCTCACCCACTGCCTCTACCACTGTCTCACCCACTGCCTCTACCACTGTCTCACCCACTGCCTCTACCACTGCCTCTATCACTGCCTCTACCACTGTCTCACCCACTGCCTCTACCACTGTCTCACCCACTGCCTCTACCACTGCCTCTACCACTGCCTCTACCACTGCCTCTACCACTGTCTCACCCACTGCCTCTACCACTGCCTCTACCACTGTCTCACCCACTGTCTCACCCACTGCCTCTACCACTGTCTCACCCACTGCCTCTACCACTGCCTCTACCACTGTCTCACCCACTGCCTCTACCACTGCCTCTACCACTGCCTCTACCACTGCCTCAACTGCTGCCTCACCCACTGCCTCTATCACTGCCTCTATCACTGCCTCTACCACTGCCTCTATCACTGTCTCTACCACTGTCTCGCCCACTGTCTCTACCACTGTCTCGCCCACTGCCTCTACCACTGCCTCTATCACTGCCTCTATCACTGTCTCTACCACTGTCTCGCCCACTGTTTCTACCACTGCCTCTATCACTGCCTCTATCACTGCCTCTATCACTGCCTCGCCCACTGCCTCTACCACTGCCTCTACCACTGCCTCAACTGCTGCCTCTACCACTGCCTCTATCACTGCCTCTACCACTGTCTCGCCCACTGCCTCTACCACTGCCTCTACCACTGCCTCAACTGCTGCCTCTACCACTGCCTCTATCACTGCCTCTACCACTGTCTCGCCCACTGTCTCTACCACTGTCTCGCCCACTGCCTCTATCACTGCCTCTACCACTGCCTCTATCACTGCCTCTACCACTGTCTCACCCACTGCCTCTATCACTGCCTCACCCACTGCCTCACCCACTGCCTTTACCACTGCCTCTACCACTGCCTCAACTGCTGCCTCACCCACTGCCTCTACCACTGCCTCACCCACTGCCTTTACCACTGCCTCTACCACTCCAGTCACACTCAATCTACAAGCACCAAATACAATGAATTATTGTGAAATGTTTGGAAGAGCACGGAGACTAATGTTCACTCCAGCATAAACAAAGCCACACTGACGCTGCGTCAACCACTTCCTCCACCACTGCTTCAACCCTCGTATTTTTGTACAATTTCCTTCTTCAATTCTATCGTATTTATTATTATTATTATTATTATATTAATATTATTATTATTATTATTAGCAGTAGCAGAAATGTTTGATTCTTTGCTGTGTTCAAGAGTAAACACATGATGTCACCTTCCAATATCTGTCCGAATAGCCATTCTAATATGCAGTCATGGATGAGTTTACATTACATATACTGTAGCTTAATAGCAAATAATGAACAAACAAAACACTCACCACACAGTGGTGGGAGGGTTGGCTGCCAGTTGCAGGGGTCGGAGGGAGGGTAGTAAGGACTCCTGGTGGTAAACTTAAATATGATTTGGCAGCTGGGAATTTGGCGGTTGGAAATTCGCAAATGTGTGAAGCCCGCGAAAGTTGAAAACGCGAATGTTGAGGGAGACCTGTATATGAGGAGCACTTGACGAAAAAAAATGTCAGGGCAACACCAAGCTAGAAGTGTTTACATTTTGCTCTCTCAACCAACGGGAGGCAAGGAGACGCCATCGCCGCTTAGCTGGAGGCGACTCAAGGAAGGCTTTTGATTGGTCAGAAATAGAGACCGGGAACCCAGATGCATGGGGGGAGTAGGAGGACATGCGCAAAAACCATGCGTTCAGGTCCGAGCACACTCGGACCTGCCCCCTAAAGGGGTACTGTCACCACTAGAAGTACTTGGTGAAGCTATTGAAGTTGTTCTTAACCCTCTGTCAGGCAATGTCTGATATAATGGAATTTCACACTTGACTCCTTTAGAGTGGATAGAGTAACTCAATATAAGATGAATGAGGCCATATAAATGGAATTCTGATGGTTAGTTTCCGAGCAATTGCTAATCTGTGAAAGGCAGTTAAACTCGCCCATGCCTGAAATAGGGAGTATAAATTTGAATGTTGCAAACTTGCAATTGTTAATAAAACACCCAATAACTATTTTTAAAATTTATTATACAAACATACATCAAAAACATCAATGGAACTTGTATCAAAACATTTTGTAAGTATTAGAAAAATATAAAAATGAAAGAAATAGCAACAAGGTCACATTGCAAAGGGATAAAACTTTCAAGTCCCATATTCCTGAGATTCATGAGGAAGAGCAATCATTGTATATTGCTAATTGCTAGAATGGAAGTCTATGAAGCAATTTTTAGCCTTCTTTATGCATAGATTTACTTTGCATACAGAACAGTAGAATGCGGTTGTGACAAATTTTTTCGAGTTGCTACAATACTTGCAACTAAGCGACTTCCCTAACACTGGCCAGTGGTTTAGAGCTTTGTCAAGCCTCACACTGTCATCAGGCCTTTCTGCACGTTGGCCATGCAGAGCTGTCACCATGCTGACACCATTGGAAGTACATGGTGAATTACTTGGTGAAGGTCTTGTAGATGTTCTTAGGGTGCTGTGTCTATACTTTTGGCCTTTAGACCTTGCGGTGACAGAGATTTCATTCCTGAAAAGCTTCAATGACATGCACTTGGCATTTACTGATTGACAATCACGGCAGTAAACAAGCCATGCATTCACAACAGCAAGATCAAGAACATAGGCAAACAGCCGCATGTACCAACGTTTAGATTTCATTGGTGTTTTGTACAGATCCACCAACATGTTACTTTTGTCAATACCTCCCATGTTTGCATTATAGTTCTTGATGACTGCAGGGCACTGTAACTCGGTTTTGGACTTTGTAACCTTGTTATATCTTTCAACAAGACTCACAGGATTGATCCCTACATCACTTGTCAATAAAGTCACAACTTTGTTGTCCTTCCATCTTACAACAAGGACACCATCATTGTTTTTGAAGCTAAAATTGCCCCTGTCCACAATGTTCTTTTCCATTTGTTTGACAGGCATCAGATCTGGCTTACCACATCTATTTTCACGTACTGTTCCAGTGTATCTGCAGTTATACTTATCTCTTAGTACCTTGACCAAATATAGACTTGAAAAGAAATTGTCAGCATAGATTGCTGATGTGTTGGTCTTGTTCAGAGTTGTTGCAAGTACCAGAACAATCTTTGTACTTATTGGTAGTTTAGTTTCTTCCTGTTGAAGCTTTATGGGATGGCTGTCAAAAGTTGGTGTGCCTTGATACACGAGTATATCATGTATGATTCCATCTTCACTTGCACGACAAAAAAGTTTGAAACCACACTTATCTGGTTTCGTTTTGATGTACTGCCTTAGGTTTCCAGCAGTTTTACCCTTGAAACCAACCATGACTTCATCAATAGATTGCTTAGGTGTAGCTGGAACTTTCAAGCAAGCATTAGTTAGTGCAGTGTAAAGAGGCCTTACTTTGTGGAATCTGTCATTATCCTTTTGTGTGTTGTCATTGAAATGGATAGTCCTTCTAAGTAACCTAAACCTCTTAGACCCCATGACTTCTGCAACCTGGGGGATCCTAAATGAACCTGCCCAATAGTCTTCGAGTGATGGTATTTGAACAATACCCATGAACAACAAAATACCTATGAACCTCATGATCTCTTCAGAATCTGTTGCAAAATTATTAGTTATGGTTTTTTGCTTGGCATACAAATTTGTTTGAAATGCTATGTTATCTACCATGTCTTGACTAAAGAAATCACAAAAATACTGATATGGAGACCTAATTTGAAGAGGCTTTTCATGTTCATATGCTGGCAAAGGGTCATTTTGGAGGTCAACCTGGGACCACTTTGGTTCACCTTGAAGAGCAAGATCGTCATAAATATGTTCCTCATCAGGGTACTCCTCGATCGTAATGCCTCTCTTTTTCTTGACTAATTTCTGCTTTTTGGCTGGCCTTTCTTCCTCTTCATCATCACTTGACACCTCTGCATCCGGTGGCAAGTATTCATCACCACTATCAAGCAATTCAGGGTCATCTACCTCTGGTTCTGAGTCACTGTCATCCAAAATGCAGACATATTTTGACCTGGTGTTGGAGGGCTCTCTATAAAACAATTTCTCATTGATCTGGAAGGACAATAAAAACCTTCTGTATAGATCCAGACCACTACAGAATTCATATATGCAATAGAAATTTTTTTATAAATATTTATTTTCCTGAAAGTGTACTATGTCACTAAAAGGGCAGCAACGAAAATTTTCGCCCTTCCTTTGTTGCACTTTTTTCAACTGCAAGCTACACTCACATTATGCTTCACACGGACTTTATGTATACATCAAAATATGCCTAAATTATTCATGTACGCACTAAACACAACAATCAGTACTTACCGACATTGTAGAGGGTAAAATCCAAGAGTATATTAGTGACACTGGATGGAAAAAACCCACTCTGGGCAACGCCAAGCCACAAGTGTTTATATTTTGTTCTCTCAACCAATGGGAAGCCGGCAAATGCCATCACCACTTAGCTGAAGCGACTCAGGGAAGGCTTGTGATTTGTTAGAATTAAAGAACGGGAATCCAGATGATCGGCGCGAGTAAGATGACACGCATAAAGGTGCACATGTTTAAGCGCGAAAATTTTCGCTGCTACGCGACAAAGGGATTTATGTTGATGTGTCTAAACTTTTGTCCTTTGGATCTTGCAGTGATACGATTTCATTCCTGAATAGCTTCAGTGGCATGCATTCCATTTTTAGTGACCGACAATCATGGCAGTAAAGAAGCCATGCATTCACAACAGCAAGATCAAGAACGTAGGAAAACATCCGCATGTACCAACATTTAGATTTCATGGGCGTTTTGTACAGATGCACCAACGTGTTACTTTTGTCAATACCGCCTATGTTTGCATTATAGTTCTTGATGACTGCAGGGAACTGGAACTGGTTTTTTGTCTTTGTTTCCTTGTTATATCTTTCAGTAAGATTCACAGGATTAACCCCACATAATTTGTCACTTGTTGTCCTTCCATCTTACAACAAGGATACCATGATTTGTTTTGAAGTCAAAAGTGCCCTTGGGAACTTTTCCATGTACATATTTGACAGGCATCAGTTCTGGCTTACCACATCTATTTTCACATACTGTTCCAGTGTATCTGCAGTTATACTTGTCTCTTAGTAACTTGACCAAAAGTAGACTTGAAAAGAAATTGTCGGCATAGATTGCTGATGTATTTCTTTGGTTGATAGTGGTTGAAAGTACCAGGACAATCTGTGAACTTACTGGTAGTTCAGTTTCTTCATGTGGCAGTTCTATGGGGTGGTTGTCAAAAGTTAGTTTGCCTTGATACATGAGTATATCATGTATGATTCCATCTTCACTTGCACAACAAAATAGTTTGAAACCCCACTTGTTTGGTTTGGATGTACTGCCTAGGCTTCTAGCAGTTTTACCCTTCATCAACAGATTGCTTGGGTATAGCTGGAACTTTAAAGCAAGCATTATTTATGTGATGAATGACTTTGAAAACCGACAAGTTGAAGAATTGAAACACTTATGCAACCTAGGGGAATCTTTACTGAAGAAATGTTTTGCAACACAGTGGCTTCATTAGTCTTATACAAAGCAGGAAGGTATAAGGAGAAGAGTAGTTTGAGGTAATCAGTCCCTCAGCCTGGAGTCAATGTGTTCAGTCCATCAATCTTGTAGAAAGTACAGCACAGGGCCATAGCAGTGGCTTATATACTGTAGTCAAGTGAGGTGAAGCAGGAGGAGGCAGGGTCATAGTCGAACCATCCACTAGTCTAAGTAAGTCTTCATCCAAAGATTGGACAAGTTTTGAAGAACTCTTTGTATCAAGATCCCATGATGATGCAATGTCTGACAGATGTGATGAATGGTTTCGAAAACCGACAAGTTGCATAAGTGTCTCAATTCTTCAACTCTAATTCTTCTTCAGCTCCAATTCCCTGGATGAAGAACCCTTCAATGTCATCAAGGAAAAATAATAAAAAATGAGAGAGATCAGCCCACAGATGTTTAGAACAAGAAAACAACAATCTGTGGCAGCTTCTTACCTGGCTGTAATTGGTCGTTTCCCCGGGCAGGTTTGTCGCTTTGGCATCGATGGGCAGCAAGTTAGGAATTATTTTTTTATTATCTCTGTCATTATGCATATTATTATCGTTGTTATCCACCCGATCTTCCATCTCTATTGGTTCTGCGGAGAATTAAAATTACTTATTTTTATCAAAGACATGAGAAGTGTTTGGCTGACAACAGGAAATAGTATTATGAAAGAAAAATAAAGATGGCGGTCAGTGTCAGGTTGAGGGAGTGACCATCTTCTATCAAGGCTGAGGGACTGATGATCTTCAATTAAAGCTAAAAGACTGAACATTATCTATCAAGGCTGAGCGACTGACCCCTTCTATCAAGGCTGAGGGACTGACCCCCTTCTATCAAGGCTGAGAGACTGACCCCCTTCTATCAAGGCTGAGGGGCTAACCACCTTCAATCAATACTAAAAGGCTAAACACCTTTTATGAAGGTTGAGGGACTGACCACTTCAATATTACTCCAGCACTTCCTCCACTAAATCTAGCACAAAAATCACCTCTGTCTTCAACTGAACAAGTCTGTTAAACAAGTGAAGCTTTTCATCAATATAGGTACCCCTGTTAACCCTTTAAGGGTTTTCGTCGTACTAGTACGTCTTACGCGTAGGGGTTTTTGACGTACTAGTACTCATAAATTCTAGCGGCCTCAAATCTAGTGGGAGAAAGCTGGTAGGCCTTCATATGAAAGAATGGGTCTATGTGGTCAGTGTGCACAGTCTAAAAAAAATCCTGCAGCACACAGTGCATAATGAGAAAAAAAAACTTTGACCATTTTTTTTTAATAAATCAGCGACTTTGCAGTGTATTTTCGTATGGTATTTATTGTTGTATTCTAGTTTTCTTGGTCTCATTTTATAGAATGGAAGACATATTAGAGAAATTGAGATGATTTTGACTGGTTTTACAAAGAAAAGTGCCTTGAAATTGAGCTCAAAGTAGCAGAAATGTTCGATTTTTACCAAACTTCAAAAGTACACAAATCGTGCCAAGCGTGCAATACACGTCAACTGGTGAGTGTAATATTCTTTCACAAGTGCACCAATAATATTTATACCATTTTTTACACTAATGCAGTAGTCTGCATAACAGTAAATCTTATATTTTTTGTGAGAATAAAAATTCAAAGTGGAAAGCAAAAGAATATAAGAGGGGCCTTGAGACGTTACTAATGACTAGAGGAAATGTCATTTTAGTGCTAGAAATGTCTTTCTTGTTTATTCTGGACCCTATTCGGAAATTGGCATCTTTTGAAATTTGTGTGAAATTGGCAAAATTGCTAAATTCTGACCACTGTACTGGATAGTTGAATTTCATAAATGAGTGGTTTCTTGCACCCATTCGATAGAAAAAATGGAGTTCTAGCGAAATATTCATGTTTTTTGTCGACTAGTACAGTGAAATTGGCCGAAAATGGGGCTCAAAGTGGGCAAAATCGCCGATGCGTAAACATCGCCGAGACCGCTAACTTTGCGAGAGCATAATTCCGTAAGTTTTCTATCAAATTTCAAACTTTTGGTGTCTTTATGATCGGGAAAAGATTCTCTATCTTTTCATAAGAGAAAATAATTTTTTTTTTTTTTTAAATTTGGCCGACCCTGAGAACGAGTTTCGGAGAGGGCCTGTCGACCCTCAAAGGGTTAAACAAGTGAAGCTTTTCATCAATATAGGCACCCAAGTGTTGTACATGTGTCTTATTCATCAATCAGTTCAGTGTGTACACTGAAGGATGTGAGGAGATACAGAACTGGAATGGATTACAATCATAATGTTCTTATATTCCAAGATTGACTGATCAATCCCTCGTTGCTTGGAATGTCACACACTTAACCCTTAAACGGTCCAAACGTATATATACGTTCTTACGCGTAGTGCCCCAAACGATTATGTTTTATTTTTCCTGCCTTCAAATTTGGCACGATTGGCCTGAGATGCCTTGTCAGCATAGAATGGGTCCTAACACTCAATGTGCGTGTTATTAAAAAAATCTGGGACCACTTAGTACCTTGTGGGAGCGCCAGTTAAATTGAGTGCTAGCTAGAGCAAACAGTGCAGCAAACACCAAGGATTCACTGATGTAATGTCATGTTAACACTCCTCTTGTAAGAGGAAAGTGATGTTAACCCCAAGTTTAGGGTCTGTCTATCTCTGTATCTCTGTCTATCTCTATCTCTGTCTTTCTCTGTCTACCTCTCTGTCTGTCTATCTGTGTCTGTCTTTGTCTATCTGTCTCTGTATCTCTTTCAATCTGTCTCTCTTTCTATCTGTCTGTCTATCTCTGTCTCACAGGTACACATAAATACAAGTATACATAGTGTAAATTACCTAGGATAACCCAAAAAATCCAGACAAAGTGCTATACTCTGCTTGAAGATGTGAGTAAACGTGATGACGACGCAGTCTTGTGGCTCTCTCTGAGACAGAGAGCTAGACGGATAGACAGATAGACAGGGAGCTTGACAGACAGACAAATAGACTGACATGTTTGTGTACCAACAAAAACAAAGTGAGGGCGATGCTCATCAAATATCACCTCTAATCTTTTCTTATCAGCTGCACCCTCCCCCACCCTCATGTATGCTCATCAAACGTCAGCTCTTATCAGTTGTTATCTCATCATGTCACTGTCAGGGGTGGACTTTGTTTTTCATGCTTCAAGGGAACTTATTATTACCTCTTCCTCCTCCTCCTCTTCCTCCTCCTCCTCTTCCTCCTTCTCCCCTCCTCCTTCTCCCCTCCTATTTCTCCCCTCCTCCTCCTCCTCCTCCTCCTCCTCCTCTTCCTCCTTCTCCCCACCTCCTTCTCCCCCCCTCCTCCTCCTCCTCCTCTTCATCTTTCTCTTCCTCCACCTCCTTCTCCTTCTCCTCCTTCTCCTTCTTCTTCTCCTCCTCCTCCTTCTCCTCCTTCTCCTTCTCCTCCTTCTCCTTCTCCTCCTTCTCCTTCTCCTCCTTCTCGTTATTATATACTTCCACATATCCAAAACATTGCTGGGACATATAAATACTTTGTAGGTATTCCAAGACAATAGTAAATAGCTAAGGCAGGTGTAATGTCCACCTGTCAGTGTGTTTGTGACAATTTGAGTACAATTTCAGTACCTAATACTAGTGTCAGAACAAAGATTGGTTATGAAATGACAAGAACTACTACAAATTGTAATTATCAGAACATAAAAATTACATAAAATAATATGAAAAATAGAAAAAAAAAGGTATATCGGCAACACTTCTGCAAGCGGCAGAACTCAATGTTGCTGTCACATGAGCATCCAGTGCCAACTTCTCGGCCTCATATCTCGGTAAGTACTGACCCTAAAAATTTTTTTTATTCTAAAATACTTAAAAAAATGTGCTCTTTTTTCTATAAAAAAAAAAAGCTATTTTTTTTTTTCAAAATATTCGGGGTACTGCGCGAGTGAACGTATATATACGTTTGGACTGTTTAAGGGTTAATGCATAGAAAGAAATTATGCATAGCAGCTTCATCCATTTATTCACAGAGTTGTGTCTACACAAGTATGCAAAATAACCACTGTGAAAAAACAGTGAACTTCTAAGTGCTTTCGTGATTTCTCACAATATCATGGAAATGTCAAAATGAGAGAACAGAAGAAGGTCATATGTGAGGTGATATCTCAGCCTTATAAGCTTTCTACTGTTCTGTTATTTTTACTAGTCCTTTATGTCAGAAATCACGAAAGCACTTGGAAATTCACTATTTTTCACAGTGGTCATACAGTGATATCACCAATTTACCATGATCTTGTTGCATATATATGTATGAATTCTTGTACATATGTGGTGCATAAAGAACAAAAGGCACAATACCATGAGTGGAGCAATACACAAATAGCCTGCACACAGGAGAGAGAAACTTATGACAACGTTTCACTCCCACTTGGACCATTTACAAGTCACACTTGTAAATAAATTTCTCTCTCTTATGTGCAGGTTATTTGTGTATTGTTCCAGTCACAGTATTGTGCCTCTTTGTTCTTCATATTCCATTACGTTAAATTAATTTATACAAATACAGTGCACCCTTGGTTATTGGCCGTAATCCGTAGAGAAGCTCGACTTTAAAAGCGAAATGGTCGAAAACCAAAATAATATTTCCCATAAGAATTAATGTAAATACAATAAATCCATTCCAGACACCCAAAAATATTAACAAAAAATATTTTTTTTAACAATTAAATCAGTATTACATACCTTTATTGAAGACTCGTGTTGGTTCCTGGAAGATAGAGAGGAGGAGAGAGGGAGGATTTATTGTTTGGAAGGGGAATCCCCCTCCATAATGACTTCAGGTAAGTCCCTCTCTGGGGTTACTTCCCTTCTTTGTCATTTAATGCCACTAGGACCAGCTTGAGAGTCACTGCACACCTGTTGCACAAAATAACTGTCCAGAGAAGTCTGTTTCTGGCGTCTCTAAGATTTCCCTGAAGTGGGACAAGGTTTTGTCAATGAACAAGTGGCAGATATGGCTTGTTTCAGCTTGAGGTGAGGCAGTGCCTGGTGAGGTGAGGCAGTGGCTGGTGAGGTGAGACAGTGACTGGTGTGGTGAGGTAGTGACTGGTGTGATATACCTGGAGGTGAGGCAGTGGCTGGTGTGGTGAGGCAGTGGCTGGTGAGGCACGGCAGTGGCTGGTGTGTTGAGGAAGTGGCAGGATGGAAGTGATTGTTTTTTTTATTTTCCCCATACAGTGGAACCTCAAAAATCGAACGTATCACATATCGAATGTTTCGAAAATAGGACCATTTTTTCGGGCAAACTGTGTCCCTATTATCGAACGCGCCCCTATTTTCGGACCGACGGGTACAGGACCTGTCTGCCGCCCGCTCTGTCCGCGTCCCCACGCAGGCGCCGTGAGCAGTCTAGCTTTGTTTATGCTTGAGTGAATACTAACCTGCTCTCTCATTCACGCATTTTACGATTATTTCGTTGTGTTTAGTGCTTGTGGGACTGTGAAATAAGCTGCCATGGGCCCAAAGAAACTTGCTAGTGGTACCCCTGTGGTAAAGAAAGTGAGAAACACCATAGATGTGAAGAAAGAAATAATACAGAAGTAATGAGAGTGGTGCGAGACTTGTTGAGCTTGCCAGGATGTATGGGGAAAACAAGTCGACCATCGGTTCTCTCCTGTCAAAGAAAGAACAAATCAAGGAAGCTGATGTTGCGAAAAGTGTTAATATAGGGAGTGGATGAAGTGCCTTCTTCAAAGATTAAGGAGATTTGTGCCAAGTGGAATGATGTCCAAATGTCTGTGCAGAATTACCACCCTGAGCAAGCTGAAACAAGCCATCTTTGCAACAAGTTCAGTGACAGAACCATGTCCCATTTTAGGGAAATGTTAAAGAGGCGCCAGAAACAGAGGACTGTGGGCAGTTATTTTGTGAGACAGGGGTCCAGTGACTCTCAAGCTGGTCCTAGTGGCATTAAAAAACAGAAGGGAAGTAACCCCAGAGGGGGCTTTACCTGAAGTCCTCATGGAGGAAGATTCTCCTTCCAAACACTAACCCCAACTCCCTCTCTTCCAGATGCCATCACCAATCTTCAATAAAGGTAAGTAAAAATGTTATTTTATATGTATTACTATACATAATTAAAAACTATAGTATTTGTTGTATGTAAAACTGTAATTAATCTCTATAAAATGTAATTTTTGTGTGAATATTTTTGGGTTCCTGGAACGGATTAATTGTATTTCCATTATTTCTTATGGGAAATATTGCTTCGAATTTCAGACTTTTCAAATTTAGAACTAGCTCCTGGAATGGATTAAGTTCGATTTTTGAGGTTCCACTGTACATCCTGGCAAGTTCCAGCACTTGCACACCACTTTCATATTTTTCAATAACCACTTTCTTAAATTCCATCATGTTTCTCACTTTTTTCACCAAAGGAACTTTACTAGGAACTTTCTTTGGGGCCATGGTTACTTATTTTGCAATTGCACTTAATGTAAAACCACCAAAAACAATGAATGTATAGCGAAATGTTTGGATGAATGAGTAGAAGCTTCCTCACTCACCCTGAGACACAACCAAACTGATGCGCAAAGCAGCTGGGCTGGCGGTGGATGCATCCCATATGGCTGATAAGCGAAATAACTTCCAATAACCGAGGGGTCCACTGTACAAAAAATAGTAAGAGGTGACTAAAATGCCAGGAGCAAGGTGCTAGTAACCCATCCTGTATAAATCACTAAATTTAAAAAGAAAACTTATGTTTTTCTTTTTCGGTCACACTGCCTTGGTGGGATACAATTGGTTTGTTGAAAGAAGAAGAAATACAAATAATCCTAAGAGGTAACTAAAATGCTGGAAGCAAGGTGCTAGTAACCCCTCCTGTATAAATTAAAAAGAAAAACTTTCGTTTTTCGTTTCAGGTCATCCTGCCTTGGTGGGATACGGCCGGTGTATTGAAAGAAGAAGTACACAGGTAATGTAGTTTATAGGTAATATAATATTGTCAGGCACAACTCATTATCAAACTGTGTATTTATGGCAGACTAATAGTAATGTTACACAATACTTAAGAACTAGACATAGGTAATTAAGTGGGAAATTATAAATGTACAAAAAGAGAGGTAGTCAGATGAACAATAGTGCAATTTTAAGTATACATTAATATTTCAAACTAATTCAGTGATCTTCAGTTAATAATTCTTACTCTGTGTTACAACTTTAGGAAATAATGAAATGGGTTTAAAAATCCAAAACTGATTAATTTTCCCATGTATTTCAGTTCTACAAGCATTATATTTATTATTACAGAGATGTTTCAAATACATGCTCAGTATTATCATTTATAATGTGTTCTGAATATATGCAAGACACCTTTTGGCTCTGTCAGGATTTCAGGTTCCCAGCTTTTTTCTATAGCCACAGCAATGTACTGGTAACAGTTGGAGACCACAGAAACCTGGAGGGACCTTCAGTCCCAAAGTCACCAGATTGTGAATCTGGCAACTTTGGCAGCTCTATGCCTCACACAGCAACAAACAGCTGAATTATTATAATCATGGGGGAGTGCTAAACCTGTAGGATTACACAGCACATATGGGGGGGAGTGGAAGGTATTAAGGCTCAATTCAGGGAACCAAAGCACAGATCCAATTCCCTAAAACAAGAGCCCTTCACCAGCATCAAGGAACCTCCCTTGAGGGGACAAACAGATGAAACTTCTTGTGATGTGCTCATGGCCAGAATTCTCCTCCTTTTCGAGTCCCAATTCTTTTATTCTGTGGTGAGTTATATTATGGTACAGTACTCTGTTAATAGTGTCTTGAATACACAGTGGAACCTTGGTTTTCATCATTAATTCGTTCCAGAAAGTGTGATGAAAACCGAATTCGATGATAACTGAAGCAATATTTCCCATAAGAAATAATATAACTCCAATTAATCCATTCCAGATGCCCAAAAGTACAGTGGAACCTCAGCATGTGAACTTTTCAGGATATGAACAGTCATTCTGTAATTTTTTGTTTCTGGATACAGACAAAATTTCAGGATGCAAACGTCCCCCTCAAGGGAGGTTCCTTAAATAAATAAAATATTTATTTCTTTGCAAAGGTTACAATGTGTGTTTACATATAATATGATTGGAGCAAAGAAAGCCAATATCATGCTGAGGCATTTTGGGCAGACTTAACCTAATACAGTGGACCCCCGGTTAATGATTTTAATCCGTGCAAGAGGGGTAATTGTTATGCGAAATAATCGTTATGTGAATGAATTTTCCCCATAAGAAATAATGGAAATAAAATTAATCCGTGCAAGACACCCAAAAGTATGAAAAAAAAATTTTTTTACCACATGAAATGTTAATTTTAATACACACAAACTGAAAAAGGCATGCACACTTACATGACACTTACTTTTATTGAAGATCTGGTGATGATTGATGGGATGGGAGAGCATTATCTTCTTACTGTTTAGAAGGGGAATCCCCTTCCATTAGGACTTGAGGTAGCAAGTCCTTTTCTGGGGTTACTTCCCTTCTTCTTTTAATGCCACTAGGGCCAGCTTCAGAGTCACTGGACTTCTTTCGCACAAGATATCTGTCCATAGTGGCCTGTACCTCTCGTTCCTTTATGACTTGCCTAAAGTGTTTCACAACATTGTCAGTGTAATAATCACCAGCACGGCTTGCAATAGCTGTGTGAGGGTGATTTTCATCCATGAAGGTTTGCACTTCAAGCCACTTTGCACAGATTTCCTTAATCTTTGTAGTAGGCAACTTCTTCAATTTCTCTCTCCCCTCCTCTGAACCAGTTTCCCCAGGTCTGGCCTCTTGCTCTTGAAGTTGATCTATCAGCTCATCAGTGGTTAGTTCTTCATTGTCCTCCTCCACCAACTCTTCCACATCCTCCCCACTAACCTCCAACCCCAAGGACTTTCCCAATGCCACAATGGATTCCTCAACTGGCATAATCATCTCAGGGTTAGCCTCAAACCCTTCAAAATCCCTTTTGTCTACACATTCTGGCCACAGTTTCTTCCAAGCAGAGTTCAAGGTCCTCTTAGTCACTTCCTCCCAAGCCTTACCTATAAGGTTTACACAATTGAGGATATTAAAGTGATCTCTCCAAAACTCTCTTAGAGTCAGTTGAGTTTCTGAGGTCACTACAAAGCACCTTTCAAACAGAGCTTTTGTGTACAGTTTCTTGAAGTTGGAAATAACCTGCTGGTCCATGGGCTGCAGGAGAGGAGTGGTATTAGGAGGCAAAAACTTCACCTTAATGAAGCTCATGTCCCCATAAAGTCGCTCTGCCACGTCTGTAGGATGACCAGGGGCATTGTCTAACACCAGGAGGCACTTAAGTTCTAATTTCTTTTCAGTTAGGTAATCTTTCACATTGGGGGCAAATGCATGGTGTAACCAGTTATAGAAAAATTCCCTAGTGACCCATGCCTTACTGTTTGCCCTCCACAGCACACACAAATTATCCTTGAGGACATTCTTTTGCCTGAACGCTCTGGGAGTTTCAGAGTGATACACTAATAAAGGCTTCACTTTGCAATCACCAGTAGCATTGGCACACATGAGAAGAGTAAGCCTGTCTTTCATAGGCTTATGTCCTGGGAGTGCCTTTTCCTCCTGAGTAATGTAGGTCCTGCTTGGCATTTTCTTCCAAAACAGGCCTGTTTCATCACAAACACTTGTTCAGGTTTCAGTCCTTCAGTTTCTATGTACTCCTTGAATTCCTGCACATATTTTTCAGCCGCTTTGTGGTCCGAACTGGCAGCCTCACCATGCCTTATCACACTATGGATGCCACTACGCTTCTTAAATCTCTCAAACCAACCTTTGCTGGCCTTAAATTCACTCACATCATCACTAGTTGCAGGCATTTTTTTAATTAAATCCTCATGCAACTTCCTAGCCTTTTCACATATGATCGCTTGAGAGACGCTATCTCCTGCTATCTGTTTTTCATTTATCCACACCAATAAGAGTCTCTCAACATCTTCCATCACTTGCGATCTTTGTTTCGAAAACACAGTTAAACCTTTGGCAAGAACAGCTTCCTTGATTGTCTTTCTGGTGCCCACAATAGTAGCGATGGTTGATTGGGGTTTCTTGTACAGCTTGACTAGGTCGGCTATACGCACTCCACTTTCATACTTATCAATGATCTCTTTCTTCATTTCTATAGTAATTCTCACCCTTATTGGTGTAGGGTTGGCACTAGAAGCTTTCTTGGGGCCCATGGTCACTTATTTTCCAGAAACAGCACCGAAAACACTGTAATAATACGAAATATTCCGAGTGTATGCTTGGATGTTACCGCGGAGGCTGGCTGGTAAACAATGGCACGGGCGGCACATGTGAGGCTGGCTGAGGGCGCACATTGGACGCGTCTCGGACGAAAATCGGTGAGCGGGTTTTTAATCGGTATGCGCGGCAAAAATTTTGCGATTAAAGTAAGCGGTATGCGAAATAATCGCTATGTGATGCCATCGTTATGCGGGGGTCCACTGTACTACTTATAGACTACTTAAATCTACACAGGTGAAAAGTAGTAGTGGTTACTGATGTTTTGCTGATTGTGGTGCCAACTACTAGCAGCCGTCCGAATTTCTCCTTACTGCTATTACATATTACTATTATACTGTACAGCAGACAGTCATTTAACCCTTTGACTGTTTACGTCGTATATATACGTCTTACGCGCCACTGTTTCTGACGTATTTATACGCGTAAATTCTAGCGGCTTCAAATCAAGCAGGAGAAAGCTAGTAGGCCCACATGTGAGAGAATGGATCTGTGTGGTCAGTGTGCACCACATAAAAAAAAATCCTGCAGCACGCAGTGCATAATGAGAAAAAAAAAAAACTGACCGTTTTTTTGGATTAAAATGCCGACTTTGAGGTGTATTTATTGTTGTATTCTCGTTTTCATGGTCTCAGGTGATAAAATGGAAAACATACTATAGAAATAGAGATGATCTTCATTACTTTCACGATGAAAACGACCTTGAAATTGAGCTCAAAGTAGCAGAAATGTTCGAGTTTTACCAATGTTCAGGAATAAGCAAATTACACCACACGTCCAATACATGTCAACTGGGGAATCTAATATTCTTTTACTAGTGCACTGATATTATTTATACCATTTTTACAAAAATGCATTAGTCTGCATAACAGTAAATTTTGTATTTTTTTTTTATGAATAAAAAATCAAAATAGAAAGCAATAGTAATATAAGAGGGGCCTACAGACATGACTAATGAGCAGAGGATATGTTATTTTAGTGCCAAGAATGTCTACATGGTTTATTCTGGACCCTATTTTGAAATTGGCATCTTTTTTAATTTGCATGAAATTGGCCAAATTGCCAATTTCTGACCACTTTATTGGGTAGTTCAAATCGGTAAATGGGCGCTTTCTTGTACTCAAGTGATAGAAAAATGGAGTTCTAAAGAAATAGCTATGAGTTTGGTCAACTGGAACAAAGGAATTGGCCAAAAACAGGGCTCAAAGTTGGCGAAATTGCTGATGCGTACATGTCGCCGAGACCGCTAACTTCACGGGAGCGTAATTCTGTGAGTTTTCGACCAAATTTCATACTTTTGGTTTCATTACCATCGGGAAAAGATTCTCTATCATTTCATAAGAAAAAATAATTTTTTTTTTTCCAAAACTTTTGCGACTTCGAATGACAGTTTCAGAAAGGGGCCTGCGACAGTCAAAGGGTTAACACGATAGTTATGTTCCTGAAAATGGTGTGTTAGGTAAAACTGTGAAAGAGGAACTGAAGAACTTATAGGAAAAATAGGGTTACGTTCCTGAGAGCCCCAAAAAAGCCAAACAACTTTTTTTTTAGGCCTCCAGATAATAGGATTGATCTCATTACTGTTCATCATGTTGTCAAGCAGGCTAACAATATCCTCCATCCTAGCCCCAGGAAAGCAAACCCTCTGTCTCCTACTCCTATCCTTCAAGCAGAAGGCCTTATCCATATACATAACCTGGCTATCCCCAACAACAACATTTTTACCTTCCTTGATGTCGTTTGTCATGACATTCCCAGTAGTCGATTCACATTCGTCGGGTAGCACAGAGAATGCGTTAGAGGTTTCCACAACAGTTTCCACAGCAGTCTCTTTCTTCTTCATCATTTTTACCTTTCCATTCGTCTTCTTGATCATCAACTTCGTTCCATGCTGTCCGGCTATCGTAGGGGTTCTTAAATGGAGATATCGTGGGTTGAAGGTAGACACACTTGTTGGATGGTAACATATATTGTCAGAGTCTGATGATGGGAAATGGAGCCCACTGCCTTGCCTGTCTTCGCCTGGGTGTCTACGCCGACTGAGAGGGAGGTAGAGGTACGAGCCTACGCATGCGCATCCCGTGACGTCACACAAAGTCACAGGCCTACAAGGGATCTCCTATCTAAAGCACATGGATGATACTAATATGCTATGCTATATAACACAGGGATCAGCAACTATGCTGACAGCTTGGTCATGTTACGTATGTCGTCTCGACATACACTACTATCTATAGGCTGAACAGGCAGGCGGTTCTGGGCTGATTCTATACAATAACAAATTCATATATAACTTAAAACTAATGGATGGTATCATAATGGATGTTACAACATGAGTTTTATGTAATGGGTGTTAACGTAATGAGTTTTAACGTAATGCATTACAAACTATAAGATCAAATCATTGTACAATATGGATGGAATTGATCGATCGATCTGTATTCATGCACTCTACAGATTCTGAGGAAGAATAAATATATATATACAAGGTGAAATTAACAGCAAAGGCATCTGGTGCACTCAGACTATTACTGTAAATTCTCAGAATACGGAGGGAATGTGAACAAGAAAAAAAAAATATTTCTGAAAAACTAATCAGTTAATAACAAACAGTTGACAATTTACTTCATCTCGGACATCTAGTTATACAGACTATGTACATTTAAATCCAATTCTGTGAGGGTGAGGTTTACATATGCAGAATGGTTATCATCTCTGGGAGGATCGAATTCCTCTGCAATGGCTAACACATGCCTTGACTGAGGGAGATCTGAACGAGTATCTACAAAAGATACTTGTGGGTTTCTCATTACTTGTCGAGTACGCAAGGAGTAACGACAATCAGGTTGGTTATCTGACTGAGTATTTGAGGTAGAGGGTACAGAGTCAAGAGGATTTTCAGCATCTGTCACATTAGTCTGGGTAGCAATATCATCAACATCGCATACTAATTTCATATGATCTAAATGCGATTCTTTGTACTTACCAGTACTAATTTCTCTAACCTTATACTTATTACCAGAGATATGTTCTACAACTCGATAAGGTCCGACAAACTTTTGATCGAGCTTAGGCATTTCGGATGTTTTGTTGAAATTTGTCAGCATTACTCTTGAACCTACTTTGACTTTTGACAGCTTAGCACGGCTATTAGTTACTCTAGTAAATTCTGCTGTTGATTTATGAAGTGTTTCACGGATTCTTCTAAAAACACTCTGAGCCATGCTGGTACGAGTTGCTACGAAATCATCAGGGTTGTAATTAGGTTTCGGAGTGGAATATAACAACTCAATGGGTAAACGCTTGTCTACACCATACAATGCATAATGTGGAGTATCACCTATGGAAGCATTGTAAGCAGAATTTATGGCACATTGAACATCTGGTATGACTTCATCCCAAGTTTCACTATTGGGGTTGATAGTGGCTCTCAGGACATCAAGTACTTTTTTATTGGTTCTTTCGGCTAACCCATTGCTGGCAGGATGATGAGGAACAATGGTGGATTTAGAGATCTTGTATAAAGTACACAAATTTTCAAGAATCTCATTACAGAATTCACCTCCATTATCTGTTACTAAGGACTTAGGGGTGGTATGCCTGCAGATAATGCGTTCTTTAAACGCTTTAGCTACTGTCTCTGCAGTCTTATCTGCAATAGGAACTAACTCACAATATCTGGTGAAATGGTCTACCATAACACACAGATGTTTGTTGCCTTGGAGGGAACATTTAAAATTGGTTAACAAATCAAGGGCAACTCTTTCCCATGGTTCGCTAGTGGTTGGGTACACTTGGATTGGATTAGGACCATTGACATTTCCTTTATGTTGCATACAGACGCTACATTTCTTAACATACTCGGAAATGTCAGTTGCCATACGTGGCCAAAAGTATTTCATTCTGGCTTGTTTCACAGAACGATCCATACCAGGGTGTGCAACACCTGGTGCATCATGAACTAGCTGTAGAGCTACGTTCACTAGTGACTGTGGAATTACTAACTGGTAAACTCTTCTGCTTGGAGTACCCAACTCGGCTGTTCGATACAGTAATTCTTGGCTCATTACAAAGTCACTAATGGGTGCTGGTGGCTTCACAGTAAGAATAAGATCTTCCTGGAGCAGGAATCGAATCACACCAGACCACATGGGATCTGTTCTTTGGGCATTTTTGACATCCTCGACAGTAAATGGAGGATCTGCAGTAACTACACTAACGTGTCGCGATAAAGCATCTGCGACTACATTCGACTTGCCAGGTAAATGTTCAAAAGTGGGATTGAACTCTTGGATAGTCAAGGTCCATCTGGCTAACCTTCCAGTAGGTTGTTTGTTCTGGAATAAAGATATCAGTGGTGCATGGTCTGTCAAGACATGAACAGGGTACTGGTAAATAATGTCTCGGAAGTGCTTTAAAGACCATACTATTGCTAAAGCTTCTTGCTCCGTTACTGTATAATTATGTTCAGCCTTCTTAAGGACTCGGCTAGCAAATGCAACTGCGTTGTACTTGTCATCAGTCTTCTGAGCTAGTACGGCACCTATGCCAATTGAACTAGCATCAGTTGTTAGATAGAAGGGCTTAGAAAATTCTGGGAATTTCAAAATTGGAGCAGACGTTAACTTTTCTTTTAGAGTTTGGAATGCTCTTTCTTGACGGAAGGTCCAAGCGAAAGGAGCAATTCAGTTAGCGGAGCAGCTATGGAAGAAAAATTGGCAATGAAAGATCTATAAAAACCTGCTAAGCCCACAAAGGATCTTACGGCATCAGCAGTTTTGGGAGTTGGAAAATTTAGTACTGCAGTTACTTTACTTTGATCAGTCGTAACCCCTCTGGGAGTGACTACGTGACCAAGAAACTTAATTTCTGATCTGAAAAATTGACATTTGGACAGTTTGATCTTTAAGTTGGCTTCTTCAAGCTTGCCAAGTACTATATCAAGTCTTTTCAGGTGTGTGTCCACGTCTTCGGACATGACGATTACGTCGTCTAAGTACACCATAAGTGCTTTACCTATAAGACCTCTAAAGATGTTGGTCATGAGTCTAGAGAACGTGATAGGAGACGATCGTAATCCAAACACAATACGGAGGAAGTGATAATGACCTGTGGGAGTGGAGAATGCAGTTAACTCTTGGCTGTCCTCGTGAAGAGGGACTTGCCAAAACCCTTGTAACAAGTCCAGGGTCGAGAAGACTCTGTTATCTCCGATATTGCATAAAAGGTCACCTAGTACAGGAAGTGGGAAACGATCTGGAATGGTTTTCGCATTTAACTTCCTAAAGTCAATCACCGGGCGCCAAGTGCCATCCTTCTTAGGCACTAGGATCAAGGGCACATTCCAGGGTGAATTGCTAGGTGCAATAACTCCATCATTGAGCATCTGATTGATCAGTTCCTCTGCGACAGCAACTTGGGAATGAGGCATTCTGTACGCAGGTATATAAATAGGTCTGGTACCAGGTTCAAGTGGAATACGATGGGACAATAAGTTCGTTATACCCATCTTCTCACCTGGTAAGGCAATGGCTGTACGACGTTTGTTCAACAGCGTCAACAAGCGCTTGACTTCGTCTGGGAAATCAGTGGGAGCTAAGTCTTTCTCCTCAACTGGTGGGATAGATTGATCCAGCGGAGTGGATAAGGTCTCCACTGTTGAAATAGCACCGACCCACTGGTCAGGTGGCATGTCATCCTGTACTTGAACAGGGTAAGGATATTGAACTAGGTCAACGAGGTTGGTATTTGCTCTGAGACGAACACTGTGACCCAAAGTGTTAGCAAGGAGTAAATGGATCTTACTCTCTCTTACAATGTGTAAGGAAGGTTCAACAAATAAACCTTTGACCTTGCAGGAATCACTGTCAACTAGGACGTTATCACCATCTGGAACATTAGGAACAACAACAGACACTCTAGTGAGAGCACTAGCCGCAACAGAGACGTCTTTCTGCAAACGGCATGTGACATCAACAAGAGATGGCATTACTAGTTTCAAGTAATCGCTTTCTGACAAGGCATCCCCTGTGGAGAAACTACTACTCGAACTAGTAGTCATTGCAGGGATAGGCTGTGCACTCAAGGCAGTCTGAGTGTCCTCGGACACTTGAGGCAATGGAACACTATCCTGCAAGTCTGAAGGTGTAGGTGGAACACAGATGGGAGTGACAGAATTACCAGTGCCTGACCGCTTGGGTACGCTACTGGAGAATGCATTGGCTTGTAAGGACTTAATGCGTACATCATACTCTGCAGCAGTATGACAGATTTCTGAACCAAGCTGGTAACCCCAGAATGGAGCGATCAAGTCGTCAATTTGGGCATGCCATCGGTACGGGTCGAGCACAATACGTAAGTCTCGCATGGAAGCAAATCCCAGTAGAAGGTCACCAGGGAAAGTAATCTGGTCGACAACAAGAAAAGCAGCAGTAAAGTCTCTGCCTTGGATAGTAAAGGTGAGCGAAGTCTGACCTCGGACTCGCAGAAGGGAACTAGCTACTCCACTAAGGGAGGTTACAGTAGTTGGTTCAACAAGGAGGACACGTCGTAACTGCTTCTCTTTAAACAAGCTAGATCTAATGATATTAACTTGCGCACCAGAGTCCATGAACACATGAACAGGCGCATTATGGACAGAAGCTTGTACTAAAGGACCAATTGTTTCGTTAGGAGTTATATGCAAACAGAAAGGTGAGTTGTCATCGGAGAAGGCATTTTCTACTTCATCCCCAAATTCCTCTACGTCAGAGATGTGTGAAGCAGCATCAACAGCAGGGCTGTCAATCTCAAGGCTGGCTAAGGCTTCATAGGAATTTTGGACTGGGATGGTGTACTCATTATCACCTACTACTGTCACGACTGGACGAGTAGACTTGGGCGCTCGGATTCCCCCGAATTGGAAGAATGAGCCTGGTTCTGGTTAGTTTGTGAACCACGACGTCTGTTTCCTCTCCTGGCTCTGCGGTTGGAATGGCCACGGAAAGATCTAGAGTACTGCATGTTGTAGAGAGCATTGAACTCAGATTTGTCATGTCCATGAATTCTATGATAAGTACAGTAGGGAAGATCTGACTGGTACTCATCATCAGTACAACACTTCTTAGGGTGACTGTCATAACAATTAATAGCAATATGGCCATGGTAACCACAATTGTAGCAAATTCTTTGACTGTGGGTACTGTACATACTACGAGTGCTACGGGAATGATAGCTCTTAACACTTGCTTTGGATGATGGACGCGAGTGATTAAGGTTGGGAGTTTTGGTAGTAGCACAAACTAGAGGAGGTACAGGATTGGACAAGGTGTTTGGCATAGGCTTACGATAAGGGAAGGTTCCCTCGAGACACAAATTTCGTACATGGATTAGAGCTGCAAGCGGTCCCATAGTAGCATCTAGCGGACTTGAATTGTATACATACATAGATGTCGGTGGCATTAGTTGTTTAATAACTCCAAATGCAGCTAATTTGGCAAATCCTTCAAGGGCTGGTTTATCATTATCTTTAAGGTACTTGGAATTTTGACCTGCTTTAACGAATGAGGACATTAGGTTATTAAGACGAAGAGCAAACTCATCTAATGACTCTTCTGGTCTTGGAGCTGTGCAAACTAATTCTTTGAGAACAACGAACGGATCGGTTTCTCGCACCGGTTCAAGATAATTGCGAATTAACTGTTCATAATCTTGCCACCTGGTTAGATCTTGGAAGTCCTTCATACGAATTAAGTTAAATACGTACATTTGAGGCTGCTGGAGAACGGGCTAGACTCTCCTTTCCGATACTTATTAAACAACTCTCAGATGGAAGACCATCAACTGAAGCATTAGCTCTGGCTCTAACTGCAGTAAACCAACCTTCAAGGTTGTCTGGGTCACCATTGAACAATGGCATAGCATCATACGGATCACGACTGAAATTACGCAGGCTAGAAGTCTGAGTATATCTATTGTTTGATAAGGAGTTACTCGAATTTTGGGCTGACGCATTAATGGTTGTACTAGCAGCATGTGCTGAGGCATCGCTTGAGAAAACTTGAGACATATTTGCAAAATGTAAAAAAAGAATTTAGAGAACAAAAGAAAATGTGGCTGAGAACACACAACACAGTGAACTTAAATGGGGAAAAAAAATGCTTAACGATTCTGCATAAGTAATTAAAAGTTGACAGGTTACACAGTAAGCAAAGAACTCACAGAAGAAAAATATGCAACTTAACAAACAACACTGAAAATCAAGAGAACTTGTACTTTACTCAAATCTAATTTGCTCAACTTTTACTTTAAATTGAATGAATGGCACAGTGAGCTGTCTTTACTTTCAATGCAACAGGGAAATACACAATAAAATGATGAAATGGACTCAATAAAACTTGTGCAAAAAATAAAACAGAGGCACAATTCACTGAAATAAAATAAAATGACACAGACAGAATAAAATATTATGCACAGAACAGGGCATATGAAACTGCACTGAAATAAACTGTAGCAATGTTGCAAAATAACAATTGCTAATCAACAAGTACTTCATAAAATTTCTGCAAGAAGGACTTTAATGGCAACACAATATTTGCACAAGAATTATTGCAAAATGAGTCAATGTGCAATAATAAAAATTATTACACACACAAGAAAAGAAATATATCAAGGAATGAACACTAACTCTTAACTGCACTCAAGCAACACTTAACAAGCAAAAGAACAATTTACTCTAAAAGAAGAACTTAAAAATTGCACTAAGAGTGAATTTGTTCAATGAAACATGAAAAATAATAGGTGCTAAAACACATAACAAAAAAGTTTGAACACTTACAGTGATGCAGAACACAACACTTACAGTGATGCAGAACACAACACTTACAGTGATGCAGAACACAACACTTACAGTGATGCAGAACACAACACTTACAGTGATGCAGAACACAACACTTACAGTGATCCAGAACACAACACATCAACATAAACACAATACTAGAATTTCTTGCAAAGAAACTTGATGTGTGAAAAATTTTGTAAAAATGATTTCTTGCTTGCACAAAATAATGGCACTATTGTCTGTGGAAATAAGACAAATTAGACACTGGCTAAATGAAGGGATATGAACACAAGAATGTTCAACACACAGGGAACAAAACAAAAATAGATGAATGGTTCAGAGAACCGACATGTTGATAAATTAGACACATGTGCAACTCTTGGGTATCTTTATTGAGGAAACGTTTCGCCACACAGTGGCTTCATCAGTCCATACATAGGAGAAACTTGAAGAACAGGAGGAGAATGAGGTAATCAGTCCCTCAACCTTGAGTCGATGTGTTCAGTCCATCAATCTTGAGTAGAATACGGCAGATGAGCTGAGCAGCAGCTTATAAACCGTATGGCAGGAGAGGTGCAGCAGTCATAGGTGGTGTCACATTTGTTCAATGTGGAAGTAGGTTGTGCCCAAGAATTAGGCAAGCGAAGAATTCCTAAGTATTAAGATCCCAAGAAGTTGCAGTGTCTGAACCATTTGT
Source organism: Cherax quadricarinatus (assembly GCF_038502225.1). NCBI lineage: Eukaryota > Metazoa > Arthropoda > Malacostraca > Decapoda > Parastacidae > Cherax > Cherax quadricarinatus. The sequence continues at coordinate 14,638,066 of NC_091340.1, forward strand.
GGTTCTCTGAACCATTCATCTACAAACCTCTCAGACACTGCAACTTCTTGGGATCTTAATACTTAGGAATTCTTCGCTTGCCTAATTCTTGGGCACAACCTACTTCCACATTGAACAAATGTGACACCACCTATGACTGCTGCACCTCTCCTGCCATACGGTTTATAAGCTGCTTCTCCGCTCATCTGCCGTATTCTACTCAAGATTGATGGACTGAACACATCGACTCAAGGTTGAGGGACTGATTACCTCATTCTCCTCCTGTTCTTCAAGTTTCTCCTATGTATGGACTGACGAAGCCACTGTGTGGCGAAACGTTTCCTCAATAAAGATACCCAAGAGTTGCACATGTGTCTAATTTATCAAAACAAAAATACACAAAAGCTGGGAAGAAAAAAAATAACAGACAACACTGAGTTGTGATGCAGAATATGAGGTGAAAAATTCCTGAAATACTTCACTGGAATACTGAGAACACAAGGCGATTCTGAAGTGTAAACACAAGTTCTATACTGCTCATATGTTGCACACACAACAAAGGAAAAACACTAAGTACTTACTTCAAGTGTATTAAAAAGACACAACACAACAGACATAAGATAATACACGAAATTAACACTGAATTAAGGAGATTAAAAGAAATTAATGCAATCAGTACATGATAAACACTGAGTCTGATCACGAGTCACTGAATGTCACTAAGAGAAAAATCACTGGAAACACAAAAGAAATGTCTCAACACTCGCAAATGTCTCTATGAAAAAAAAATATTATCGCTGTAACGACTTGGTGAAGAATGAGGTTGATGGTAGTGGAGAGTAGAGGATTGTTTATGTCGTCTTGCTGCTGTCCTCTGCACACGTAATCGTAGAATTGCGCTTACATCGACGAGAGACACAAACAGGAGGCTTTTAACGGTGGCGCGAAAACACACTCTAGCTCTTGACCCCCTATGTGGTCCTTAAAATATGGTGCTACAACCCTTAGTAGTGCGCCAAAACACTGGTGGAGGTTGGGTGAGTACCACAACAGTGAGTGGTTGGGTTTGTGGGTAAACAGGGCTAAGACCGGCAATGGTGAGACACACATGGTCGTGGGTGGCTGGGCCTATGGGTTGAATGGTGTTAGCCTCACTGAGAACAGCCACACTGCCGCGAAGATATTTCTAAGCCGACTGGCTTAAAACAAACCCACGAAATACTACAACACCACAAGGATGAAAAAAGAGCACTCAGGATGGCTTGGAGCTTGAATCACAAGCGATGAAGACTACTCACGTGGCTTACTTGAGTACTGGGGTAAGACACCTGGGTTAGTTGCTAGCTGGCTTATCTTAACCCTTCACACAGAATAGCTTGATAACTTCTCACGATGAGCACAGCAGGGGTGGAAGCTGGCTTGGCAGGCAAAGGAATTGGATGAAGTAGACTAGGCTCAACTGGGCTTCCTCACCACAGACTGGAAGCTGGCTTATTTTGCAAACTCTGGTCAACCCCTCGGGAGTGATGCAAATAAGCAGAACACACTAATACAAAGAGACTGGCCAGTGAATGATGTAGAAGCTGGTAGGAGCTTGGGCGAGTAGCTGACTTGAGGTAGCTGGCTGGGGTTAACCTCGGTAGGCCTAGTCACAAGATGGCCGACTTGCTGGTCGAAAGAAATCTCCGTACATCGGCGTAATTATAAATTTTACGCCCACACCACTGTCACCATTTATCGTAGGGGTTCTTAAATGGAGATATCGTGGGTTGAAGGAATACACACTTGTTGGATGGTAACATATATTGTCAGAGTCTGATGATGGGAAATGGAGCCCACTGCCTTGCCTGTCTTCGCCTGGGTGTCTACGCCGACTGAGAGGGAGGTAGAGGTACGAGCCTACGCATGCGCATCCCGTGACGTCACACAAAGTCACAGGCCTACAAGGGATCTCCTATCTAAAGCACATGGATGATACTAATATGCTATGCTATATAACACAGGGATTAGCAACTATGCTGACACAGCCACTGCCCAGGTTCCCTTCTTTACCTGAGGACTCGCAACAGGAGGATTACTACGAATCCTCTTGTTTTCCTCAGTCAATCGCTGTATCTCTATCTTCGCTACCCTCAATTCCTCCTTAAGCTCCTGGTAAAGTTGCTCGATGGAAAGCATCTTGGTTCAGTGCACAGAGTACACTAGACATGTCCTCACTGATGTCAGTTTTAATAGTATGAAATTTCAATAATCAGTAAAGTTCCTAAAAAAATCAATTTCTATTATAAACATTTACTTCTGTACTTGTCTTGCTATTGCAAGATGTAATAAAATATAATTGAAAATAAAGCTATCATTCTTTCATACTTAGTTTTACCAGAGCAGAAACCTAGATATGATACTCATGGAAATAATTCTTTGTTGCATTGCAGCAGAGATGAATTACACAACGACTACAGACTGATACTGGTCATGATTCTACCACTTTCTTGGAGCATACATAAGAACATAAGAAAGAAGGAACACTGCAACAGGCCTACTGACCCATGCAGAGCCGGTCCATGTCCCCCCCCCGGATTAGTCCAATGACCCCCCCCCTGGATTAGCCCAATGACCCACCCAATCTGGTCACCTCCACTCAAGGAAGGAGCATGGCACCAGACCCAGCAGCACAAGCTAGTCAGGTCCAACTCACACCCACCCACACCCACTCATGTATTCATCTAACCTATTTTTAAAACTACACAACGTTTTAGCCTGAATAACTGTACTCGGGAGTTTGTTCCACTCATCCACAACTCTATTACCAAACCAGTGCTTTCCTATATCCTTCCTGAATCTGAATTTTTCCAACTTGAAACCATTGCTGCGAGTCCTGTCTTGGCTGGAAATTTTCAGCACACTATTTACATCCCCTTTATTTATTCCTGTTTTCCATTTATACACCTTGATCATATTCCCCCTAATTCTACACCTTTCGAGAGAGTGCAGATTCAGGGCCCTCAGTCTATCCTCATAGAGAAGATTTCTCATACATGGGATCAACTTTGCCATCCTCCTTTGTACGTTTTCCTGAGCATTTATATCCATTCTGTAATATGGTGAACCAGAACTGAGCAGCATAGTCTAAATGAGGCCTAACCAAGGATATATAGAGTTGAAGAACAACCTGAGGACTTCTATTATTTATACTTCTAGATATTTTTTTTATTTTTTTTTTATTATCACACTGGCCGATTCCCACCAAGGCAGGGTGGCCCGAAAAAGAAAAACTTTCACCATCATTCACTCCATCACTGTCTTGCCAGAAGGGTGCTTTACACTACAGTTTTTAAACTGCAACATTAACACCCCTCCTTCAGAGTGCAGGCACTGTACTTCCCATCTCCAGGACTCAAGTCCGGCCTGCCGGTTTCCCTGAACCCCTTCATAAATGTTACTTTGCTCACACTCCAACAGCACGTCAAGTATTAAAAACCATTTGTCTCCATTCACTCCTATCAAACACGCTCACGCATGCCTGCTGGAAGTCCAAGCCCCTCGCACACAAAACCTCCTTTACCCCCTCCCTCCAACCTTTCCTAGGCCGACCCTAACCCCGCCTTCCTTCCACTACAGACTGATACACTCTTGAAGTTATTCTGTTTCGCTCCATTCTCTCCACATGTCCGAACCACCTCAACAACCCTTCCTCAGCCCTCTGGACAACAGTTTTGGTAATCCCGCACCTCCTCCTAACTTCCAAACTACGAATTCTCTGCATTATATTCACACCACACATTGCTCTCAGACATGACATCTCCACTGCCTCCAGCCTTCTCCTCGCTGCAACATTCATCACCCATGCTTCACACCCATATAAGAGCGTTGGTAAAACTATACTCTCATACATTCCCCTCTTTGCCTCCAAGGACAAAGTTCTTTGTCTCCACAGACTCCTAAGTGCACCACTCACCCTTTTCCCCTCATCAATTCTATGATTCACCTCATCTTTCATAGACCCATCCGCTGACACATCCACTCCCAAATATCTGAATACATTCACCTCCTCCATACTCTCTCCCTCCAATATGATATCCAATCTTTCATCACCTAATCTTTTTGTTATCCTCATAACCTTACTCTTTCCTGTATTCACTTTCAATTTTCTTCTTTTACACACCCTACCAAATTCATCCACCAATCTCTGCAACTTCTCTTCAGAATCTCCCAAGAGCACAGTGTCATCAGCTAAGAGCAACTGTGACAACTCCCACTTTATGTGTGATTCTTTATCTTTTAACTCCACGCCTCCTGACAAGACCCTTGCATTTACTTCTCTTACAACCCCATCTATAAATATATTAAACAATCACGGTGACATCACACATCCTTGTCTAAGGCCTACTTTTACTGGGAAATAATTTCCCTCTTTCCTACATACTCTAACTTGAGCCTCACTATCCTCGTAAAAACTCTTCACTGCTTTCAGTAACCTACCTCCTACACCATACACCTGCAACATCTGCCACATTGCCCCCCTATCAACCCTGTCATACGCCTTTTCCAAATCCATAAATGCCACAAAGACCTCTTTAGCCTTATCTAAATACTGTTCACTTATATGTTTCACTGTAAACACCTGGTCCACACACCCCCTACCTTTCCTAAAGCCTCCTTGTTCATCTGCTATCCTATTCTCCGTCTTACTCTTAATTCTTTCAATAATAACTCTACCATACACTTTGCCAGGTATACTCAACAGACTTATCCCCCTATAATTTTTGCACTCTCTTTTATCCCCTTTGCCTTTATACAAAGGAACTATGCATGCTCTCTGCCAATCCCTAGGTACCTTACCCTCTTCCATACATTTATTAAATAATTGCACCAACCACTCCAAAACTATATCCCCACCTGCTTTTAACATTTCTATCTTTATCCCATCAATTCCGGCTGCCTTACCCCCTTTCATTTTACCTACTGCCTCACGAACTTCCCCCACACTCACAACTGGCTCTTCCTCACTCCTACAAGATGTTGTTCCTCCTTGCCCTATACACAAAATCACAGCTTCCCTATCTTCATCAACATTTAACAATTCCTCAAAATATTCCCTCCATCTTCCCAATACCTCTAACTCTCCATTTAATAACTCTCCTCTCCTATTTTTAACTGACAAATCCATTTGTTCTCTAGGCTTTCTTAACTTGTTAATCTCACTCCAAAACTTTTTCTTATTTTCAACAAAATTTGTTGATAACATCTCACCCACTCTCTCATTTGCTCTCTTTTTGCATTGCTTCACCACTCTCTTAACCTCTCTCTTTTTCTCCATATACTCTTCCCTCCTTGCATCACTTCTACTTTGTAAAAACTTCTCATATGCTAACTTTTTCTCCCTTACTACTCTCTTCACATCATCATTCCACCAATCGCTCCTCTTCCCTCCCGCACCCACTTTCCTGTAACCACAAACTTCTGCTGAACACTCTAACACTACATTTTTAAACCTACCCCATACCTCTTCGACCCCATTGCCTATGCTCTCATTAGCCCATCTATCCTCCAATAGCTGTTTATATCTTACCCTAACTGCCTCCTCTTTTAGTTTATAAACCTTCACCTCTCTCTTCCCTGATGCTTCTATTCTCCTTGTATCCCATCTACCTTTTACTCTCAGTGTAGCTACAACTAGAAAGTGATCTGATATATCTGTGGCCCCTCTATAAACATGTACATCCTGAAGTCTACTCAACAGTCTTTTATCTACCAATACATAATCCAACAAACTACTGTCATTTTGCCCTACATCATATCTTGTATACTTATTTATCCTCTTTTTCTTAAAATATGTATTACCTATAACTAAACCCCTTTCTATACAAAGTTCAATCAAAGGGCACCCATTATCATTTACACCTGGCACCCCAAACTTACCTACCACACCCTCTCTAAAAGTTTCTCCTACTTTAGCATTCAGGTCCCCTACCACAATTACTCTCTCACTTAGTTCAAAGGCTCCTATACATTCACTTAACATCTCCCAAAATCTCTCTCTCTCCTCTGCATTCCTCTCTTCTCCAGGTGCATACACACTTATTATGACCCACTTCTCGCATCCAACCTTTACTTTAATCCACATAATTCTTGAATTTACACATTCATATTCTCTTTTCTCCTTCCATAACTGATCATTCAACATTACTGCTACCCCTTCCTTTGCTCTAACTCTCTCAGATACTCCAGATTTAATCCCATTTATTTCCCCCCACCGAAACTCCCCTACCCCCTTCAGCTTTGTTTCGCTTAGGGCCAGGACATCCAACTTCTTTTCATTCATAACATCAGCAATCATCTGTTTCTTGTCATCCGCACTACATCCACGCACATTTAAGCATCCCAGTTTTATAAAGTTTTTCTTCTTCTCTTTTTTAGTAAATGTCTACAGGAGAAGGGGTTACTAGCCCATTGCTCCTGGCATTTTTAGTCGCCTCATACGACACGCATGGCTTACGGAGGAAAGATTCTTTTTCACTTCCCCATGGACAATAGAAGAAATAAAGAGGAACAAGTGCTATTTAGAAAAAGGAGAAAAACCTAGATGTATGTATATATATATATGCATGTGCGTGTCTGTGAAGTGTGACCAAAGTGTAAGTAGGAGTAGCAAGATATCCCTGTTATCTAGCGTGTTTATGAGACAGAAAAGGAAACCAGCAATCCTACCATCATGCAAAACAGTTACAGTTCTAGATATGAAGCCAGGAATTCTGTTAGCTTTATTGCAAACACTAATGCAATGTTGTCTTGGTTTTAAATTACTGCTAACCAGAACTCCAAAATCCTTTTCGCAATCAGTAGTATTAAGATCTACATTATTTAGTTTATATGTGGCATGGTTATTTAACTGTCCAACATTTAGAACTTTGCATTTGTCAATATTAAACTGCATCTGCCACTTCTCCGACCATTGCATCAGTCTATTCAAATCATCCTGGAGTACTCTAGTGTCCTCATTAGAATGAATTGGACGGCCTATTTTGGTGTCATCAGGAAATTTGCTTATGTCCTTATTTATTCCCTCATCTATGTCGTTTATGTAAATTGTGAACAACAACGGGCCCAACGTTGACCCCTGTGGAACACCGCTTGTGATGTGCCCCCATTCTGATTTCTCCCCATTTATGCAAACACTCTGTTGCCTATTTGTCAGCCATGCCTCTACCCAGGAAAAAATTTCTCCTCCTATTGTGTGTGCCTTAAGTTTCCTCAATAGCCTCTGGTGTGGAACTTTATTGAAAGCCTTACTGAAGTCCATATACACAATATCGTACTCATTACCATGATCTACCTAATCAAACACCTTAGTGAAAAAAGTTAGTCAAGTCAACATTTCTTCGCTTGGGAGCCCCTAGAAGTCCTTGTGGCAGTTCTCTTCGGAATTCTAACAGTGAGAGAGATGAATAAGTTTCATTGTACACAACATATGCATTAACGATACTCATGTAAAGAAGAACAAAAAAAATTCTATGCCACCATTTCTTGCTC
>NC_091340.1:14653074-14785574 GCF_038502225.1 Cherax quadricarinatus
CACTCCTGTCAATCACTGGTAAGATCCTTGAGACAACAATCTCAAGACAAATGACAGTTTTTTTTGACTATCACTCACTACTTTGTGATCGTCAATATGGCTTCAGGAAAGGTTACTCTGCTGCTGATCTGTTGTTGTTAAACCTCTCCACTAAGTGGCACCAGTCACTGGATGAATCCAAAGTCAGCTGTGTGGTAGCACTGGACATTGCTGGTGCTTTCGACCGGGTGTGGCACCAGGGCCTCTTAGCAAAACTTCAAGCACTGGGAATTTCAGGCTCTACGCTATGTCTCCTCAGTGATTACCTTCATGGTAGATCTCTAAGTGTAGTTCTCAATGGAACGGAATCAGCAAGACATCCTACTGGGGCAAGTGTTCCACAAGGAAGCGTGCTGGGACCATTGTTATGGAATGTCTACTTCAACGACCTTCTTCATCTCATCCCAGAATCCCATGCACATGCACACGACTGTACACTGACATTCAATTATCCAAGAGAAGAAATGCCAGCTGCTCTAAGCTACATCAATCACCAGCTGAGAGCTATATCAGCTTGGGGAAATAGATGGCAAGTAACATTTGCACCTGAGAAAATGCAAATGATGATCATCTCTAGGCACCATGATGGTAATGCTGGTGCAGTAGTAAGGATGAATGGGAGGGTGTTGGCACCTGGAGAAGAAGTTGATATCCTTGGGGTGAAATTTGACTCCAAACTAACCATGAAGAACCATGTTGTAAATCTTGCAAACAAGGCAGCCAGGAAGCTTACAGCACTTCGCCGTATCTCACATCTGCTTGACAGTAGGGGTTGCAAGATTCTGTACGAGGCACAAGTACCCTCACACCTTGAGTATGCTCCACTTTCTTGGTTTGCCTGCCCCCCCTCTCATCTGCGACTGCTTGACAGAGTAGAGAAAAGAGCAAGACATTTCATCCCTCGCCTGGACCCATCCTGGATAGATCTGTCATTTCAGCAGAGCCTTCAACACAGGAGGGATGTGGGTGGCCTTACTGTTATGTACAAAGCCAATATTGTCAAAATACCACACTTGGATCCACTTCAAGGACAGCGTGAAACAAGCTTTTATGCCACAAGACGGGCAGAAAGCAGCAACTTCACTCAGGCTGTACCCTTCTCCAGAACATAACTCCATCTGAGATCATATATACCCAGGATGACTCGAGTATGGAACACATTCGTACAGCATAATGATGTCAACGAGATAGTCAGTTGATCAAATGAAAATGCTGGCCCACAGATGGCTCCAACTTCATCCTGTTCCCTACTTGTATGTCTCATAACAATAAAAATGCTTTCAAATGAGCTGATGTAGGTAAAAGCTCTTAGCTTGCCAATAAAGTTAGGAATCCTTAACCTGTAAATAGCTTGTCAATAAAGCTAGGGATCCTTAACATTGTCAAACCCTGTGTAAAAAAAAAAAAAAAAAAAAAAAAAAGAGAGAGAGAGACAGAGAGAGACAGAGAGAGACAGAGCAGAGAGAGAGAGAGAGCAGAGAGAGAGACAGAGCAGAGAGAGAGACAGAGCAGAGAGAGAGACAGAGCAGAGAGAGAGACAGAGCAGAGAGACAGAGCAGAGACAGAGCAGAGACAGAGACAGAGCAGAGACAGAGACAGAGAGAGACAGAGACAGAGACAGAGACAGATTACATATATATATATATATATATATATATATATATATATATATATATATATATATATACAGGAAAGAGTAAGGTTATGAGGATAACAAAAAGATTAGGTGATGAAAGATTGAATATCAGATTGGAGGGAGAGAGTATGGAGGAGGTGAACGTATTCAGATATTTGGGAGTGGACGTGTCAGCGGATGGGTCTATGAAAGATGAGGTGAATCATAGAATTGATGAGGGAAAAAGAGTGAGTGGTGCACTTAGGAGTCTGTGGAGACAAAGAACTTTGTCCTTGGAGGCAAAGAGGGGAATGTATGAGAGTATAGTTTTACCAACGCTCTTATATGGGTGTGAAGCGTGGGTGATGAATGTTGCAGCGAGGAGAAGGCTGGAGGCAGTGGAGATGTCATGTCTGAGGGCAATGTGTGGTGTGAATATAATGCAGAGAATTCGTAGTTTGGAAGTTAGGAGGAGGTGCGGGATTACCAAAACTGTTGTCCAGAGGGCTGAGGAAGGGTTGTTGAGGTGGTTCGGACATGTAGAGAGAATGGAGCGAAACAGAATGACTTCAAGAGTGTATCAGTCTGTAGTGGAAGGAAGGCGGGGTAGGGGTCGGCCTAGGAAGGGTTGGAGGGAGGGGGTAAAGGAGGTTTTGTGTGCGAGGGGCTTGGACTTCCAGCAGGCATGCGTGAGCGTGTTTGATAGGAGTGAATGGAGACAAATGGTTTTTAATACTTGACGTGCTGTTGGAGTGTGAGCAAAGTAACATTTATGAAGGGATTCAGGGAAACCGGCAGGCCGGACTTGAGTCCTGGAGATGGGAAGTACAGTGCCTGCACTCTGAAGGAGGGGTGTTAATGTTGCAGTTTAAAAACTGTAGTGTAAAGCACCCTTCTGGCAAGACAGTGATGGAGTGAATGATGGTGAAAGTTTTTCTTTTTCGGGCCACCCTGCCTTGGTGGGAATCGGCCGGTGTGATAATAAAAAAAATAATAAAAATAATATATATATATATATATATATATATATATATATATATAAAACAAAGCTCTAGAAAACTAAGAAAGAAATCTTTAGCAACTTCTCACTTGGCTGAAACTGGTCTTTTCCCTGGAAATATTTGTCGAGACGTCATCAAGGCGATGCAAGTTAGTCACTACATATTTCCTGTCCTCAATGTCACTGCACATCTTATCACAGTCACCATTATCCACCCAATCTTCCATCTTTATTGGTTCTGTGGGAGAAATTAAAGGTTGCCTGTTTTAATGAGAAAATGGGAAGTAATTAACTGAAAATAGCTAATGTTATTACTATAGAAAACAGAGGTAGTTATTACAGTGCCAGATTGAGGGAGTGACCACCTTCGATCAAGAATGAGTGACTGAACATCTTCAATCAAAACTGACAGACTGATCACCTTCAATCAAGACTACAAGACTATACATCTACTATCAAAGCTGAGTGACTGACCACCCCAAAATTGCTTCTGTTGAATCTAGCTCTGGTTCTCTTCCACTGAGGAAGGGCAACAACAAAAAAAATGAGTTAAAACATTCACAAACATTCATTCGATCAGTCTTGTCAAAACTAATCTGACATTGTTCAAATGTCCTTCCAAAATGCATCATCCTCACCCATCCTTCTAAGTCGTCCATTCTTTGGAATGCAGGCATTTTGGAGGGAACTCCAAAGGATGGACAAAGATGATGTCAGACTCTAGACCAGCTAACTGGCTTCCCCGAATCCCTTCATACACCAGCTTAGTATACAACTGTCCACATCACCTCAGAGTCGAACCCAGACCCTCCCAGCACTGTGGGAGTCAAAATGCCATGTAAGGTTAGTTTAGGTAAGGTTCATCAGGAAACAAGAAAGGTGTTTCCTGACATGGGTCTTAGTCATATGATGACCCACAGCTGGAGCTTTTGGTCATCTGACTGAGACTATACCATGCACACTAACACACTTTCTTACCACAAAATATGAGGTTCAAATTCCCAACTCTTCTCACAACCTTCCAAAGATTTATCCTCAATTTACAACAGAAACCCACCAAACATAGTCAATCAAGTTAGATTAACTTGCATGCATTGTGTCCTCCTAATACTTAATTCCTTCTCTGTATTTCAACTTGAAAGTACAGCATATGCTGTACTTTCTTCAAGATTGAAGGACTGAACACATCAATTTCACACTATTTCCTCTATTTCTACCGTTCTTCTTTGTACTGGACTGATGAAGCCACTGTGTGGCGAAACATTTGCACAAGGCTTATTCTTGCTTTAATATGCAATAAGATCACAGTAAACAAGTGATATCACAATATGCAATAAGATCACAGTAAACAGGTGATATCACATATCACAATATGCAAAACAACCACTGTGAAAAAAAGTGAACTTCCAAGCATTTTTGTGATTTCTCACATTATAATGGACCTGCAAAAATAATAGAACAATAGAAGGCTTATAAGGCCAAGATATCACTTTATTACAATCTGGATGATTAAAGCTTCAACTAGCCTTTTAATTACTATATTATTCATTAGCCCATCATCAGACTATAATAAGAATATTTGTCCAGGAGTACAAAATACACATAATATTTTTAAATCTTTACTAGTAAATAAAATAAAAGCATTCTTAGGTATAACATTCTTTGGTATCAATTCTTACACAGACTTATCCTATTTATAAAGCACAATATTACAAATGCGACTATCCATTACTGATATCGTAACTGTCTATCGACAAAAAAGAATACAACTATATCACACACAGCACCCGTGTCATAACTATCCATACTCTAGTATCACACGACATCATTGCAACACTCAGTGCCACGACACCCTTTACGAGTTATAACACCTTCTCTACCATGTCACACAACACCCTTGTCTCTGCATTATAACACACCATCTCTACTGCATCCACATGACACCTTTGTCTCTGCATTATAACCCACCATTTCTACTGTGTCCACATGACACCCTTGTCTCTGTGTTATAACACTCCATCTCATCTGTGTCACATGACACCCTTATCTCTGCACTATAACAGTCTGTGTCCACATGACACCCTCCAGTGTCCAACACTAACATCGTCTTGGGATAAGACTGCCGATAATGTCCAGTTGCTGCCATCAGGCAATTAAGTCCAGTCGATATGCCATCAGAAAACTAAATCTAGTCATTCCCAGCAGGAAACTAAGTCCAGTCATTGCCAGCAAAGTCGAGCTGGTGTACAGTGAGGCCATCAGGTAACTCTTGAGGCCATCAAACTGTGGACTCAGTGAAGCCGTGGTGACTCAGTGAGCCGTGTGGAACACACTGAGGTCCAGACTCAGTGAGCAGTGCAGAACACACCCTGTTGTGAATACACTGAATGAGGCCGTCAGGTAACTCTGAGGTCGTCAAGACTCTGTGAGCTGTGATAAACACACTGAATGAAGTCAGTTCATCAACCCCGACATTGAGTGATGATGATGTCACACTGGGTACTGCTCTGGCAACAGTCATAGCAGCACACAAGTGGTCAGTCAACCACTTATCCTATTGTCTCTTCCTGGGTTCGCAACACATCTCACATACGACCTTCTTCTGTTCTATTATTTTTACAGGTCCTTGATAGATAAATAACCCGCATACAGGATAGAGGAGCTTACGACGATGTTTCAGTCAATACGACTTTGTAAATATATGGTACAAGTGGAACTGAAACATTATTGTCAGCTCCTCTCTCCTATGTGAAGGTTATTTATGTACTGTTCTAGTCATTGTGCCTTTCTGTTCTTTAAGGTCCTTGGCAATGTGAGAAATCATGAAAGTGCTTTGAAGTTCACTATTTTTTCACAGTGATTGTTTTTACATATTGATATATGTTACTGAATTTAAGAAGTTAATAAAACTTGCTATAATTTATTGCTCTACAGTACGTATTTAAAATGTAATAAAACTTACCATCTTTCACCTCAATTAAGTCATAATCAGTGTAGGAGTTTGCGTCATCACGCACATCAACGTCCTGAAACCATTATGCAGGGAAAATTATTAAGTTTTATTCTTGTATTCATGTATATGTGCATGCACATTGGCAAGCTCCAATCCAGTAAGGATCATACTAAAGATAATTACTCAGCATGAAGGTGGCAAGTCCATAACTTGCATTCATTTATTTAGTTTTCAATAGTGGTATTTAGTTAGTTACAGTAATTATCTGTTTATTTATTGTTCAGTGACATTTATTTATTTATTTAGCATATTCATATTCAACTTGCAATATTTTTCGACTTACGATATTTTCGACTTACAATGGGTTCATTGGAACGTAACTCCATCATAAGTCGAGGACCACCCATAATATATACTGACAGTTCACAAATGTAAAATATTTATCACTACTCACCAGAGGCTGTCCAATTTTATTACTGTTCTGGGATTTTAAAGGCGTATCAGTCTTGCATTTGAAGTGGGTGTCAAATTTGTCTGATTCAAAATGTGCAAGCTTCGAAGGTTTCTCTCTCTCTGGGCCGGAGCATGATACACCTTCAAGAATGTAATATTGATAAAAAAAATATTCTTAAACAAATGATCACATTCTTGATCACAGTAAGAGTACAGTAAGTTATCTTATTCTTAGAGTCAAGGGTACAGTAAGTTATCTTATTCTTAACCAAGTCAAGAGTGCAGTAAGTTATCATATTCTTAACAAAGTCAAGGGTACAATAAGCTATTTTATTCTTAACAAAGTCAAGAGTTATCAGCTATCTTAGTAAGTTATTTACAGCTATAGCAATTTTTTGTAAACACAATTGAAAAAGTGCAACCAAAATTAACCCTTTGAGGGTCAACAGGTCCTCTCAGAGACTCGTTCTCAGGGTTGGCCAAATTTAAAAAAAAAAAATTATTTTTTCTTATGAAAAAATAGTTTTTTTTTTTTTTAAATATTATAGACTAAACAAACAATTTTTACCATCAATACTTACCGAGATATGGAGGCGTGAAGTTGATGAAAAACGGGGACAATGTGGCAACATCACCGACTGCCGTCTCCCGGTATTCTTTTATTTACTTTCTTATGTACTAATTTCTATTATTTTTTTAATTTTTCTTTTTCCAAGTAACTTTTATGGCCTGTGAGACCAATATGATCATTATTTTGTAAGTTTTTTCTTTTTCAATACTACACAATAAGGGCATAAACACTGTTGTCATTGTTTTGTTTATAAAAAATATTTACACAAACGATATGAAATGTTTATTACTATTTTTCTATATTTTATATACAGTAAGGCCCCGCTTTATGGCGTTTTGCCTTACGGCATTCTGCTAATACGGTGATGTCAAATTATGACCCAAATTTGCTATACAGCAAGCGGTCTTTCAAATACGGCGCCCCCTACCCGGTTTGTTTACATTTTCCGTGACCACATCTATTATGTCATGAAACTTTCCAAAATTTCAAGTGTTTTAAAGTTACTGCATATTTTATATGTACTCTGATAATTATACTTAGGTGTACCTAAATATACTTACACACTGTGCAGGTGTGCAGGTACACATTAAAATCGCTAAGTCTCTCTCTACTCATGACGCCAATACTACTTCATAATAATCACTCTTGGGCACACTAAATGTCTTATTTTACATCAATATAGGCATTTTCATGAATCCATCTATGATATTTTCCTCAAAATTATATATGAAACCCATTACATAGCATATAAACATGATACATACACTCACAGAATAAAAATTGATGTAAATATGAGACTTGTTTACCAAGCAGCTGTGTAGGTAGTGTCGGAAGAATTACGTTTTCTCTAGTCAAACATTACAGTAAGTAAGCAAGTACATTGGGGGGTAACTGTAGAAAAATATTCTTTTTGTATGCCTTTACTCTATATATAGCAATTCACAACCCTTGTGGGTTCAGTGCTTTTTATTATTAATAATAATAATAATAATAATAATAATAATAATAATAATAATAATAATAATTATTATTATTATTATATTATTATTATTATTATTATTATCTTCATTCACTCAAAAAATGGTGTGTTGCTGTTTGTTTATTCTGAACTAACTTGTACAACTTGTACACAATGTAAGAGTATTTGTATTGTGACGTAATTATTATTAAAATAAAAAAATATTGAGGTAAATGTTTTACAAACTCTTACAAATGGACGTGAATGAACTAAAAGTAGACACATATTAATACGCATTTATTTCGCCTGACCAAGTGATCGTCCACCACCTGTTCAGTTTGTGTTCTTACATTGTCTCAACTCTGTACATGTATCTCGTTCTCTCTCTCGTTTACTCTTTCGTTAACTAGTTGGCTCTCATTGACGATGGCGTCTAAGGTTAGCTGTAATAAAAAGAGGAGTCGTAAGCCTCTTGCTTTAAGTGCCAAGTTAGAGGATGATGGTGTGCCATTCTGATTTTATTCAATAAACACCCTGCCACTCACCTCTCACACATTAATATTAATATTTTATTCAATAAACACCCTGCCACTCACCTCTCACATATTGATATTAATATTTTAAGGTAAGTAATAAGTGTACTCTGTGTGTATCATACCTTTTATTGTGTTTTTAATGCCTATTTATATTGCTAACTTAATATAAGTTAGTGTAAACTTCTTGTCTGGCATTTATTGCATATTTTATGTGCTCTGATAATAATACTTGTGGAGCTGTGTCCCCTCAAGGAAGGTTCCTTGATGCTGGTGAGGGGATCTTGATTTAGGGAATTGGATCTGTGCTCCAGTTCCCCGAATTAAGCCTGAATGCCTTCCACATCCCCCCCTAGGCGCTGTATAATCCTCCGGGTTTAGCGCTTCCCCCTTGATTATAATAATAATATTTGTGGAGCTGTGTGGTAGCCGGGTGGAGGGACAACATTACGTTTTCTCTGCTCAGCCATCAGAGCAAACGTTTATGAATCTGCGTTTGGCCCAGCCACTCCCTCACTCCGCTTTTGTTTACAATTTTCGGCATGAATTATTCATTACTTCTACCTTCGTTTATGATGGCATCTAAAGGTAGTTGTTAGAAATGATTAAATTCAGTGAACAAGGCATGTCGATGTTAATAATATGGCTCTGGGCCACAGTGTAGGTAGCCATAGGTGTACGGGCTACACCTACCGGCTACCTACACTGACTTTCTACAAATAAATACTACTCACCTCTCTTCCTATATTAAGACTACACATATTTTAAGGTAAATAGAGAGTGTACTGTAAGTGTATTTTACCTCTCTGGGATGTTTTAAATATCGTATATTAAGTATGAGACGGGGAGCCAGGGCTACCTACACCTGGGCTACCTGCACCTGACTTCCTACAAATAAGTACTACTCACCTCTCTCCCTACATGAAGATTACAAATACTTTAAGTAATGAATTTATTGTGAATGTATTTTACTTTGTGTGTTTTTAATGCCTAGTTCTATTACTAACTTAATATAATTTAGTGTAAACTTGTTGTCTGGCATTTATATGCATTTATAAATGGAAAAAATGGCGTTCTGCCTTCCGGCGATGTCTGCTTTCCGGCGACTGCCTGGAACCTAACCCGCCGTATAAGTGGGGCCCTACTGTACACATATACAGTCACAGGGAATGTTTCTAGAAGTTCTGCAGCCTGTGGAAGTCTTTGAAACATGGTGTCATGCACAGTGGTGTTTTACACTCCTCACACATAAAACGAGTGTCTCTGCGTTGTTGTTGGCATTTTTTTGTATGTGCACAGACATAACACCTCTTCTGAGCCTTTTTCTTGAAAGCAGTAGCAGGCAGTTTTACCAGGAAGTGATCACCATGCTTCAGACGAGAAGGTAGTTGTTGATAATTTGGTGGGTGGTCTATTGCAGGTGTTCTTCCTTGGTACTTGAATACTATTTGTCTGATGACAGACAAACAGAATTCGCCATATTGTGGTTTGTTTCTGGTCCTCATCTTATACATATTATAAGCATTGAGCATGGAAATGTCCAGAAGATGGAAAAAGAGTTTTATGTACCACTTATAACTCTTGCGAACACAATCAGCAAACCCAATCTGCATGTCACATTTGTCCACTGAACGCATATTGAAGGTGTAATCAATCACAGCTGCAGGTTTTAGAATGGGTTCATTGCTCTCTCTTTGCTGCCTGCCAGTGTCTGCCACTTCATTAGGGTGAACTGATGACAACAGTGTGACATCTCGTTTGTCATGCCACTGAAATGCCATGATGTCATTGGTAGCAAATGCCTGCACCTCACCTCTACGAGTGCCAGCGTCAAACCTGGGCATAAGTTTCCGATTTATACACACTGTGCCACACACATCTGTCATGTTCACTCGCAAAAAATCACTGAGTGAGGGGCTTGTGTACCAGTTATCAGTACATGTACATAATATATGCCCCTTACCAAGGTATGGTTCTATCATTGTTCTAACCACATCACCAGAGATGCCCAATAACTTCCTGGTATTTTGCAATGTATAACTTTCAGTGTACACAATAATATCCAATACCAGACCACTGTAACAATCACAAAGCACAAACAACTTTATACCAAAGCATTTCCTCTTGCTTGGTATGTACTGCTTGAAAGAGAGTCTTCCTTTGAACAGAATCAAAGACTCGTCAATTACAAGCTTCCTGAAGGGATAAAAATACATACTGAATTTCTCTTTCAGATACACAAACACATGCCTAATCTTATATAACCTGTCGTTTCTGTCAGGCCTGGTTTTGTCTGAGAAGTGAAGCATACGTAACATTAGCACAAATCGATTCACTGGCATTATATCACTGAAACCTGGGGTTGCAATCAGGCGGTCTGTTGACCATTATGATTTCACTTTGTGCTTATACACATGTGGCATAAGCATTATTGTGGCAAAGAAAAGATACGTCTCAGCCACAGTTGCCTCCTTCCACTGGTGTAGACGTGATTTTGGTGAAAGTATTGTGTTTGCCATGGTGTACTCATAGTATGTGTTGCTTTCCATGACAATACTTTCGATCAGGGGTTCATCAAAGAATAACTCGAAACATTCCAGTTCAGTGGCATTGTTCCCAAGTGCACAAGATGGCCGTATTCCACTTCGGCTGTCATCAAACTGGTGGGCATTTGGAACAAAATTGCTAGCTTCCTGCCAATCCCAGGTGCGGTCTGCTGGTGGGTACTGGACAATGACAGGTGGTTGTGGTTGTGGAGGTTGTGGAGGTTGTGGTTGTGGAGGCTGGTGTGGTGGGTGGGTGGGGGATGGTGGCCTTTGTTCTAGATCAGCTGAGGCAGCAGCATGGGTGGCAGCATGGCCCACTGCTGGTGCCTCATGGCCGTCACCACCACTACTACCACCACCATGCACATTTTCCATCCCAATTGCAACACTATCATCTTCATTTTCACTGTCTGTTCCTGTTGTACAGACACGGGATGTACTCCGAGATGTACTCCTTCCCCTTGGAATAGCATATGACACACTACCAGAGCGCATATATCGTCGTATACACTGACACTTCACTGGCGAATATTGCACTTCACTATCACTACTGGAACTGTTTTCAAGAGCTTGTAGTTCATAATCACTATCACTATCATCACAAATGCTCACATCTGAGTCTGGGATTTGGGAAAATAGGAGTTTCCTCTTTGATTCTCGTACAACTGAACGTGAACAAGATGGCCCAGCACCAGAGGTGGAAGGCTGAGGGTCGTCTGGGTTTTCCTCACTATTACCGATATTATGGTCATTAGTTTCAGTCAAAACCTCACCAAAACCTTGAAACTCATCTTCACTGGCACTTCCATCTGTATTAGAACTGTCACTGGGGAACAAAAGTGTTCCAATTCGCCGAGGAGTGAGGAACTTCTTACAGCGAGGCATGGTGGACATTGTGTACTAAGATGGCATTCCCCCAATGTACCAATGGGTCCCAGATTTTTTCTACCGCGCACACCGACCACACAGACCCATTCTCTCACATCTAGGCCTACCAGCCTTTTCCCACGAGATTTGACGGCGCTAGAATTTATGCGTACTAGTACATCAAAAACCCCTGCACGTAAGACCTACTAGTACGTCCGAAACCCTCAAAGGGTTAAAGATCTCATGGAAAGGTCTTCATAGTAGGCATTAAGAGATAGGATAAGATTTTGTTGGGATTTTTAACCCCTGAGGGTTAGCCACCCAGGATAACCCAAGGCCAGTGTGTCATCAAGGATTGTCTGTCTTATTTCCATTGTGGTCCTTCGATCTTGCTAAAAGGAGATACAGATAAGTGACGGTGATAATGACGGTCTAGTAGCTAGGAATGATAACCTTAACTCTTTAACTCTACATGTAATGCACAGATAGGTGAATGTGAGACAACAGAACCATTCTTGTTATGTAAGACACATATGCAACAGTTAGGTGTCTTTATTATGAAATGTTTCGCCTACACAGTAGGCTTCTTCAGTCAAGTACAGAAAAGTTGATAGAAGCAGAAGATACTTGAAGACGATGTAATCAGTCCATCACCCTTAAAGTTTTGAGGTGGTCAGTCCCTCAGTCTAGAGATGAGCATTGTTCCATACTATGGAACAATGCTCTTCTCCAGACTGAGGGACTGACCACCTCAAAACTTTAAGGGTGATGGACTGATTACATCATATTCAAGTATCTTCTGCTTCTATCAACTTTTCTGTACTTGACTGAAGAAGCCTACTGTGTAGGCGAAACATTTCATAATAAAGATACCTAACTGTTGCATATGTGTCTTACCTAACAACCTGTCGGTATTTTATACCATTTTAAAGAACCATTCTTATTATTTCAGACACCACCAGACATATGTATACACTGTACTAAGGTACAAAAGAAGAGAAATAAATTTACCATATGTAAATTGTGTAAGGGGTGGGTGCATAGTGGATGCGTGTTTGATTATGATAATGGTGCCAGATTTCATTTTGTTTGTAACAAATGCACTTTGGCACAGCTACCCTTTGGCAATAATGACAATGATTTACCTATTTTTTAAAACAAATGACCCCATGCCATATATTGATGATTATGATTGTTTTATGAAAACAGGCCTTCACTTTATTCATGTCAATGCAAGATCACTTTTTCCAAAATTGTCAGAGATTAGGATTCTAGCTAAAAGAACTAGGGCAGCAGTTATATCCATCTCTGAGTCCTAGTTGGATGATATGGTAACTGACGAAGAGGTCAAAATAGAAGGTTAAAATATAAATCGCTTAGATAGGAATAAAAAAGGTAGTGGGGTGTGTGCATACATAAGGAATGACTTAGCCTATGAACCAAGACTTGATTCAAATGACAAACTGGAGATTCTATGGTTTGAAGTGTTGCTTCCCAAGACCAAACCCATCTTAGTAGGAACTAGGTACTACCCTCCCACCCATGACCAGTTCTTAGAGGACTTTTCGAGAATCTTGTCCTGACTTGATAACAATTGCAAGACAGTAATACTGGGAGACTTCAATATCTTGTTTTCAACACCAAAATAACAGGCCAAGTAAAAGGTACATATAAGCAAATTCTAGATTTGAATAGTTACACTCAAATAATTAATACACCAACCCGATCACACAGTTCTCAACCACCCTAATTGACCACATACATTTTGCAACCGCTCTGAGAACATTAGTTAGTCAGGCGTCATTACCACAGGCCTTAGTGATCATTTCATCATTTACTGTACCAGGAAAATCACTAAAGAACAGATAGTCCAACACAGGACAATAAAAATTAGGTCAAATAGAAACTACAGTAAAGAAACACTGGTAAATAGGCTACACAATTGTGACTGGACAGTGATAACCAGTTGCATGGACGTAAATGATGCCTGGGAAAAATTCAAAACAATGTTCACTGCCATCCTTGATAATATTGCACCAGTTAAAGAGGTTAGAATTAAGAGAAGAACTGAACCCTGGATGACTACTGAGACATTAGGTATGAAATTCAGAGACCAGTTGCTAAAAAGATTTAAGGCAAACAGATAGGATATTGCAGTGCTAAATGAATTCCAAAGGGTGAGGAACAGAGTGCAGAGGCATATAAAAGGTGCAAAGGCAAGGCACTATTGCTCAAAAATTGAAGAGTACAAGAATAACCCTAGAGAGCTCTGGCAACAGCTAAAACAGTTGGGTATAGCCATAAACCCGTAGATAGATCTAACATAGTACTAAATGTCGATAATGAGGTATGCCACGAAACAACTAAAGTGGAAAATTGTTTTAATTCATACTACACAACTGTCACATCAACACTAGTAAGTAAACTACCAGCTGCATCAAATACCTTTAACACAGACTCTGATAAGTTAAAAACATATATTACCATTAACCCTTTCAGGGTCGGCAGGCCCTCTCCTAAACTTGTTCTCAGGGTCAGAAATTTTTCGAAAAAAAAAAAAATAATTATATTTTCTTGTGAAATTATAGAGAAACTTTTCCCGATCATAATGACACCAAAAGTATGAAATTTGATGGAAAACTTACGGAATCATGCTCTCACGAAGTTACTGGTCTCGACGATGTTTATGCATCGGCGATTTCCCCCACTTTGAGCCCTATTATCAGCCAATTCCAATGTACCAGTCGACAAAAATCATACCTATTTTGCTAGAACTCCATTTTCTATATCGAATGAGCACAAGAAACCACCCATTTACCGATGTCAACTAACCAATAACGTGGTCAGAAACTGGCAATTTTGCCAATTTCACACAAATTTCAAAAGATGCCAATTTCCAAATAGGGCCCAGAATAAACAAGACAGACATTCCTGGCACTAAAATAACATTTCCTCTGTTCATTACTCAAGTCCCCAGGCCTCTGTTACATTTCTTTTGCTTTCCACTTTGAATTTTTATTCTCAGAAAATAGAAGATTAATATTATGCAGACTACTGCATTCGTGTAGAAATAGTATAAATAATATTGGCGCACTTGTGAAAGAATATTAGACTCACCAGTTGATGTGAATTGGACGCGTGGCATGATTTGTTTACCTTTGAACTTTGGCAAAAATCGAACATTTCTGCTACTTTGAGCTCAATTTCAATGCACTTTTCATTGTGAAACCAATCAAAATCATCACAATTTCCATAATATGTCTTCCATTCTATAAAATGAGACCAGGAAAACTAGAATACAACCATAAATAGCATACGAAAATACACTGCAAAGTCACTGTTTTAAACCAAAAACATGGTCAGTTTTTTTTTCTCATTATGCACTGTGCTGCAGGATTTTTTTTTTTATAGTGCGCACAATGACCACATAGACTCATTCTTTCATATGCTGGCCTACAGCTTTCTCTCGCTAGATTTGAAGGCACTAGAATTTATGCGTACTAGTACGGCACCAACCCTGGCGTGCAAGCCATACTAGTACGGAACCAACCCTGAAAGGGTTAAAGGGGTAACACCCAAACAGTTGTCATCTACTAATGTTTGGCCCATGGTGGCTCAATAAGCCACTATGAGCCAAAACAAAGCTCCTTGTGCCAGCCCTATGGTAAAGAAGGTGAGAAACACGATAGAATTCAAGAAAAAACTACAGTGGACCCCCGGTTCACGTTATTAATCTGTTCCCGAGAGCTCATCGTAAAGCAAAATTATTGGAAAACGAATCAATTTTCCCCATAAGAAATAATGGAAATCAAATTAATCCGTGCAAGACACCCAAAAGTATGAAAAAAAAAACTTTTACCACATGAAATATTAAGTTTAATGCAATAGAATAATTACAATAACAATAATAACAATAGAATAATCACAATAGAATAATTGACACTTACCTTTAATGAAGATCTGGTGATGATTGATGGGATGGGAGGAGGGGAGAGTGTCGAAGTTTTTAATGTTTAGAAGGGGAATCCCCCTCCATTAGGACTTGAGGTAGCAAGTCCTTTTCCGGGGTTAATTCCCTTCTTCTTTTAACCCTTTGACTGTCGAAGGGCCCAATCCTGAAGTTGCTCCTGGTGTCGCAAAATATTCGAAAAAAAAAAAATTATTTTTTCTTATGAAATGATAGAGAATCTTTTCCCGATTGTAAAGACACCAAAAAAACGAAATTTGATGGAAAACTGACGGAATTACGCTCTCGCGAAGTTAGCGACTTCGGCGATATTTAAAAATCGGCAATTTCGCCCACTTTGAGCCCTATTTTCGGCTAATTCCGTTATTCCAGTCAACCAAACTCATAACTATTTCTTCAGAACTCTATTTTTTCTATCGATTGAGCACAAGAAACTGCCCATTTACCGATTTCAACTACCCAATAACATGGTCAGAAATTTGCAATTTGGCCAATTTCACGAAAATTAAAAAATACGACAATTTCAAAATAAGGTCCAGAATGAACAATGCAGACATTCCTGGCTCTAAAATAAGATTTTCTTTGTTCATCAGTCATGTCTCCAGGTCCCTGTGATATTACTCTTGCTTTTTATTTTGAAATTTTATTCAAACAAAAAATAGAAGATTTACTGTTATGCAGACTACTGCAATACTGTAATAATTGTAAAAATTACATCAACCCATTCATGACTGCGTATTAGAATGGCTATTTGGACATTTATTGGAAAATGACATCATTTGTTTACTTTTGAACATCGGCAAAAATCAAACATTTCCTGTACTTTGTGCTCCATTTCCAGGTTCTTTTTATAGTAAAATTAATCAAAATCACCTCCATTTCTATAACATAGTTTCCATTCTATCAAATGAGACCATGAAAACGAGAATACAACCACAAATACTATACGAAAATAGACCACAAAGTCGGCATTTTAATTAAAAAAAACGGTCGGAGTTTTTTTTTTCTCATTATGCACTGCGTGCTCCAGGATTTTTTTTATGTGGTGCACACTGACCACACAGACCCATTCTCTCACATGTGGGCCTACTAGCTTTCTCCTGCCTGATTTGAAGCCGCTAGAATTTATGAGTATATATACGTCAAACACGGTACCTCACAAACGTATATATACGGCCGCGACAGTCAAAGGGTTAATGCCACTAGGACCAGCTTGAGTGTCACTGGACTTCTGTCGCACAACATATCCGTCCATAGAGACCTGTACCTCTAGTTCCTTTATGACTTTCCTAAAGTGGTTCACGACATTGTCAGTGTACAGGTTGCCAACACGGCTTGCAGTAGCTGTGTCAGGGTGATTTTCATCAAAAAAGGTTTGCACTTCAAGCTACTTTGCACACATTTCCTTAATCTTCGAAGTAGGCAACTTCGTCAATTTCTCTATCCCCTCCTCCGAAGCAGTTTCCTCAGGTCTGGCCTCTTCCTGTTGAAGATGATCTAGCAGCACATCAGTGGTTAGTTCGTCACTGGCCTCCTCCACCAACTCTTCCACATCCTCCCCACTAACCTCCAACCCCAAGGACTTTCCCAATGCCACAATGGATTCCTCAACTGGCATAGGATTCCCAGGGTTAGCCTCAAAACCTTCAAAATCCCTTTTGTCTACACATTCTGGCCACAGTTTCTTCCAAGCAGAGTTCAAGGTCCTCTTAGTCACTCCCTCCCAAGCCTTACCTATAAGGTTTACACAACTGAGGATATTAAAGTGATTCTTCCAAAACTCCTTTAGAGTCAATAGAGTATCTGTGGTCACTTCAAAGCACCTTTCAAACATAGCTTTTGCGTACAGTTTCTTGAAGTTGGAAATGACCTGCTGGTCCATGGGCTGCAGGAGAGGAGTGGTATTAGGAGGCAAAAACTTGACCTTAATGAAGCTCATGTCCTCACAAAGTCGCTCTGCCAAGTCTGTAGGATGACCAGGGGCATTGTCTAACACCAGGAGGCACTTAAGGTCTAATTTCTTTTCAATTAGGTAATTTTTCACAGTGGGAGCAAATGCATGGTGTAACCAGTCATAGAAAAAGTCCCTAGTGACCCATGCCTTAGTGTTTGCCCTCCACAGCACACACAAATTAGCCTTGAGGATATTCTTTTGCCTGAACGCTCTGAGAGTTTCTGAGTGATACACCAATAAAGGCTTCACTTTGCAGTCACCACTAGCATTGGCACACATCAACAGAGTAAGCCTGTCTTTCATAGGCTTATGTCCTGGGAGTGCCTTTTCCTCCTGAGTAATTTAAGTCCTGCTTGGCAATTTCTTCCAAAACAGGCCTGTTTCGTCACAATTAAACACTTGTTCAGGTTTCAATCCTTCAGCCTCTATGTACTCCTTGAATTCATGCACATATTTTTCAGCTGCTTTTTGGTCTGAACTGGCAGCCTCACTATGCCTAATCACACTATGTATGCCACTACGATTCTTAAATCTTTCAAACCAACCTTTGCTGGCCTTAAATTCACTCACATCACCACTAGTTGCAGGCATTTTTCTAATTAAATCGTCATGCAACTGCCTAGCCTTTTCACAAATGATCGCTTGAGAGATGCTATCTCCAGCTATCTGTTTTTCATTTATCCATACCAATAACAGTCTCTCAACATTTTCTAACACTTGGGATCACTGTTTTGTAATCACAGTTGCACCTTTGCAAGAACAGATTCCTTGATTGCCGTTTTCCTGCTCACTCTAGTAGAGATGGTTGATTGGGATTTACTATACAATTTGGCCAGGTCAGACACACGCACTCCACTTTCATACTTTGCAATTATCTCTTTCTTCATTTCAATAGTCATTAGCACCCTTAGTCTCGATGGGTTGGCACTACAAGCTTTCTTGGGGCCCATGGTGACTTATTTTGCAGAAACAAGCACCAAAAACAGTGATAATATGGAATGTACCGAATGTATCCTTAGATGCGCATACACTGGCTGGCTTGTAAACACTGGCACACATGGGGCAGTTCAGGCCACACGTGGACACGTCTCATACGAATTGTATCGCGTACTGGGTTTTGTAACGGGAACCGAGGCAAATTTTTTGCGATATAATGCTTCGGATACCGGATTTATCAGTTACCGATGACTTCGCGAAATGGGGATCCACTGTAGTAGCAAAGTACCAAAGTGTAGGAGGAAGAGAGAGGGGAGAATGTGCCTTCTTCAGTGATTCAGTGATTCTACGATATCTACAATACTAAAGCAGCAGGAGTTGATAAAGGCTATAGCGTCAGCCAGTGATCAAGTACTCACCTAATTGTACTCACCTAGTTGTGGTTGCAGGGGTCGAGACTCAGCTCCTGGTCCTGCCTCTTCATTGAGCTCTACTAGGTCCTCTCTCTCCCTGCTCCATGAGCTTTATCATACCTCATCTTAAAGCTATGTATTGTTCCTGCTTCCAATACATCACTTGCTAGACTATTCCACTTCCTAACTACTCTATGACTGAAGAAATGCTTCCTAACACCCTTTTGACTCATCTGAGTCTTCAACATCCAAGTATGACCCCCTGTGTCTGTCTCTCCTCTCTGGAACATCCTGTCTCTGTTAACCTTGTCTATTCCACACAGTATTTTGTACGTCGTTATCACGTCTCCCCTAACCCTCCTGTCCTCCAGTGTCATCAGGCTGATTTCCCTTAACCTTTCTTTGTAGGACATTCCCCTTAGTTCTGGACCTAACCTTGTCACAAACCTTTGCACTTAATTGGATTTACATAATTTCTTAAGGGGAAAATTATTTCGGTTTTCGTGATTTTCAGGTTTCGTCAGGCTCTCTGGAATGGATTAATCATGAAAGCAGAGGGTCCACTGTACTCTGTCTTGACAAAAAAAAAAAATGAAAGATATACTGCAAATTACTCAGAACAGAATGGTAAGATTAATCCTGGACCTGAGTCCAAGAGAACACATAGGCCAGGATGAATTACAGCAACTGGATATGAACATTAAAATGGTATAAAATACCGACAGGTTGTTAGGTAAGACACATATGCAACAGTTAGGTATCTTTATTATGAAACGTTTCGCCTACACAGTAGGCTTCTTCAGTCGAGTACAGAAAAGTTGATAGAAGCAGAAGATACTTGAAGACGATGTAATCAGTCCATCACCCTTAAAGTTTTGAGGTGGTTAGTCCCTCAGTCTGGAGAAGAGCATTGTTCCATAGTATGAAACAATATGGAGATGAAGTGACAGGATGGAGCTTTATATAGCGCCAAGAGGTGAGACGTAGGTCACTAGAAGAGGTAAGAACTCAGATGTTGAGAGGTCAGGTCCCTCTCAAATCCAGCCGCTCTCACTAGTGGAAGTTGTCGAAGTTGATTGCAGGTCTGTAGCAAGATACCCTTGTGTTGCAGTGTCTGACAGATTGAACATTAAAATGGTATAAAATACCGACAGGTTGTTAGGTAAGACACATATGCAACAGTTAGGTATCTTTATTATGAAACGTTTCGCCTACACAGTAGGCTTCTTCAGTCGAGTACAGAAAAGTTGATAGAAGCAGAAGATACTTGAAGACGATGTAATCAGTCCATCACCCTTAAAGTTTTGAGGTGGTCAGTCCCTCAGTCTGGAGAAGAGCATTGTTCCATAGTATGAAACAATATGGAGATGAAGTGACAGGATGGAGCTTTATATAGCGCCAAGAGGTGAGACGTAGGTCACTAGAAGAGGTAAGAACTCAGATGTTGAGAGGTCAGGTCCCTCTCAAATCCAGCCGCTCTCACTAGTGGAAGTTGTCGAAGTTGATTGCAGGTCTGTACCAAGATACCCTTGTGTTGCAGTGTCTGACAGATTGAACATTAAAATGGTATAAAATACCGACAGGTTGTTAGGTAAGACACATATGCAACAGTTAGGTATCTTTATTATGAAACGTTTCGCCTACACAGTAGGCTTCTTCAGTCGAGTACAGAAAAGTTGATAGAAGCAGAAGATACTTTAAGGGTGATGGACTGATTACATCGTCTTCAAGTATCTTCTGCTTCTATCAACTTTTCTGTACTCGACTGAAGAAGCCTACTGTGTAGGCGAAACGTTTCATAATAAAGATACCTAACTGTTGCATATGTGTCTTACCTAACAGCAACTGGATATGCCGAATACTGAAGACAGAGCAAAACAACTGTAGTTAAATCAAGTTTATAAAATTACTCACAGGGTCCAGAATATCTTGCTACTAATTTTGTCAAGGCTGGGAACCAAAGCAATCATAGTACTAGGGGGAGAGAGCACAACTTTGTAGTAACAGTAGTCAGTGACCAGGCTTCAAACACCTTTCATTGTACAGCAATAAAAGAATCAAACAGATTGCCTGCATATGACAAAGCCAGTCATAGCATAAGCCAGTTCAAGAAGAGAGCCAAAAGGTATCTAATGAATGTAGCAACAGAAAGGGAGGAGAATGATTTTTCATTTTTTTTTAGCTAACACACATGTAAAAGTAAATAACTCTTTTTATATTATTCCTAGTATGTATATATCCTTTATAGTGTATAATAATATCTCTTACATTATTAACAATAAGGTATTAAAAGTCACTCTGTCCGACTTTTTTTGGTTATCCTAGGTTCTCTACATATATGCTATGTATGATAATCTATGTAACTGTATTTGTGTATACCTGAATAAACTTACTTACTAGTCCTTCCCACCAACTCTATTGCCATACACGTTTCCAGCAACTTTTCCAATACCTGATTCCAAGTGTCTACCTCCACATCCACCACCATCAAGAACAGTAATAGACAGGTCTCACCCTGACGCACTGATCTCCAGACTGAGGGACTGACTACAGTGGAACCTCAAATTTCAAACTCCTTGAAAATTGACCACTTTTTTTGAACCAACTTTGTCCCTATTATCGAACTCACCCCTATTTTCGAACTGCCGGGTACCGGACCTGTCCGCCAGCCCACATCCCCACACAGGCGCCTTGAGCCAGTCTGGCTTTGTTGATGCTTGAGTGAACACTAACCTATGCTCTCATTCAAACATTTTATGATTAATTCATTGTGTTTAGTACTTGTGGGACTGTGAAATAAGCTATCATGGGCCCAAAGAAACTTGCTAGTGGTACCCCTGTGGTAAAGAAAGTGAGAAACACCATAGATGTGAAGAAGGAAATAATGCAGAAGTGTGAAAGTGGTATGAAACTTGTTGAGCTTGCAAGGATGTATGGGAAAAACAAGTCGACCATCGCTTCTATCCTGGCAAAGAAAGAACAAATCAAGGAAGCTGATGTTGTGAAAGGTGTTAATATGCTAACCAAAAAAAGACCACAGACTATCAATCAGGTTGAGAAGTTGTTGCTGGTGTGGATCAAGGATAGAGAGACGGCAGGTGATAGTGTTTCAGAGACGATTATTTGTGAAAAGACAAGGAAGTTGCATGCCGATCTGGTACAGAAAACTCCTGGAACCATTGCTGATAGTGAATTTAACCCTTTCAGGGTTTCGGACATACTAGTACAGCTTACGCACCAGGGTTTTTGACATACTAGTACGCCTAAATTCTAGCACCCTCAAATCTAGTGAGAGAAAGCTGGTAGGCCTACATATGAAAGAATGGGTCTATGTGGTCAGTGTGTGCAGTATAAAAAAATCCTGCAGCGCACAGTGCGTAATGAGAAAAAAACTTTGTGTTTTTGGATTAAAACAGCGACTTTGCACTGTATTTTCGTACAGTATTTATTGTTGAATTCTAGTTCTCCTGGTATCATTTTATAGAATGGAAGACATATTACGAAAATTGAGATGATTTTGACTGGTTTTACAATGAAAAGTACCTTGAAATTGAGCTCAATGTAGCAGAAATGTTTGATTTTTACCAAAGTTCAAAAGTAAACAAATCATGCTAAGCGTCCAATACACGTCAACTGGTGAGTTTAATATTCTTTCATAAGTGCGCCGATATTATTTATACCATTTCTACACTAATGCAGTAGCCTGCATAACAGTAAATCTTCTATTTTTTTGTGAGAATAAAAATTCAAAGTGGAAAGGAAAAGAATGTAAGAGGGGCGTGGGGACGTCACTAATGAACAGAGGAAATGTTATTTTTGTGCCAGGAATGTCTTTCTTGTTTATTCTGGACCCTACTTAGAAATTGGCATCTTTTGAAATTTGTGTCAAATTGGCAAAATTGCTAAATTCTGACCACTGTATTGTATAGCTGAAATCGGTAAATGGGTGGTTTCTTGTGATCATTCGATAGAAAAAATGGAGTTCTAGTGAAATAGTTATGATTTTTGTCGACTAGTACACTGGAATTGGCCGAAAATAGGGCTCAAAGTGGGCAAAATCACCGATGCATAAACATCGTCGAGACCGATAACTTCGCGAGAGCATAATTCCATAAGTTTTCCATCAAATTTCATACTTTTGGAGTCATTATGATTGGGAAAACATTCTCTATCTTTTCATAATAAATAATTTTTTTTTTTTTTGAAATTTGGGTGACCCTGAGAACAAGTCTGGGAGAGGGCCTGGGAACCCTGAAAGGGTTAAGGCCAGCAGAGGCTGGTTTGACAGATTTAAGAAGCATAGTGGCATACACAATGTTGTAAGGCATAGTGAGGCAGCCAGTTCAAACAAGTGGGCGGCTGAGAAGTCTGTACAGGAGTTCAAGGTTTTCGTAGACACTGAAAAATTCAAGCCCCAACAAGTGTTCAATTGTGACGAAACAGGCCTGTTTTGGAAGAAAATGCCAAAGAGGACTTACATTACTCAGGAGTAAAGGCACTCCCAGGACACAAGCCTATGAAAGACAGGCTAACTCTTTTGTTCTGTGCTAACGCTAGTGGTAATTTTTAAGTGGAGCCTTTACTTGTGTATCATTCAGAAAATCCTAGAGCATTTATGAAAAACAATGTCATAAAGAACAAGTTATGTGTCTTGTGGAAAGCAAATAATAAGGCATGGGTCACAAGGCAAATTTTCCAAGAGTGGGTCCATGAAGTGTTTGGCCCCAGTGTGTGAAAATACATCTTAGACAATAATTTGTCACTCAGGTGTCTCCTGTTAATGGACAATGCTCCTGCTCATCCTCCAAACTTAACCCTTTGAGGGTTTCGGCCGTACTAGTACGGCTTACGACCCAGGGTTTTTAACGTACTAGTACGCCTAAATTCTAGCGCCCTCAAATCTAGTGGGAGAAAGCTGGTAGGCCTACATATGAAAGAATGGGTCTATGTGGTCAGTGTGCACAGTATAAAAAAAATCCTGCAGCACAGCAGTGCATAATGAGAAAAAAAAAACTGTGACCGTTTTTTTGGAATAAAACAGCCACTTTGCACTGTATTTTCGTATGGTATTTATTGTTGTATTCTAGTTTTCTTGGTCTCATTTTATAGAATGGAAGACATATTACAGAAATTGAGATGATTTTGACTGGTTTTACAATGAAAAGTACCTTGAAATTGAGCTCAAAGTAGCAGAAATGTTCGATTTTTACCAAAGTTCAAAAGTAAACAAATCATGCCAAGGTTCCAATATACGTCAACTGGTGAGTCTAATATTCTTTTGCAAGTGCGCCAGTATTATTTATACCATTTTTTACACTAATGCAGTAGTGTGCATAACAGTAAATCTTCTATTTTTTGTGAGAATAAAAATTCAAAGTGGAAAGCAAAAGAATATAAGAGGGGCCTTGAGACGTGACTAATGAACAGAGGAAATGTCATTTTAGTGCCAGGAATGTCTTTCTTGTTTATTCTGGACCCTATTTGGAAATTGGTATCTTTTGAAATTTGTGTGCAATTGGCAAAATTGCTAAATTCTGACCACTGTACTGGATAGTTGAAATTGATAAATGGGTGGTTTCTTGCACTCATTCGATAGAAAAAAATGGAGTTCTAGCGAAATATTCATGTTTTTTGTCGACTAGTATAGTGGAATTGGCCGAAAATGGGGCTCAAAGTGGGCAAAATCGCTGATGCGTAAACATCGCCGAGACCGCTAACTTTGCAAGAGCATAATTCTGTAAGTTTTCCATCAAATTTCAAACTTTTGGTGTCATTATGATATGAAAAGATAGGGAATCTTTTCCCTAAGAGAAAATTATTTTTTTTTTTTTAAATCTGGCCGACCCTGAGAACGAGTCTCGGAGAGGGCCTGTCGACCCTCAAAGGGTTAATAGACCTCTTGTCTAGGGACTTCAGTTTTATAACAGTGAAGTTCTTGCCTCCTAACACCACTCCTCTCCTCCAACCCATGGACCAGCAGGTCATTTCTAATTTCAAAAAACTCTACACAAAAAAAGTGTTTGAAAAGTGCTTTGAAGTGACCACAGACACTAAATTGACCCTAAGAGAGTTCTGGAGGAATTGCTTCAATATCTACAGCTCCATAAGCCTTATAGGTAAGGCTTGGAAGGGAGTGACTTCCAGGACTTTGAACTCTGCTTGGAGACAATTGTGGCCAGATTGTGTCCAAAAGAGGGATTTTGAAGGGTTTGAGGCCGACCCTGATCCAGCCAACCCTCTGCCTGTTGTGGACTTTATTGTGGCATTGGGAAACACCCTGGGGCTGGAGGTGAGTGGCAAGGATGTGGAAGGATTGGTGGAGGACCACAGGGAAGAGCTAACCACTGAAGAGCTGGAACAGCTTCATCTGGAACAGTATCAGACCACAGCTGAGGAACTTGCTTCAGAGGAGGAGGAAGAGGGAGTGGATGAGGTGCCTTCTTCAGAGAGATTTGTGCCAAGTGGAATGATGTCGAAATGTTTATGGAGAAGTACCACCCTAAGCAAGCTGAAACAAACCATCTTTGCAACAAGTTCAGTGACAAAACCATGTCCCATTTTAGGGAAATCTTAAAGAGGCACCAGAAACAGAGGACTGTGGACAGTTATTTTGTGAGACAGGGGTCCAGTGACTCAAGCTGGTCCTAGTGGCATTAAAAGACAGAGAAGGGAAGTAACCCCAGAGAGGGCTTTGATACCTAAAGTCCTTATAGAGGGGGATTCCCCTTCCAAACACTAACTCCAACTTACTCCCTCCCTCCTCCTCCCTATCCTGCAGATGCCATCACCAATCTTCAATAAAAGCAAATGTTATTTTATATGTTTATTTAAACTTATTAATACATAATTGTACACTATATTTGTTGTGTGTATGTAAAACTATAATTAATCTCTATAAAATGTTTTTTTTTTTTTGTCAATATTTTTGGGTTTCTGGAACGGATTAATTGTATTTCCATTATTTCTTATGGGAAATATTGCTTTGCTTTTCAAACTTTTTGAATTTAGAACTAGCTCCTGGAACGGATTAAGTTCGAAATTTGAGGTTCCACTGTACCTCAAACTCCCTCTCACTGTCTTCCACAGACAAAGCAACTGAAGTGCTTCCACAATTGATACCCCAAATGTTACACAATTGTCTAACAGTTTTCTAAATCTGGACAAGGTTCAATCCTCTGCAGGGGAGGAGACATCTAGAGGTCCCCCAACACGTATTTCAGAACACCGATACGCAGGCAGAACCGACGACTTAATGAATGCCTGCATTCAATCTTGGGTTGTCAGCCAGCAGTTTGAGAACAATACGAAAAGAACTTCAATTGAACTTTATTGACTTAAGACTTAGGAAGACTGACACCAGTCTATCTATCATCATTCCATCATGCAGGAGGAACCACATGTCTACAGTGCATCCAACAAAATGAGCAGAAATAAACAAAATGTAAACTTTGCCAGCTGGACTATTGTCACACCCTGTGTCATTATGTCCTGGAGTGCAATAAAATTAATGACTCTAAAGACAACTCACTCAGAAATGTTCAAGAAATGGCAAAGTATTTTATCCACAGAGGTATATTATAGACCATTCTGGAGAAATACCCTGACTTTGCCTGCCGTAAATAAAACATTACCACGTGTGTGTGTGTGTGTGTGTGTGTGTGTGTGTGTGTGTGTGTGTGTGTGTGTGTGTGTGTGTGTGTGTGTGTGTGTGTGTGTGTGTGTGTGTGTGCATGCTTGTGTGTGTGTATATTTTATGTTCGTGTGCGTGTGTGTCTGAGCGTGCACCCTCGTGTGCTTGTGTGCATGCATGTTCATGTGTGCAAGCGCTCGAGTGGGTGTATGACCCATTTAATATTTGTACTTATAACTCATTACAAATGTCACCGGGTGTGGACGTGACAGTGGCTCATTACTTTATACCTTTGATATACCTTTGAAGAATTTCGAGAGTATATCTACTCGTCTGGTGCTCGCCTGGTCAACCAGGCTGTTGATGCTGGAGGCCCGTTGCCCCACACATCCATCACAGCCTGGTTGATCTGGCACCTGGTGAAGATACTTGTCTAGTTTCCTCTTAAAGGCTTCAACACTTGTTCCAGCAGTGTTTCTGATATCTTCTGGTAAGATGTTGAAAAGTCTGGGACCCCGGATGTTGATATAGTGTTCCCTTATTGTCTCCACTGCACCCCTGCTCCTCACTGGGTTTATTTTACACTTCCTCCCATATCTTTCACTCCAGTACAGTGGAACCTCAAATATCGAACTTTCTTTGGTCCAGAAGGCTGTTTGAGTGCCTTTACCAAATGAATTTATTCCTATGAGGAATAATGTAAATTAGGTTAGTCCTAAGTCAGTTCCTGATCAGCCGGGCTGTGGCTCGTACGTTGGTTTGCGTGCAGCCAGCAGCAACAGCCTGGTTGATCAGGCTCTGATCCACCAGGAGGCCTGGTCACAGACCGGGCCGCGGGGGCGTTGACCCCCGGAACTCTCTCCAGGTAAACTCCAGGTAATTTCAGACCCTCAAAAATGCACTTATAAAAGCACTTACAAAAATACACTTACATAATTGGTTGTGTTGGGAGCAGTTCGATTTTTGAGGTTCCACTGTATGTTGTTATGGCAGTGCGCAGATTTGGGACCAAGCCCTCGAGCACCTTCCAGGTATATATTATCATGTACCTCTCTCTCCTCCGCTCCAATGAGTACATGTTCAAGACTTGCAGGTGTTCCCAGTAGTTTAGGCGCTTTACTGGCTCAATGTGAGCCGTAAACGATCTCTGTATTTGTTCCAGCTCCGATATTTCTCCTGCCCTGAACGGGGCCATCAGCACTGAGCAATATATATACTGTAATGTATTCTAAGTGAGGGAGCACTAGCGATTTGAAGAGTGTCACCATCGGCACTGTTTCCCTTGTTTTGAAAGTTCTCAATACCCACCCCGTCATCTTCCTGGCTGTCGTGATCTTTGTCTTTTTATGGTCTTTAAAAGAAAGGTCCGCTGACATAATTATTCCTAGGTCTTTTACGTGTTCCTTATGTTCTATTTGGTGACCCTCTTGAGTTTTGTATATAGTGCTCCTTTTGAGTTCTTCATTCTTTCCATACCTAAGCAGCTGGAACTTATCACCATTGAACGTCATGTTGTTTTCCACTGCCCACTGGAAAACCCTGTTTATGTCTTCCTGTACCTTTTCAGTGTCCTCTACCGTACTGACTTTCATGCTTATTTTAGTGTCATCTGCAAATGATGATACAAAAGTGTGCCGGGTGTTTTTGTCTATGTCTGCTATGAGGATGAGGAACAGCAGAGGTGCCAGGACAGTGCCTTGGGGCACTGAGTTTTTGACCTCGCTGATGCTGGATCTTGCCATGTTCACTACTAGTTTTTGTGTTCTGTGTGTCAGGAAGCCGAAAATACATCTGCCTACCTTCCCCGTAATGCCCATGGCCTTCATTTTGTGCGCTATCACTCCATGATCGCATTTGTCAAACGCCTTTGCAAAATCTGTGTAAATCACATTTACAGTGGAACCTAACCATACCCCCGGCCGGGATTGAACCCGCGGTCATAGAGTCTCAAAACTCCAGCCCGTCGCGTTAGCCGGGCCATTACGTGTCATTACGATTTCTTGAGACAGTGGAACCTCAAATTTCGAACGTATCGCTTATCGAACTCTTCGAAAATCAAGTGATTTTTTCAAACCAACTTTGTCCCTATTATCGAACTCGCCCCTATTTTCGAACCACCAGGTACTGGACCTGTCCGCCCACCTCTGTCCGCGTCCCCGCGCAGGTGCCTTGAGCCAATCTGGATTTGTTGATGCTTGAGTGAACACTAACCTGCAGTCTCATTCAAGCATTTTATGATTAATTCATTGTGTCTAGTGCTTGTGGGACTGTGAAATAAGCTACCATGGTCCCAAAGAAACTTGCTAGTGGTACCCCTGTGGTAAAGAAAGTGAGAAACACCATAGATGTGAAGAAGGAAATAATGCAGAAGTGTGAAAGTGGTGTGAAACTTGAGCTTGCCAGGATGTATGGGAAAAACAAGTCAACCATCGCTTCTATCCTGGCAAAGAAAGAACAAATCAAGGAAGCTGATGTTGTGAAAGGTGTTAATATGCTAACCAAAAAAAGACCACAGACTATCAATCAGGTTGAGAAGTTGTTGCTGGTGTGGATCAAGGATAGAGAGATGGCAGGTGATAGTGTTTCAGAGACGATTATTTGTGAAAAGGCAAGGAAGTTGAAGGGGATTCCACTTCCAAACACTAACCCCAACTCCCTCTCTCCTCCTCCCTATCTTCCAGATGCCATCACCGATCTTCAATAAAGGGAAGTAAAAAATGTTATTTTATATGTTTATTTAAATTTAATACACAATTGTACACTATATTTGTTGTGTGTATGTAAAACTATAATTAATCTCTATAAAATGTAATTTTTTTGTGAATATTTTTGGGTTTCTGGAACTGATTAATTGTATTTCCATTATTTCTTACGGGAAATATTGCTTCGCTTTTCAAACTTTTCAAATTTAGAACTAGCTCCAGGAACGGATTAAGTTTGAAATTTGAGGTTCCACTTTATAGGAGTGTAGATGGTTCATTACCCTTGTAACCTGCCATGATTGTGACCAGATCTACCTGGAGTTCATTACCTTTGTAACTAGTTCATCTATCATAACTTTGGGGTCCAGTCCCTGGACCCATAATGTACCTCTGTAAGCTTTTGACTACCACCCACAGGCTGGGTATGGGGTGCCTAATAAAGATTTTAAACTAAATTGCATTCAACACCACAATTTCCACAACCGTTTAATCAGCTACAGATATAATTATCTGTATATCTAACAATTTCAACCAGAACAATGGCTTCCATAATGGTGGAGGCCACAGTGTGGGTGAAACGTTCCAGAATAAACATACCTAACTGTTGCACACATGCCTAAATTATCGGTATTTTATATACTATATTCACATTGCCCTTGCCTTGCTACGAAGCCAAATCCCAGAAGAAGCACCAGCAAGATCAACAAGAAAACACCAAAAACTCGTTTGTTCAACTTGGCTACCCAGGACACCGGTGCATCCATCCCCTCACCACCGCCCAGGGTGACACATAATCAACAACAACAAATATGGCGACAGCTGTTTCCCCCTCAAATTTCCATGGACTTATCTCATCTGACAACCTCACAGGTATGACTAGCGACCCTCAAGGCTTACATCACCACCATAATCAATAAACACATGAATCTTCGAGATACACTAAATCAGCAAGCTGCCAGGATGGCTCAACTTGAGAACAAAATCATCAGCCTTGAACAATAACTAACAATGCCAGGAATGACTGATTTTGGCAAGACCCTTCAAGCAGCCATAACCAGCAACACAGAACAGATAACATCGCTCAAAACAAAGGTAGAGGAAGCAGTAAAAGAATGGAAGAGCAACTTGGATAAAACTACTGGGAATGCCTGCAAGTCTTGAACATGTATTCACTGGAACAGAGGAGACAGAGATACATGATAATATATACCTGGAAAATGCTCGAGGGGCCTGGTCCCAAATCTGCACACTGCCATAACAACATACTGGAGTGAGAGATATGGGAGGAAGTGTAAAATTAACCCAGTGAGGAGCAAAGGTGTGGTGGGGACAATAAGGGAACACTGTATCAACATCCAGGGTCCCGGACTATTCAGCATCTTACCAGAAGATATCAGAAACATGGCTGGAATGAGTGTAGAAGCCTTCAAGAGGAAACTGGACAAGTATCTTCACCAGGTGCCAGATCAACCAGGCTGTGATGGATATATGGGGCAGCAGGCCTCCAGCAGCAACAGCCTGGTTGACCAGGCGAGCACCAGATGAGCCTGGCCCATAGCCGGGCTCTCAAAACTCTTCAAAGGTAAGGTAAAGGTAAGGTATACCAACTGAACGATTACTCTGCACTCCAGGATGACAAAACAGAACAGGACAAATTATCCAATGCAGTAATACTTAACACTCCACTCTTTCCCGCTGATATGAACCAAGTGACCAGCACAGACATCACGATCCAAATAGTCAAAGATAATTGAATGTTATTCTACCAGTGTCAGAAATAAAAGAAACATGCTTACTACGATCCCACTGTAGAAAGCAAAGTGTAATGTTTAGATTTCAAACACATGGCATGAAAAAAGACCTAGTTAGTGCATCCACTCAAGCAAAGAAAGAGGTCTACATAAACAAATGCCTTACAAAAAAAGAGACAAAACCTCCTGTATTGAGTCAGAAAACTTAAATGGGAAAATAAAGACAAAATCTACCAGTGCTTTCTGTGGGATGGAAAAATACTAGTTAAGAAAACAGCAATGGGTCAGACATATATCATATGAAATGAGAATGATCTATCCAAACTCCCTAGAGACACAAATCCCATAGAGTAACTGAATGCAAAGCACCACTAAACTCCTACATCTAGTGTTTGTTGTTGCTCAATTTTGAACAAATTTCTCAATAATTGTTAAGACCAACTACCTCAATCTTCTAGTACCATATACAGTGAAACCTCAGCTTATGAACGCCCCACCATGCGAATTTTTCAGGATACGAACTGTCATTCGATGGATTTTTTGCTTCTGGATACGAACAAAATTTCAGGATGCGAACTTTCCCCTCAAGGGAGGTTCCTTAACCCTTTCAGGGTCCAAGGCCCAAATCTGGAGTCACGCACCAGTGTCCAAGAATTTTCAAAAAAAAAAATTTGTTATTTTTTCTTATGAAATCGTAGAGAATCTTTTTGTGAAGGTAATAAAACAAAAAGTACGAAATTTGGTGGAAAATTGACTAAATTATGCTCTCGCGAATTTTGATGTGTCAGCGATATTTACGAATCGGCGAT
Source organism: Cherax quadricarinatus (assembly GCF_038502225.1). NCBI lineage: Eukaryota > Metazoa > Arthropoda > Malacostraca > Decapoda > Parastacidae > Cherax > Cherax quadricarinatus. The sequence continues at coordinate 14,684,772 of NC_091340.1, forward strand.
TTTGCCGACTTTGACTCCCATTTTAGGCCAATTACATTATTCCAATCAACCAAATTCTTAGCTATTTCACTAGTATTACTTCTATTCTATCGATTGAGCACAAGAAATCGCCAAGTCAACTGTTTCAACTACAAAATAAAGTGATCGGAAATTGTTAATTTGGCCAATTTAACACAAAGTTCAAAATATTCCAATTTCAAAATAGGCTCCAGAATGAACAATGTAGGCATTCCTGGCACTAAACTAACATTTCCTCTGTTCATTAGTTATGTTTTGAGGCTTTACAAAAAAATTCCATTTTGATTTTTTATTCACATAATGAATTTTTATTCACACCAAAAAATAGAAGATTTACTGTTATGCAATACTGTAATAATTGTATAAATATCATCACCGTATTTGTGAATGTATATTAGACCCACCAGCTGACGTGTATTAGACGTGTGAGGTCGTTTGTTTACTCTTGAATATCGGCAAAAATTTAACATTTCCGCTACTTTGAGCTCAGTTTCAAGCCATTTCCAGTGCTAAAACCAATCAAAATCATCTCTATTTCTGTAATATGTCTTCCATTCTATCAAATGAGACCAAGAAATCGCAAATACAACTATAAAAAACATACGAAAAAACACTGCAAAGTTGCTGTTTTAATCGAAAAATCATGAATTCATTTTTTTTCTCTCATTATACACAGTGTGCTGCAGGATCTGTTTTATGTGGTGCACACATACCACATAGATGTATTCTCTCATATCTAGGCCCAAATGTACCACTCACAGTTTATCAGAGTGAGCTGAGCTCATGGCGTAGATCTACGGTTTGGACCCTGAACGTAAAGCCATAGATCTACGGGACGGACCCTGAAAGGGTTAAATAAATAAAATATTTATTTATTTATTTACTAGTGAAAAGTATACTAGCAGTGGTTACCGATGTTTTGCTGATGGTGGCGCCAACTACTGCATCCTTTTGAAGTTTCTCCTTAATGTTATTATTAATACAGTGGAACCTCAAAAATCGAACTGCTCCCAACACAACCAATTATGTAAGTGTATTTTTGTAAGTGCTTTTATAAGTGTATTTTTGAGGGTCTGAAATGGACTAATCTAATTTACATTATTCCTGATGGGAATAAATTTATTCGGTAAAGGCACTTGAACACCCTTCTGGACTGAAGAAAGTTCGATATTTGAGGTTCCACTGTATTACTATTAAAGTGGAACCTCTACTTACGAGTTTAATCTGATCCATGACCTTCCTCGCATCTGGATTTGCTCATTTGCAGAGTCAATTTTCCTCATTTAAATTAACTGAAATAGAATTGATTCGTTCCAGTGGAATTCCAGGCATAAGAAAATACAGTGGACCCTCAGTTAACGATATTAACTGGTTCTAGAGAGCTTGTCTTTAACCAGTTTCACTGTTATCCAATTTAATTTTCCCCATAAGAAATAATGGAAATCCAATTAATCCATTCCTGCTGTCAGGAGACATGACAGAATAGTACTTCAATATGACGCTATTATCATCTCTACAGCTTATTTATCTATCACAATTCATCTAATATGACATAATAAACAATATTAATAACATAGAAACATGATATATACTCTTTCTATATCTCTGTCTATCTATATCTCTGTCTCACATGTACACGTAAGTACAGTTATTATACATTGTGTAAATTGCCTAGGATAACCCAAAAATTCCAGGCAAAGATAGACAGACAGACAGATAGATAGATAGACAAACAGATAGACAGATAGATATAGACAGAAACATGTTTGTGTGTATCAGTGACAACAAATAAAGCCAGGGTTCCCCGAGCACCCATTTATCAAATGTCACAACACAATTCTTCAAGGAGTGTGATATACATATACTCCAGGCAGACAGAAAGACAGATAAACAGAGACAGACATACAGGCAGGCAGATAGACAGATAGATACAGATACAGACAGGCAGACAGATATACATACAGACAGATAAATAGACAGAGAGACAGGACATGTTTGTGTGTAACAGTGATAACAAATACAGCAAGGGTTAGCTGGAGCAGTGGGCATTTATTAAATGTCACTAGGCTGTCAACAGTATAGGGATGCCTTTCATAACAACATGCTTCAAGGTATATGTCAGGGTTTCTAAAACATTGCTGGGACCTATAAATACTTTGTATATATTTCTAGACAATAGTAAATAACCCAGGCAGGTGTAAATGTTCACTTGTCAATGTGATTGTGACTATTTGAGCACCATTTCAGTACCTAATATTAGTGTCAGAACAAAGACTGGCTATGAAATTACAAGAACTATTATAAATTGTAATTATCAGAACATAAAAAATATATAAATTAAAATAAAAACAAGAAAAAAAGGTATATCGGCAACACTTCTGCAAGCGGCAGGAGTCAATGTTGCCGACAGGTGAGCATCCAGAGCCAACTTCACGGTCTTATATCTCGGTAAGTACTGACCCTAAATTTTTTTTTTTTAATCCTGTAACATGTAGAAAAATGTGCTCTTCATGTAACTTGTGAGCTCATTACCTTTGTACCTAGTTCAGCTATCAAAACTTTGGGGGCCCAGTCCCTGGACCCATTACATACCTCTGTAATCTGTAAATACCTTTGTAACTTGTCATGATTGTGACCAGACCTACCTGGAGTTCATTACCTTTGTAAATTGTGAGTTCATTACCTCTGTAACTTGCTCAGCTATCAAAACTTTGGAGTCCAGTCCCTGAACCAATTATGTACCTCTGTAATCTTTTGACTACCGCCCACAGGATGGGTATGGGGTGCATAATAAACATATTAAACTAACTAACCTATAACATGTAGAAAAATGTGCTCTTCATTTTAAAAGAAAAAACAATTTTTTTATTTTTCAAAATATTCGGAGCGCCACGCAAGTGAACATAGATCTATACATTTGGACAGTTTAAGGGTTAATTTTATTAAGTGTATTCTAACCTAACCACTCTGTAATCAGGCAAACTCAGTAATCCAGCACACTACAGGTCCCAGTGATGCTGGATTTGTGATGGAGGACCTTTTTTTTTTTTTTTTTTTATTATCACACTGGCCGATTCCCACCAAGGCAGGGTGGCCCGAAAAAGAAAAACTTTCACCATCATTCACTCCATCACTGTACTTGTTTTAATCTATTATAATTTATTATTTTTGTTTTGTTTTTTCTTCTTAACCACCACTACCTGCAGAATTTTTTATAATTCCTTTTATGAGAGAGCCACAAAATTTGATTAACACAAGCCTATCCGATGTTATCCTGACGCCAAATGACTTCGAACAGGCGATAAATGACATGCCCATGCACTCTGCCCCAGGGCCAGACTCATGGAACTCTGTGTTCATCAAGAACTGCAAGAAGCCCCTATCACGAGCCTTTTCCATCCTATGGAGAGGGAGCATGGACACGGGGGTCGTCCCACAGTTACTAAAAACAACAGACATAGCCCCACTCCACAAAGGGGGCAGTAAAGCAACAGCAAAGAACTACAGACCAATAGCACTAACATCCCATATCATAAAAATCTTTGAAAGGGTCCTAAGAAGCAAGATCACCACGCATCTAGAAACCCATCAGTTACACAACCCAGGGCAACATGGGTTTAGAACAGGTCGCTCCTGTCTGTCTCAACTATTGGACCACTACGACAAGGTCCTAAATGCACTAGAAGACAAAAAGAATGCAGATGTAATATATACAGACTTTGCAAAAGCCTTCGACAAGTGTGACCATGGCGTAATAGCGCACAAAATGCGTGCTAAAGGAATAACAGGAAAAGTCGGTCGATGGATCTATAATTTCCTCACTAACAGAACACAGAGAGTAGTCGTCAGCAGAGTAAAGTCCGAGGCAGCTACGGTGAAAAGCTCTGTTCCACAAGGCACAGTACTCGCTCCCATCTTGTTCCTCATCCTTATATCCGACATAGACAAGGATGTCAGCCACAGCACCGTGTCTTCCTTTGCAGATGACACCCGAATCTGCATGACAGTGTCTTCCATTGCAGACACTGCAAAGCTCCAGGCAGACATCAACCAAATCTTTCAGTGGGCTGCAGAAAACAATATGAAGTTCAACGATGAGAAATTTCAATTACTCAGATATGGTAAACATGAGGAAATTAAATCTTCATCAGAGTACAAAACAAATTCTGGCCACAAAATAGAGCGAAACACCAACGTCAAAGACCTGGGAGTGATCATGTCGGAGGATCTCACCTTCAAGGACCATAACATTGTATCAATCGCATCTGCTAGAAAAATGACAGGATGGATAATGAGAACCTTCAAAACTAGGGAGGCCAAGCCCATGATGACACTCTTCAGGTCACTTGTTCTATCTAGGCTGGAATATTGCTGCACACTAACAGCACCTTTCAAGGCAGGTGAAATTGCCGACCTAGAAAATGTACAGAGAACTTTCACGGCGCGCATAACGGAGATAAAACACCTCAATTATTGGGAGCGCTTGAGGTTCCTAAACCTGTATTCCCTGGAACGCAGGAGGGAGAGATACATGATTATATACACCTGGAAAATCCTAGAGGGACTAGTACCGAACTTGCACACGAAAATCACCCACTACGAAAGCAAAAGACTTGGCAGACGATGCACCATCCCCCCAATGAAAAGCAGGGGTGTCACTAGCACGTTAAGAGACCATACAATAAGTGTCAGGGGCCCGAGATTGTTCAACTGCCTCCCAGCACACATAAGGGGGATTACCAACAGACCCCTGGCAGTCTTCAAGCTGGCACTGGACAAGCACCTAAAGTCAGTTCCGGATCAGCCGGGCTGTGGCTCGTATGTTGGTTTGCGTGCAGCCAGCAGCAACAGCCTGGTTGATCAGGCTCTGATCCACCAGGAGGCCTGGTCTCAGACCGGGCCGCGGGGGCGTTGACCCCCGGAACTCTCTCCAGGTAAACTCCAGGTAATCCACTATTATAATCCATTATTTTTTTCATTTTTAACTACCATTACCTCCAGAATTTTTATTTTAGTACCACTTTCATTACCAAGCAAGTTTATTTATTGTGTTCAGTAAACTAACTCTATTCTCAATTAACAACTTTAGTCAAACTATTATACTATAACCAGTTCAATATTGTATTATCAAAATTGTACCATAATAAGAGTTAACTATACAGTGGACCCCCGGTTAACGATATTTTTTCACTCCATAAGCATGTTCAGGTGCCAGTACTGACCGAATTTATTCCCATAAGGAATATTGTGAAGTAGATTAGTCCATTTCAGACCCCCAAACATACACGTACAAACACACTTACATAAATACACTTACATAATTGGTCGCATTCAGAGGTAATCGTTATGCGGGGGTCCACTGTATCTCTGTTTTATAATTACTTGCTACAATCCATTAGCGAGTAAGATAAATTAGTTTAGTATATTACTATTAAGTTCAGAATATTATAAAGTATATAATTATTATTAGTATATTATTATTAAGTCTAAATATAAAATTACACTCAGCCTTAGGATTACAAGCATTGATCCTGATATCAACCTCTTATTAACCCTTTCAGGGTCGAGAAGCCCTAACCTAGACTCATTCTCAGGGTCAAAAATTTTTTGGAAAAAAAAAAAAAAAAAAAATCTTATGAAATGGTAGAGAATCTTTTCCCAATCATAATGACATCAAAAGTATGAAATTTGATGGAAAACTTACGGAATTATGCTCTCGTGAAGTTAGTGGTCTCAACGATGTTTATGCATTGGCGATTTCACCCACTTTCAGCCCTATTTTCGGCCAGTTCCAGTGTACTAGTCGACAAAAATCATATTTATTTCGCCAGAATTCCATTTTTTCTATCGAATGAGTACAAGAAACCACCCATTTACCAATTTCAACTATCCAATAAAGTGGTCAGAAATTGGCAATTTTGCCAATTTCACACAAATTTCAGAAGATGCCAATTTCCAAACAGGGTCCAGAATAAACAAGACAGACATTCCTGGTACTAAAATAACATTTTCTCTGTTCATTAGTCACATCCCCAGGTCCCTCTTACATCTCTTTTGCTTTCCACTTTGAATTTTTATTCTCACAAAAAATAGAAGATTTACTGTTTTGCAGACTACTGTATTAGTGTAGAAATGGTGTAGAAATGGTATAAATAATATCAGCACACTTGGAAAAGAATATTAGACTCACCAGCTGATGTGTATTGGACGCTTGGCATGATTTGTTTACTTTTGAACTTTGGTAAAAATCAAACATTTCTGCTACACTGAGCTCAATTTCAAGGTACTTTTCATTAGGAAAAATCTCTCAATTTCCATAATATGTCTTCTATTCTATAAAATGAGACCAGGAAAACTAAAATATCAGCAGGAAAATAGGAGGCTGAAACTTCGCATAGATGAGTTTGGGAGTGTGAGAAGGATTTAGCTGGTAAGGAGGAAATGGTCACCAGCAGTGATAGTGGCAGCTGCTTTAAGTGGCAAGTGGTTCACAGTTCAGGAAGAAGGAAGATGAGGAGAGTTAATAGAGAAGATGTGAAGGTAGGAAATCGATTCTCTCTTCTCCAAGATGAGTGTACTTTAGTGGTTAGTGAGGTTGAAGGTACCACTGATTCCCCTGCTAATCAAGGTAAGAATATTTTAATAGTAGGAGATTCTCAGGTAAGATATATGGACCAAGCATTTTCTAACAGACACTGAAAGGTCAAGCAGTGTGTGCCTTCCTGGAGCTGGTGTTGGTGACAGTCAGCAGGTTGGATAATATTATGGCAGGTAATAGGAACAAGCCCATTATCTGTCTTAGTGCTGGGGTAATGACATTGGGAAGAGCAGGATAGAGAAGCTGCTGGATAAGTACAGGTAAGCCATTGAAGTAGTTAGGTCTAAGGGAGGGATCCCAGTCATATGTAGCATCTTACCTGGAAAGGGAGTGGGCAATGAATGGATGTCTAGGGCAATTGGTATAAATTGCTGGCTAGACAGGTAGTGCAAGGAACTTGCAATCCCATTCATTGATAACTGGGACCCATTCTTTGGCAAAAGTGATATGTATGCAAGGGATGGGGTTCATCTTTCTGGGAAAGGAGTGGTTGCATTAGCCAATTCGATTGAAAGGGTAATTGATGACATGTCTAGGAATTTAAACTGATAGATTATAGAGGTATGGGTGTTTGTGGGAAACAATCAGGCTGCAGCATTAGGGTTAAAAACAGCAGTTATTACCGGGATACCTCAGGGATATGTTTAAAAGACAATATTCAAAATAAAGTTGCTAGTAATGGCAAATCAATTGATTCACAATAAAAGAGGGATAGTAGAGGGCAACGAGTGACTAGCTCCCTTAAGGTTTACTATACAAATAGTAGGAGTCTAAGAAATAAGATAGATGAGCTAAGATTACTTGCAAGTGTAGGTAATATAGATATTATTGGTATAACAGAGACCTGGTTCAACCTGAAAGATAGAGAAATGCCTTCTGAATGCAACATACAGGGTTATAAACTATTCCATACTGATAGGGTCAACAGGAAGGGTGGTGGTGTGGCGATGTATGTCAGAGAAAATTTAAATTGTTGTCTTAGACATGATATAAGATCAGAAACATCGAACACAGAATCTGTTTGGCTACAGTTTCTCGAGGGACGTGACAAATTAATTTTGGGTGTGATTTATAGGCCTCCAAACCTTGATAGGGAGGGCAGTAAGCTGTTATGGGATGAAATTCATAAGGCATCTAGATATGAAAATGTTGTGATAATGGGAGATTTTAACTTTAGACAAATAGATTGGAACAATATGACAGGAAATCTTGAGTCTAGTGACTTTCTTGATAAGGTTCAGGATTGCTTTTTAGAACAGGTTGTGACAGAACCAACTAGAGGAAACAATCTGCTTGACTTGGTTCTTGCCAACAAAGATTCACTAATTAATAATCTTGAGGTTAATGATGAGCTTGGGGAAAGTGATCACAAATCACTTAGTTTCAATATATCATGGAATTACCCAGATAACTGCAGTTAAATCTCTGTCCCAGACTTTCGCTTGGCCGACTTCATGGGACTGAAAAATTACCTGGGTGGGCTAAATTGGGATGTACTGACTATGGGTCAGGTAGGTGATCTTGGATGCCAATATGACGTTTTTCAGAGCATAGTTCTAGCTGCCCAGACAACTTTTGTTCTGAGTAGGGAAATTAGATCTAACAAAAATGATCCCAAATGGATGAACAATAGATTAAAACATCTCATTGGTCAAAAGAGAGGCATATACAGTGGACCCCCGCATAGCGAACTTAATCCGTGCAAGAGGGCTGGTCGTTATGCGAAATGTTCGCTATGCGAATTAATTTTCCCCATAAGAAATAATGGAAATAAAATTAATCCGTGCAAGACACCCAAAAGTATGAAAAAAAATTTTTTTTACCACAAAAAAATGTTAATTTTAGTACACACAAACTGAAAAAGGCATGCACAATTACATGACACTTACTTTTATTGAAGATCTGGTGATGATTGATGGGATGGGAGGAGGGGAGAGAGAGTGTTAGTGTTTAGAAGGGGAATCCCCTTCCATTAGGACTTGAGGTAGCAAGTCCTTTTCCGGGGTTACTTCCCTTCTTCTTTTAATGCCACTAGGACCAGCTTCAGAGTCACTGGACCTCTGTCGCACAACAAATCTGTCCATAGAGCTCTGTACCTCCCGTTCCTTTACGATTTGTCTAAAATGGGCCATAACATTGTCATTGAAATAGTCACCAGCACGGCTTGCAACAGCTGTGTCAGGGTGATTTTCATCCATAAAGGTTTGCAGTTCAACCCACTGTGCACACATTTCCTTAATTTTTGAAGTAGGCACAATGGATTCCACAACTGGCATAGGCTTCTCAGGGTTAGCCCCAAACCCTTCAAAATCTTTCTTAATTTCCATACTAATTCTCACCCTTTTTACCACAGGGTTGGCACTAGAAGCTTTCTTGGGGCCCATGGTCACTTATTTTCCAGAAACAGCACCGAAAACACTGTAATAATACGAAATATTCCGAGTGTATGCTTGAATGTTACCGCGGAGGCTGGCTGGTAAACAATGGACGCGTCTCGGACGAAGGTCGCTGAGCGGGTTTTTGTCCACTATGCGGGGCAAAATTTTGGCGAACAAAGCGTTCGCTATGCGGATTGTTCGCTATGCAAGGCGTTCGCTATGCGGGGGTCCACTGTATAGGCATATCAAATGAGGGGATGGGCAGTTAAGAAATCAATATATTCAATTAAAGAGAGAAATAAAGAAAGGAATAAGAAAAGCAAAATGGGATTATGAGGCTAAGGTCACAAGGGATTCAAAGACTAACCCAAAAGGGTTCTTTCAGGTATACAGAAGTATGATTAGGGACAAGATTGGCCCACTTAAGAGTAACTCTGGTCAGATCACTGACAGTGATAAAGAGATGTGTGAAATTCTAAATACCTACTTCCTCTCAGTTTTCACCCAGGAAAATACAGTGGACCCCCGCATAACGATCACCTCCGAATGCGACCAATTATGTAAGTGTATTTATGTAAGTGCGCTTGTACGTGTATGTTTGGGGGTCTGAAATGGACTAATCTACTTCACAATATTCCTTATGGGAATAAATTCGGTCAGTACTGGCACCTGAACATACTTCTGGAGTGAAAAAATATCGTTAACCGGGGGTCCACTGTACTAGCGACATTCATGAAATAATAGATTATGTAGAACAGGATGATAATAAACTATGTACGATTGCGGTAACTAGTGACATGGTCCTCAGACAAATAGAGAAACTTAACTAGTGACATGGTCCTCAGACAAATAGAGAAACTAACACCTAACAAATCCCCAGGCCCTGATGAACTGTTTGCAAGGGTGTTAAAGGAATGTAAAGAGGAACTTAGCATACCTTTGGCTAATCTTTTTAACATATCACTACAAACTGGCATAGTGCCGGATAAGTGGAAAATGGCAAATGTAATGCCTATTTACAAGGCAGGTGACAGGTCCTTGGCTTCGAACTATAGACCAATAAGCCTTACCTCCATAGTGGGAAAATTTATGGAATCAATTATTGCCGAAGCAATTTGTAGCCATCTTGACAGGCACAGATTGATTAATGAATCTCAACACGGTTTTACAAAGGGGCGTTCCTGAATTATGAATTTACTAACTTTTTTCACTAAGGTGTTTGAGGAGGAAGATCATGGTAATGAATACGATATTGTGTATATGGACTTCAGTAAGGTTTTCGATACAGTTCCACACCAGAGGCTATTGAGGAAACTTAAGGCACACGGAATAGGAGGAGAATTTTTTTCCTGGGTAGAGGCATGGCTGACAAATAGACAGCAGAGAGTTTGCATAAATGGGGAGAAATCAGAATGGGGGCACGTCACAAGCGGTGTTCCTCAGGGGTCAGTGTTGGGCCTGTTGTTGTTCACAACTTGCATAAACGACATAGATGAGGGAATAAATAGCGACATAAGCAAATTTGCTGATGACACCAAAATAGGCCATCCAATTTATTCTAATGAGGAAACTAGAGCACTCCAGGATGATTTGAATAGACTGATGCAATGGTCGGAGAAGTGGCAGATGCAGTTTGATATTGACAAATGCAAAGTTCTAAATGTTGGACAGTTAAATAACCATGCCACATATAAACTAAATAATGTAGATCTTAATACTACTGATTGTGAAAAGGATTTAGGAGTTCTGGTTAGCAGTAATCTAAAACCAAGACAACAGTGCATTAGTGTTCGCAATAAAGCTAACAGAATTCTTGGCTTCATATCTAGAAGTATAAATAACAGAAGTCCTCAGGTTGTTCTTCAACTCTATATATCCTTGGTTAGGCCTCATTTAGACTATGCTGCTCAGTTCTGGTCACCGTATTACAGAATGGATATAAATGCTCTGGAAAACGTACAGAGGAGGATGGCAAAGATGATCCCATGTATTAGAAATCTTCCCTATGAAGATAGACTGAGGGTCCTGAATCTGCACTCTCTTGAAAGGCGTAGAATTAGGGGGATATGATCGAGGTGTATAAATGGAAAACAGGAATAAATAAAGGGGATGTAAATAGCGTGCTGAAAATTTCCAGCCAAGACAGGACTCGCAGCAATGGTTTCAAGTTGGAAAAATTCAGATTCAGGAAGGATATAGGAAAGCACTGGTTTGGTAATAGAGTTGTGGATGAGTGGAACAAACTCCCAAGTACAGTTATTCAGGCTAAAACGTTGTATAGTTTTAAAAATAGGTTAGATAAATACATGAGTGGGTGTGGGTGGGCGTGAGCTGGACCTGACTAGCTTGTGCTGCTGGGTCTGGTGCAGTGCTTCCTTGAGTGGAGGTGACCAGACTGGGTGGGTCATTGGGCTAATCCGGGGGGGACATGGACCTGCTCCGCATGGGTCAATAGGCCTGTTACAGTGTTCCTTCTTTCTTATGTTCTTATGTTCTTATATATTTGACAGACGTATAACCTATAGTATAATTAGTTCAACCTTATCAAACTATGTTTTGTACATCTAGTCTTATATAATCAGTAATCTGTTAAGTTTAGACTGCCCGTAATGCCAAGGCATGACAGTGCCTCTCTTTGCACTAATCATTGTAAACCCTCACTGTAAACTACCTATGTAAATATACTTCCTACAATATGTCAACTACATTGCAAACTTGCAAGGAAATAAAAAATCTGAATCTGAATCTGAAACTGAATAAGGTTGAGAAAATGGGGATGGTCGACTCCCTCAATTGGTCTCTTATTTTTGTAAAACCCTATCATTATTATTATTATCACTTACAAACCTGCGGTAAACCCGTACGGGCCACCCAGCGACGACAAAAATGATAAAAAAACACTGGTGGCCCAGTGGCTAAAGCTCCCGCTTCACACACGGAGGGCCCGGGTTCGATTCCCGGCGGGTGGAAACATTTCGACACGTTTCCTTACACCTGTTGTCCTGTTCACTTAGCAGCAAATAGGTACCTGGGTGTTAGTCGACTGGTGTGGGTCGCATCCTGGGGGACAAGATTAAGGACCCCAATGGAAATAAGTTAGACAGTCCTCGATGACGTACTGACTTTCTTGGGTTATCCTGGGTGGCTAACCCTCCGGGGTTAAAAATCCGAACGAAATCTTATCTTATCTTACATACATATATATGAGAACAAGTGTGGGGATAAACACATGCAAAAATCAGTCTCTTCTAACACTAATACACCTCAAATACGTCTCCAAAATACCTGTGGCTTCTGCAGACTCATTCTTGGGCGCCTTCTCCATCTCTTTCCCTCGAAAATAACGCCAAAAACCACAATAAACAAGGAAAATAACCGCCAGGACGGTCTTCTTTCTTTGTTGGGTTTATCAGGGCCACTGACAACATAAGCCTTATCGAGCCCGGTTTCTCTATGGCTTCATAACATCTTCCTCTAAAACAAAGATTTTTAAGAATTTAACAAGAAAATGACGTCCCCCACCCATCTATTTGCAGGGTGAACACATTAACTACGTTAAAACTAACTTACAGACACCTTGGTGTAGATGTACCCTTCAACAAATCCACTGTACCACAAGTATTAATTGCTCAAATGTTATGCTTTAAGGCAAATCTTACTCTCAGATTAATTTTATATCATAGTGGCTATCTATCCTTTAAAGGTTGTTTACCACTACTTAATTTAGTCCCTTTATATATTTCTCCTGAAATAATTCTCTATATACCAATACATTGTACAGCCCTTTATTCAGTAATTGCTATACTCCTAATTTTAATAACAATTAAGGGGCTTCCCTTGTGTATGTGTGTGCGCGCGCGCGCTCGTGTGGATGTATGACCCACTTAATATTTGTATTTATAACTCATTACAATTGTGACCTGGTGTGGACGTATCAGTGGTTCATTACTTTGTAATTTGTTCATTACTGTAGCCATGTATAGGAGTGAAGCTGATTCATTACCTTCGTAACTTGCCATGATTGTGACCAGATCTACCTGGAGTTCATTACCTTTGTAACTAGTTCATCATAACTTTGGGGTCCAGTCCCTGGACCCATTATGTACCTCTGCAATCTTTTGACTACCGCCCACAGGATAGGTATGGGATGCATAATAAAGATATTAAACTAACTATTAAACTAATTTTCAGGTGTTATAATATTTTTCCCTCTTGTCCATATGGTCACATTTGTTAAAATATTCCAGGTGCTATTGACTATCCCAGGTGCTACTGTTTTTTAATTTCATTCTATTATTATTATATTCACTAGCTCCTTTATTTTAGCTGTAAATATCTACCATAGTTTATATACTCACATTTGTTAAATTAATTAAGGTGCTATTTAGATGCTTAAGTGTATAACTGAATTATCCTTTCTATAATAATCCCTAGCTCTTTCATATTTTTACAAGTTTTAGAATGATTACATAGTCTTATTCCTAAGTCTAGTTGTAGATTCACTATAAATCTTATAATATTTTAAACCATACTACGGGCGGGGTTAGAACCCACGATCAGAGTCTCAAAACTCCAGACCAACGCGTTAGCCACTGGGCCAGCTAGCCACATTAAGATTCATCCAGCTAGGTATATTTCTACACTATAGGAAGGTTAACCTGGATATGGTTAATTTCTACACCATTGGAAGTGTGGAAAATTAATTTACTTGGATGAATCACATACTTTGCAACCGCGCTGAGAACATTAGTCAGTCAGGCGTCATTACCACAGGTCTTAGTGATCATTTCATCATTTACTGCACCAGGAAAATCACTAGGGATAGGATAGGCCTACACAGGACTATAAAAATGAGGTCAACTAGAAACTACAGTAAAGAAACACTGGTAAATAGGCTACACAATTGTGACTGGACAGAGATAACAAGTTGCACGGACGTAAACGATGCCTGGGAAAAATTCAAAACAATGTTCACTACCATTCTTAATAATATTGCACCAGTTAAAGAGGTTAGGATTAAACGAAGAACTGAACCCTGGATGACTACTGAGATATTAGATAATATGAAATTCAGAGACCAGCTGCTAAAAAGATTTAAAGCAAACAGACAGGATATTGCAGCACTAAATGAATTCCAAAGGGTGAGGAATAGAGTACAGAGGCTTATAAAAGGAGCAAAGGCAAAGCACTATTGCTCAAAAATTGAAGAATATAAGCATAACCCCAGAAAGCTCTGGCAACAACTAAAACAGTTGGGGTATAGCCATAAGCCAGTAGATAGGTCTAACATAGTACTCACTATCGATAATGAGGTATGCCACGAAACATCTAAGGTGGCAAATTGCTTTAATTCCTACTACACATCTGTTGCATCAACACTAGTAAGTAAACTACCAGCTGCATCAAATACCTTTAACACAGACTCTGATAAGTTTCAAACATACTATACCAATAAAGGGGTAACCCCAAACAGTTGTCAACTAGTAAGTGTATCTCATGACTTCATTCAAAAAGAGCTAAGCAGGTTAAACCCAACTAAGAGCACAGGCCCTGATAACATCCCGTCTAAGTTCCTAAAAGATGGTGCTTCTGAACTGTCAATCCCTATTGCTCACATAATAAATCTATCAATCACCACTAATACCGTACCGGAGGGGTTCAAGGAGGCCAGAGTTACTCCTATCTTCAAGAAAAATAATAGGTCTGATGTAAGCAACTATAGACCTGTTAGTATACTCAGTATAATATCTAAAATTCTGGAGAGGGCGGTGTATTCTCAAGTAGTTAAGTACCTTAATGACAACAGCATTCTCCATAGCTATCAATCGGGCTTTAGAAGATCCTACTCAACCGATACCTCCCTTATTAATCTGATGGATTACCTGAGAACTGAAATGTCTAAAGGGAACCTCATAGGTATGGTAACCTTAGACCTGCAAAAGGCCTTCGATACTGTCAACCACAATATATTATGTAATAAACTTCATGCTATCGGTATAGGTTCTGTAGACTGGTTTAAGTCCTACCTTAGCAACAGGAGACAAATAGTCAAAATCAACAAAACAGAATCAGAACCTGTTGTTAGGTAAGACACATATGCAACAGTTAGGTATCTTTATTGTGAAACGTTTCGCCTACACAGTAGGCTTCTTCAGTCAAGTACAGGAAAGGTTGATAGAAGCAGAAGATACTTGAAGACGATGTAATCAGTCCATCACCCTTAAAGTTTTGAGGTGGTCAGTCCCTCAGTCTGGAGAAGAGCATTGTTCCATAGTATGAAACAATATGGAGAAGAAGTGACAGGATGGAGCTTTTATAGCGCCAAGAGGTGAGACGTAGGAGAGGTAAGAACTCAGATGTTGAGAGGTCCCTCTCAAATCCAGCCCCTCTCACTAGTGGAAGTTGCCGAAGTTGATTGCAGGTCTGTACCAAGATACCCTTGTGTTGCAGTGTCTGACAGATTGAACATTAAAATGGTATAAAATACCGACAGGTTGTTAGGTAAGACACATATGCAACAGTTAGGTATCTTTATTGTGAAACGTTTCGCCTACACAGTAGGCTTCTTCAGTCAAGTGCAGGAAAGGTTGATAGAAGCAGAAGATACTTGAAGACGATGTAATCAGTCCATCACCCTTAAAGTTTTGAGGTGGTCAGTCCCTCAGTCTGGAGAAGAGCATTGTTCCATAGTATGAAACAATATGGAGAAGAAGTGACAGGATGGAGCTTTTATAGTGCCAAGAGGTGAGACGTAGGAGAGGTAAGAACTCAGATGTTGAGAGGTCCCTCTCAAATCCAGCCCCTCTCACTAGTGGAAGTTGCCGAAGTTGATTGCAGGTCTGTCACTTCTTCTCCATTTTGTTTCATACTATGGAACAATGCTCTTCTCCAGACTGAGGGACTGACCACCTCAAAACTTTAAGGGTGATGGACTGATTACATCGTCTTCAAGTATCTTCTGCTTCTATCAACCTTTCCTGTACTTGACTGAAGAAGCCTACTGTGTAGGCGAAACGTTTCACAATAAAGATACCTAACTGTTGCATATGTGTCTTACCTAACAACCTGTCGGTATTTTATACCATTTTAATGTTCAATCTGTCAGACACTGCAACACAAGGGTATCTTGGTACAGACCTGCAATCAACTTCGGCAACTTCCACTAGTGAGAGGGGCTGGATTTGAGAGGGACCTCTCAACATCTGAGTTCTTACCTCTCCTACGTCTCACCTCTTGGCGCTATAAAAGCTCCATCCTGTCACTTCCTCTCCATATTGTTTCATACTATGGAACAATGCTCTTCTCCAGACTGAGGGACTGACCACCTCAAAACTTTAAGGGTGATGGACTGATTACATCGTCTTCAAGTATCTTCTGCTTCTATCAACCTTTCCTGTACTTGACTGAAGAAGCCTACTGTGTAGGCGAAACGTTTCACAATAAAGATACCTAACTGTTGCATATGTGTCTTACCTAACAACCTGTCGGTATTTTATACCATTTTAATGTTCATTCAGAATCAGAACCCCTGCCGATAACATGTGGAGTTCCCCAAGGTAGTATTCTGGGTCCCTTACTATTCTTATGTTATGTCAATGATATGCCTATCAGTGTCAAGTGCAAACTCCTACTGTATGCAGATGACAGTGCTCTGTTAGTGACAGGTAAAGACCCACAAGATATTGCTAATGTTTTAACACTGGAACTGGAGTCCTGCAGCAAATGGTTAGTAGACAACAAACTATCATTACACCTAGGGAAAACTGAAGCCATTCTCTTTGGAACGAAACATAAACTGAGAAGGGTAAATAATTTTAATGTTCAGTGTAATGGGGAGTCCATCACTTTGGTTTCATCAGTTAAATATCTGGGAATCCCCTTTGACCCATGCATGTCAGGAGAATTGATAGGGAACAGTGTAGTAAAGAAAGCGAATGCCAGGCTGAAGTTCCTGTATAGACAAGCACAGTGTCTACCTACTGAGGCTCGCAGGACCCTATGTCTAGCCCTTATACAATGCCATATGGATTACGCTTGCTCTTCTTGGTACTCTGCCTTGACAAAAAAACTGAAAGATAGACTGCAAATCACCCAGAACAAAATCGTAAGATTCATCCTGGGGCTGGGACCAAGAGAACATGTAGGCCAGGATGAATTACAGCAGTTGGATATGCTGAATGTTGAAGACAGAGTAAAACAACTGAAGCTAAATCATGTTTATAAAATTGCTCACGAACAGTGTCCAGAATATCTTGCTGTCAATTTTGTCAAGGTTGGGAACCAAAGCAATCATAGTACTAGGGGGAGAGAGCACAACTTTGTAGTACCCACAGTCAGTGGCCAGGCTTCAAACACCTTTTATTGTACAGCAATAAAGGAATGGAACAGACTACCCACAAATGTCAAGGCCAGTCATAGCTTGAACCAGTTCAAGAAGACTGCCAAAAAGTGTCTGATGAATGAAGCAACAGAAAGGGAGGGGAATGATTTTCTATTTTTTAGCTAAAAATACGTGTAAATTTTACCTTATCCCTAGTAATGACCCTCGTATTGTAGATAGTCTTAATTAATGACCCTCGTGTAGTAGATAGTCTTTTTAGTATGATAATAAGAGGTTATCTTCATTATAGAATAATAAGAAAATATTATAACCTTTATATTATAATAATAAGGTAAAAGGACCCCAATGGAAATAAGTCACTCTGTCTGACTTTTTTGGGTTATCCTAGGTTCTCTACACATATGCTGCTATGTATGATAATTCTATGTAACTGTATTGTGTATACCTGAATAAATTTACTTACTTACTTACTTACTTAGATACAAAGATAATTATTCTTTATCAAAGTTACAGAAACAAGTAGGAATTTTAGGACACCTAGATTGCAAAAAAATGTCCCCCTTCGATACCTACTACAATCTATATCTCCACAAGTCACTCTGGACCTATATTAATTTCAAATTAAATATACATCACCAGGAATTCTGGTAAAACATTAATATAAATGTGGACTGTATATTAAATTTAAAAAATGAATACATATAGATTGAAGGGGAATTTATCTTAATACCACTCGCCAATTAGTCTGGAGTGTCATACACAAAACCCCCTGCCTAACATATGAAGAAAATACTGGCCAGAATTTCAACATAAATAGACATCACTCAGCTGTGGTAATATCCTGTTTCCATCTAATTATGGAGTCCTGTTCAGTCGCCTAATTCTCACGTTCTGCAGGACTGCAATTCCAACAATTTTGGCTCCTATTTGAGAGGTTTCAAGCCCAATATAACCTCTAGAGCGACGAAAATTCTTTCTATTTTCACTAACGTTTGTCTTGGTCAATTCAAAACAATGGCAATTCCCCCCCAGCGATGCTCACCAATTTTGCTGGTTCTTTATTTATTTACAAATTAATTTTTATTACCTACAACATATTCCATCAATTTACATAAAAAAAACACTGTATTTTCGGAAAATATACAGAATTTTCCACAGCCACTCAAGAGGGAGAGGTTTTTTAGTGCCAGGAAGGAAAAAAAACTGGCAGGAAATGGCAGAAATCGTACACCAAATCCAGTCATTCCTGGAGTGGAACCACAGTCGATGGCCTCCACTCCAAACCAACAGATACAGATACTAATGCCGGAAAAAAAATCCCCCCCAGTACCAACAATACCACCAGTCCGATAACATTCTTCTTTGCAAATATACAGGGTCTAAAGCCAGCAACAAACAACAAAATACCTTTCATCTGTGGACTGCTTGCAGAGGCAAAGGCAATGTTCGCAGCTTTCACTGAGACCCACATAAAGGATCACTTGGACAACGAAATATGGATCCCAGGTTACAACCTATACAGATGTGACAGAGTGAACAGGCAAAAGGGGGGGGTTGGCCTGTGCATTCCAGAGTCACTTGTTTGCACAGAACTGCTAAATGCCTCAAATGATGTAGTGGAAGTTTTAGCAGTAAAGGTCGAGAACCAAAACCTAGTCATTGTGATAGTCTACAAGCCTCCGGATGCAACATCCCAGCAATTCCAGGAACAGCTGTTAAAAATTGACCACTGTCTGGAAAACCTTCCAGCTCCTGCACCCAACATCTTGCTCCTGGGGGATTTCAACTTAAGGCACCTAAAATGGAGGAATATAGCAAATAATATTGTTGCAGTAATAACACCAGGAGGCAGCTCTGATGAAAACTCACACTCACGCGAGCTTTTAAATCTCTGCACAAAATTCAATTTAAACCAGCAAATAATAGAGCCTACTAGACTGGAGAATACACTAGACCTCATCTTCACTAACAATGATGATCTGATAAGAAATATCACCATATCAAAAACAATATACTCAGATCACAACATAATTGAGGTTCAGTCATGTATGCGCGGAGCCCTAGACCGACATAATGAGATTAGTCACGAGGAAGCATTCACCAAATTCAACTTCAATAACAAAAACATAAAGTGGGACCAAGTAAACCAAGTCCTAACCGATATAAGCTGGGAAGATATACTAAGCAACACAGACCCCAACTTATGCCTAGAACAGATTAACTCGGTGGCACTCGATGTATGCACAAGGCTTATTCCTCTAAGAAAAAGGAGGAGTAGATGTAAAACAGAAAGAGACAGGCGCTCCCTTTACAGGCGACGGAAAAGAATAACAGAGCGGCTAAAAGAGGTCAATATATCTGAAATGCGTAGGGAGACACTTGTCAGAGAAATAGCAAGCATCGAACTTAAGCTAAAAGAATCCTTTAGGAGTCAGGAATCGCGGGAAGAACTAAAAGCTATAAATGAAATCGAAAGAAACCCAAAGTATTTCTTCTCCTATGCCAAATCAAAATCGAGAACAACGTCCAGTATTGGGCCCCTACTTAAACAAGATGGGTCCTACACAGATGACAGCAAGGAAATGAGTGAGCTACTCAAGTCCCAATATGACTCAGTTTTTAGCAAGCCGCTAACCAGACTGAGAGTCGAAGATCAAAATGAATTTTTTATGAGAGAGCCACAAAATTTGATTAACACAAGCCTATCCGATGTTATCCTGACGCCAAATGACTTCGAACAGGCGATAAATGACATGCCCATGCACTCTGCCCCAGGGCCAGACTCATGGAACTCTGTGTTCATCAAGAACTGCAAGAAGCCCCTATCACGAGCCTTTTCCATCCTATGGAGAGGGAGCATGGACACGGGGGTCGTCCCTCAGTTACTAAAAACAACAGACATAGCCCCACTCCACAAAGGGGGCAGTAAAGCAACAGCAAAGAACTACAGACCAATAGCACTAACATCCCATATCATAAAAATCTTTGAAAGGGTCCTAAGAAGCAAGATCACCACCCATCTAGTAACCCATCAGTTACACAACCCAGGGCAACATGGGTTTAGAACAGGTCGCTCCTGTCTCAACTACTGGATCACTACGACAAGGTCCTAAATGCACTAGAAGGCAAAAAGAATGCAGATGTAATATATACAGACTTTGCAAAAGCCTTCGACAAGTGTGACCATGGCGTAATAGCGCACAAAATGCGCGCTAAAGGAATAACAGGAAAAGTCGGTCGATGGATCTATAATTTCCTCACTAACAGAACACAGAGAGTAGTCGTCAACAGAGTAAAGTCCGAGGCAGCTACGGTGAAAAGCTCTGTTCCACAAGGCACAGTACTAGCTCCCATCTTGTTCCTCATCCTCATATCCGACATAGACAAGGATGTCAGCCACAGCACCGTGTCTTCCTTTGCAGATGACACCCGAATCTGCATGACAGTGTCTTCCATTGCAGACACTGCAAGGCTCCAGGCGGACATCAACCAAATCTTTCAGTGGGCTGCAGAAAACAATATGAAGTTCAACGATGAGAAATTTCAATTACTCAGATATGGTAAACATGAGGAAATTAAATATTCATCAGAGTACAAAACAAATTCTGGCCACAAAATAGAGCGAAACACCAACGTCAAAGACCTGGGAGTGATTATGTCGGAGGATCTCACCTTCAAGGACCATAACATTGTATCAATCGCATCTGCTAGAAAAGTGACAGGATGGATAATGAGAACCTTCAAAACTAGGGAGGCCAAGCCCATGATGACACTCTTCAGGTCACTTGTTCTATCTAGGCTGGAATATTGCTGCACTCTAACAGCACCTTTCAAGGCAGGTGAAATTGCCGACCTAGAAAATGTACAAAGAACTTTCACGGCGCGCATAACGGAGATAAAACACCTCAATTACTGGGAGCGCTTGAGGTTTCTAAACCTGTATTCCCTGGAACGCAGGAGGGAGATATACATGATTATATACACCTGGAAAATCCTAGAGGGACTAGTACCGAACTTGCACACGAAAATCACTCACTACGAAAGCAAAAGACTTGGCAGACGATGCACCATCCCCCCAATGAAAAGCAGGGGTGTCACTAGCACGTTAAGAGACCATACAATAAGTGTCAGGGGCCCGAGACTGTTCAACTGCCTCCCAGCACACATAAGGGGGATTACCAACAGACCCCTGGCAGTCTTCAAGCTGGCACTGGACAAGCACCTAAAGTCAGTTCCTGATCAGCCGGGCTGTGGCTCGTACGTTGGTTTGCGTGCAGCCAGCAGCAACAGCCTGGTTGATCAGGCGCTGATCCACCAGGAGGCCTGGTCACAGACCGGGCCGCGGGGGCGTTGACCCCCGAAACTCTCTCCAGGTAAACTCCAGGTAAACCCCTGGCAGTCTTCAAGCTGGCACTGGACAAGCACCTAAAGTCAGTTCCTGATCAGCCGGGCTGTGGCTCGTACTTTGGTTTGCGTGCAGCCAGCAGCAACAGCCTGGTTGATCAGGCGCTGATCCACCAGGAGGCCTGGTCACAGACCGGGCCGCGGGGGCGTTGACCCCCGAAACTCTCTCCAGGTAAAACTCCAGCTTCTAGGGTGACAAGAGACGCTGGTACGTACTGGTCATGAACTGCCGGCTGCACAAAGGCCACAGCACGACTCACTCGCAATTTTCCCCAGACACTGGCCAGAATCGAGTAGAAAAAAGGGAGGTCTTGTCTTACTGTATGAGCCTGACAGAGGAGGTCGTGTACGGTACATCGAGGTGCCTCCACCAGATTTCCCCAGGTCTGGTATTTAAAGTAAAAGGACACAAGTGCAACTAATGTAACATTTTATTGTGGCAACGTTTCGCTCTCCAGGAGCTTTATCAAGCCATTACAAACAATGCATGGACACAGAGGGTATGTAAAGGCTCAGAGTGAGGTGCAATACTAGTGAGGTACCATTTCGATGTTCACTAGTGGTAGTAGTAGTAGTAGTGGTAGTGACAAAAGTAAAACAATATGGTAGAGCAATTAATTCGTACATGAGTAAAAGGATATAAAAGCTATTACTTGGGTAACATAAAAATAGGTTGGACAAATATGGACTGGAAAGAGGCAGGTAGTTTCAGTGTTCACTCTCTGTAATGTGCTTTGTGTAGTATAACAGGAGAGACTATGTGATGGCAGGGTTTACTGTTTTCAGGAGGATTCTTGCTAAGACTTCGGAGATGGTGAAGCTGCCGTTGTTTTGTTTAATTGTATTCGAAACAGCGATCAGTGCTGATTCGAGGCACTTGCGTCTGCGGAAATTAGTTTCTTTGATCACTAATTGGGCATATTACCTTTGTAACTTGTGAGCTCGTTGCCTTTGTACCTAGTTCAGCTATCAAAACTTTGGGGGCCCAGTCCCTGGACCCATTACGTACCTCTGTAATCTGTAAATACCTTTGTAACTTGTCATGATTGTGACCAGACTTACCTGGAGTTCATTACCTTTGTAAATTGTGAGTTCATTATCTTTGTAAATTGTGAGTTCATTACCTTTGTAAATTGTGAGTTCATTACCTTTGTAAATTGTGAGTTCATTACCTTTGTAAATTGTGAGTTCATTACCTCTAACTTGCTCAGCTATCAAAACTTTGGAGTCCAGTCCCTGGACCAATTATGTACCTCTGTAATCTTTTGACTACCGCCCACAGGATGGGTATGGGGTGCATAATAAACATATTAAACTAACTAATTGGGCATCTCTGAATTTCATGAGATGATTGGGGGAATTTCGGTGTTGTACACAGGCGTTGTTCAAGTTATCGTTCCTACATGCGTAAATGTGTTCATTGAGGTGGGTGTCGAGGGTTTTTGCTGTTTCACCTACGTAAATCTTGTCACAGCCTCCACAGGGTATAGTGTAAACTCCTGCATTGACTGGTTCGTGGTGCTTGGATTTTGTCCTGGTTAGATCCTTTATTGAAGTGCTAGAAGCGATGGCGACTCTGGTGTTAGCTTGTGAAAGTAAACCTACGGCATGGGAATGGGGTCCCCCAACAGTGCCGTCCTAGCCAACTTATACATGGAACACCTAGAGTCCGAACACTTCGCCAACATCATCCCTTCAAGCGTCACTTGGTAACGTTACGTGGACGACGTCCTCGTAATAACTCCCAAATGTTTTGATGTACGGAATCTTCAGGCAAGGCTCAACGCAGTTGAACCGGCGATCCAGTTTACACTAGAAGAAGAGTCCAATGACAAGCTACCTTTCCTCGACGTCCTCATTCACAAAGTAGACAACAACCTAAGATTTCAAGTTTATCGGAAACCCACCAATAAAAATGATCTCACACACTTCTATTCCAGTCAAGATACCAAGGCCAAAAGAGGCATCATCATCGGGTTTTTCCTAAGAGCATACCGAATTTGTAGTCCTGAGTTTCTTGACGAGGAATGTACATACATTCACCAAACATTCACTGAGTTACATTTTCCTCCTTTTTTCATGAAAGACTGCAAGAAAAGAGCTCTTCAGATCATTAATTCTCCACGCATCAACACCACTCCCAACAAAGTTATAATTCTTCCCAACAGCCAGGTTGCACTGAACGCCTCAAAAGTACTTTCACAAGCTAACACCAGAGTCGCCATCGCTTCTAGCACTTCAATAAAGGATCTAACCAGGACAAAATCCAAGCACCACGAACCAGTCGATGCAGGAGTTTACACTATACCCTGTGGAGGCTGTGACAAGATTTACGTAGGTGAAACAGCAAGAAACCTCGACACCCGCCTCAATGTACACATTTACGCATGTAGGAACGATAACTTGAACAACGCCTGTGTACAACACCGAAATTCCACCAATCATCTCATGAAATTCAGAGACGCCCAATTAGTGATCAAAGAAACTAATTTCCGCAGACGCAAGTGCCTCGAATCAGCACTGATCGCTGTTTCGAATACAATTAAACAAAACAACGGCAGCTTCACCATCTCCGAAGTCTTAGCAAGAATCCTCCTGAAAACAGTAAACCCTGCCATCACATAGTCTCTCCTGTTATACTACACAAAGCACATTACAGAGAGTGAACACTGAAACTACCTGCCTCTTTCCAGTCCATATTTGTCCAACCTATTTTTATGTTACCCAAGTAATAGCTTTTATATCCTTTTACTCATGTACGAATTAATTGATCTACCATATTGTATTACTTTTGTCACTACTACTACTACTACTACCACTAGTGAACATCGAAATGGTACCTCACTAGTATTGCACCTCACTCTGAGCCTTTATATACCCTCTGTGTCCATGTATTGTTTGTAATGGCTTGATAAAGCTCCTGGAGAGCGAAACGTTGCCACAATAAAATGTCACATTAGTTGCACTTGTGTCCTTTTACTTTACATATTGTCGGTAATTCTACCAACTTTATTACAGGTCTGGTATGTGAAGACACGTGGGGGCACCGCCTTCTGATCATGGCATTTGCTGTTCCGATGGTGTCTAGTCTTAGAAGAAAGGGCACTGCAGTCTCAGAGTCGTGCCCCAGTATTCAAACTTGGGCTGCCAGTTCTCCCTGACTAACATAACCTAGTGTTTGCCTACCGTCGACGTAGTCAGACTCACTTGACTCGTACACAATGTGAAACTAAACGTCCTTGGTGCACAGAGGCTGCAGGAAGTCTTTCTTCAAAGGAAGAATGTGTTAAGCTGAACTTCCCTGACAACACCCTGCTGCCTGCTAAGTTTGCATGGCTAATGGAAGCTATAAAGAAGCATCCTAACTCAAGGATCCAATTTAGGAAAAACACACACAACTTTGTGTTTGTGGAACAGAATGAAGAACTGATCAATGATCTACTTAGTACACCTTGTGGGTGTATTAAGCTGCTCCGACCTCCATCAGACACTCACCACTTTAAAAAATGGGTCAGTATCATAATCTTTGGATTCCCTCTCTACATGGACCCATCCCATCTGACTCTCAGTGAGCATATCATCAAGCCTAAAAGACTTAAAGGAAAATCCCAAATTATTGCCAGTTGGGTGGGTCCTGTGCCCCTCCCCCGAAATATCTGGGTGCATGGTTTACGTTTCCTAAACATCGAAGTGTACCTACCCCCTAAACGTAGGTGTTACAAATGCCAGCACTATGGCCATGTTGTAGTAGACTGTGAAATACTACATTCTTGGTGTGGTAAGTGTGCTGGGAAACATTCCACTAGAGAATGCACAGTAGGCCTTGACAGCCAAAAAATTAAGTGTATTAACTGTAAATAAGTTGGGGTTACAGTTTCTCACAAGGACTGCAGTCAGAACCCAAACAACGTTCGATGTAAACCTGATAACAGTCCTTTAATGGTAATTGAGGATGAGGCCATCCAGTCTACCACAGCCAGATCTGAGACTGAACCTCTGCAAAGTGTGCAAGAACCCCACCTCGCTGCAAAGGATTCTGGTGATACCAGAATGCCATCACACACACCAGCTGTGGAGGAGCTAGCCATCCCTGCTAGCACATGGGGAACTACTGGTCTGCCACTACTGATACTTATGGCTACACCTGAATATGAGGATGAGTTTGTCATTTTTTCCAATACACACAACTACAATAGTCAGACGGACACCACACAGGTAACCCCCCTGGAAATTGGAGATGATTCAGATGCACAGGACCTACCTGCAATGAATGATGAAACAGACTTGCCACAGGCACCATCAGAGAACACTAATGTAACCATGGTACCCGTTAAGGTGATAGGTGTTAAAGAAAGCACTAACTCAGAAGTGCCATCCTCCGGAGAGGCATTGGATTCGCCTGACCTTGCTCACATTATAACAAATTTCCAGAAAAAAATTGAGCATCTTGAACAGATCCTGACAAGTTTAATAAATATATGTAATCAGGATGATGCTCTTGAGCATGGTGATGTCAAAAGTGCAGCAATCCCCGTTCAGTTTCCAGCAATTTGTAAGAAAGAAGCCCATGACTCTTGCCTTCAAAACTTGCCTTTTAACTGGCTGTCAAGATGCCGAAAAATGCTTAAAAATAAAGGTCCTGAAGATAAAGACGTACAAACTATGCTATTTGCTCTTAAATGCTTGCACACTGTAGTCAAAGCATAATAGTTTTACCATCTTATGAGCAAGAGATTGTAATAACTCACTACAATGGATACATTACAAATCTTTTCATGGAACATTGCTTCCATCAGGAAGCGGTTGCCTGACTTACATCATATTAGTGCAACCAAGAATATTGATGTCATCTGTTTGCAGGAATGTAGATTGAAAGATGGAGCACCTCCACCAAACTTGCCTGGATATGCAGCTTATAACCTAAGGTCAGCCAACTGTTGTGTGATGTATGTCAGAAAGAACTTGCCACATTCACTCCTTTCCTTGCAGAGTCGAGTTAACATGCAGTATCATGGTGTCAAAGTATATGCAGGCGATTTTTCCATAAACATTTTTAATCTCTATGCCCCAGCGAACCAGCTTCGACCTGATGCTTTACCAGATCGCATCAATAGTGAACCTACCATTATTCTTGGTGATTTTAATGCCAGACATAAGAATATTGGTGGGTCTATAACAAACACCAATGGAACTAAACTAGTGAAATTGCTAAATGAGCATGATAATGTTCGAATTGTGGGCACTACTGAGCCTACTCACATATATGGTGGCATACTAGATCTGTGCCTTGGATTTAATACATCATATACGATGCATGACTCTGTCATAGTTGATGATCTTCTATCTGATCACCTCCCAAGACTAACAACTGTCAATCTTGATCACATCTCCAGCAATCAAGGAGCTAAATACAGAAGGAGGAAACTTATTCTCAAACCAGAACACAGAGACAACTTTGTTAACCACTTGGATCAATGGTATAAGAGTTACGAGCCCATTGGCACACAAAAATTTAATGATGATTTAGTTACCACTATTGAGAGTGTTCTCACAGATCAAGTGGGCAGGAATAGGAAACAAAGACCCTCCACTATAAATAACAATAAAAACCAATGTAAATACTATAATGATCCAGAGCTACGCAATCTAACACATGCAGCTAGGAGGATTGGTAAAGCATACCGTGAATGTAGAACCCCAGACCTGCTCAGAACGTTCCAAGCTACACTAACAAATGCAAGGAATAGAAAGCAAGAACTTAGGCAACAGGAATGGGAATCGAAAGAAACCCAAAGTATTTCTTCTCCTATGCCAAATCAAAATCGAGAACAACGCCCAGTATTGGGCCCCTACTTAAACAAGATGGGTCCTACACAGATGACAGCAAGGAAATGAGTGAGCTACTCAAGTCCCAATATGACTCAGTTTTTAGCAAGCCGCTAACCAGACTGAGAGTCGAAGATCAAAATGAATTTTTTATGAGAGAGCCACAAAATTTGATTAACACAAGCCTATCCGATGTTATCCTGACGCCAAATGACTTCGAACAGGCGATAAATGACATGCCCATGCACTCTGCCCCAGGGCCAGACTCATGGAACTCTGTGTTCATCAAGAACTGCAAGAAGCCCCTATCACGAGCCTTTTCCATCCTATGGAGAGGGAGCATGGACACGGGGGTCGTCCCTCAGTTACTAAAAACAACAGACATAGCCCCACTCCACAAAGGGGGCAGTAAAGCAACAGCAAAGAACTACAGACCAATAGCACTAACATCCCATATCATAAAAATCTTTGAAAGGGTCCTAAGAAGCAAGATCACCACCCATCTAGAAACCCATCAGTTACACAACCCAGGGCAACATGGGTTTAGAACAGGTCGCTCCTGTCTGTCTCAGCTACTGGATCACTACGACAAGGTCCTAAATGCACTAGAAGACAAAAAGAATGCAGATGTAATATATACAGACTTTGCAAAAGCCTTCGACAAGTGTGACCATGGCGTAATAGCGCACAAAATGCGCGCTAAAGGAATAACAGGAAAAGTCGGTCGATGGATCTATAATTTCCTCACTAACAGAACACAGAGAGTAGTCGTCAACAGAGTAAAGTCCGAGGCAGCTACGGTGAAAAGCTCTGTTCCACAAGGCACAGTACTAGCTCCCATCTTGTTCCTCATCCTCATATCCGACATAGACAAGGATGTCAGCCACAGCACCGTGTCTTCCTTTGCAGATGACACCCGAATCTGCATGACAGTGTCTTCCATTGCAGACACTGCAAGGCTCCAGGCGGACATCAACCAAATCTTTCAGTGGGCTGCAGAAAATAATATGAAGTTCAACGATGAGAAATTTCAATTACTCAGATATGGTAAACATGAGGAAATTAAATCTTCATCAGAGTACAAAACAAATTCTGGCCACGAAATAGAGCGAAACACCAACGTCAAAGACCTGGGAGTGATTATGTCGGAGGATCTCACCTTCAAGGACCATAACATTGTATCAATCGCATCTGCTAGAAAAATGACAGGATGGATAATGAGAACCTTCAAAACTAGGGAGGCCAAGCCCATGATGACACTCTTCAGGTCACTTGTTCTATCTAGGCTGGAATATTGCTGCACTCTAACAGCACCTTTCAAGGCAGGTGAAATTGCCGACCTAGAAAATGTACAGAGAACTTTCACGGCGCGCATAACGGAGATAAAACACCTCAATTACTGGGAGCGCTTGAGGTTTCTAAACCTGTATTCCCTGGAACGCAGGAGGGAGAGATACATGATTATATACACCTGGAAAATCCTAGAGGGACTAGTACCGAACTTGCACACGAAAATCACTCACTACGAAAGCAAAAGACTTGGCAGACGATGCACCATCCCCCCAATGAAAAGCAGGGGTGTCACTAGCACGTTAAGAGACCATACAATAAGTGTCAGGGGCCCGAGACTGTTCAACTGCCTCCCAGCACACATAAGGGGGATTACCAACAGACCCCTGGCAGTCTTCAAGCTGGCACTGGACAAGCACCTAAAGTCAGTTCCTGATCAGCCGGGCTGTGGCTCGTACGTTGGTTTGCGTGCAGCCAGCAGCAACAGCCTGGTTGATCAGGCGCTGATCCACCAGGAGGCCTGGTCACAGACCGGGCCGCGGGGGCGTTGACCCCCGAAACTCTCTCCAGGTAAACTCCAGGTAAACAGTTTGTTAGTGGATTAAATAGGTCCACCCCTTTAAGTTTGGCTTGGAAAGGTATAAATAAAATAACCAGGAAAAAGACTGGCAATGTTGCTTATCCCTTTCCTCTTGAAAAAGCAAATGACCTCATAAATGACTGGTCCAAAACATCCAGGCATGAAAACCTTCCATCTCATATTAGAAAAAAATTAGAGAGTACTTTTGAAGAAATGTTGAAACTGATTAATTTTATGAGCCAAAATATTGATGAGAGTGATTGCCTCATTACCGAGTAGGAATTAGATAATGCATTAACTAAAGGTCGATCAACTTCTCCTGGAGAGGATGGTATAACCTATGATATTCTCAGAACTCTAAGGCACGTGCCTGATAACCCTTTGTTGGCACTGTATAATCTCAGTTACATTGAGGGCGTTCTTCCTACTTCCTGGACCAATAGTCTCATTGTGCCTATTCCTAAGCCCCAACAGCCTGATACATTTAGGCCGATCTCCTTAACTAGTTGTCTTTGTAAAACTTTTGAAAGAATGATACTTAACAGACTGTACTACAGAATCAGACACCAACTTTCCCCCTACCTCTATGGGTTCATGAAAAGTAAAAGTGTGCAGAACTGTATTTCCACCTTTCTCACTGCACACACCTCTACTAGTTTTACCACTTTTCTTGATCTAAAATCTGCATTTGATATTGCGAACAGAACCGTTATACTACATGAACTAGCCAAAATGAATATTGGTGGTAGCTTACTCTGCTGGATAATAGGATACCTGTTGAATAGAGTATCCTCTGTCCTTTATCAAGGCTACAGAAGTGATTCTAAAGAAATGTCTTTAGGTACACCGCAGGGAGGAGTTCTTAGTCCCATGCTACTTAATATTCTGATTAATGCTCTCCTAAATGCTCTACCTGCCTCACCTAAACATATAGCTATAAGCTATGCTGATGATATCATGATCCATACAACAGGGCATAAGAAGATGAATACCATTCTTAATGAAGTTCAAGCAGGGTGAAATCATTAGCTACGTTAAAACTTACAGATATCTTGGTGTAGATGTACCCTTTAACAAATCCACTATACCACAACTAAACAAGAAATGCAAAGCTAGGCTAAATGCTCTCAAAGCTGTTGCTGGCTACAACCCCAACTATGGTGCTAATGTGAGAATTGTGAGAATGATGTACATAGCCTATGTTAGGTCCTTAATTGATTATGCTGCTCCCATGTTGATATTAGCTAGAGAAAGTTCTCTACGACCCTTGGAGTTAATGCAAAATGAAGCTCTCAGGATTATTCTTGGCTGTCCAAGATCTACAAAAGTTCTTAACATGAGGAAGGAGCTTGGTATTTCTAGTATCAGTGATAGGATTATTGAGATTAACACTGTACTCGGTATTAGAATGTTGAGAAACGAGCCAGACACTGTCACAATGAATCTTACCAAGTGTCTAGAGGTAAATACACACAGATCTAAATGGATTGTGAAAACGTGCAATTACATTAAGTTTTATAACCTGCATGAACTGTATCACTGTAGGCAACAAGAGCATTTCACCCCTCCGTGGAAGATGTGTTCATTTAATATCACATACCTGCAAGTCCCTCCCAAGAAGCTCATTGCTAGTAATCCCTTCCTTAAATCTCTTGTTAGAGCAACTGCTCAAGAAGAAATTTCTCACCTAGCTGGTAGTAATAAGTTACCACAAGTTATATACACTGATGGATCTAAACAGGACTCTTCTGGCAGGGCTGCATCTGCTCTTGTTGCCACCTCCCTTGTTAAAAACGATAATAAATTTGTTGAGTTAGGCATAAGAATTAACAACTGGGCGTCTACACTGGAAACTGAATTGTTTGCAATCCTAATGGTGCTAAAGCTAACCTATGACACTGAACTTGACTCTATCATCATTACTGATTCTATGTCATCATTGAAGGCTCTTGACTAATATAATGACTCCAACAACATGCTCATTGGAGAAGCCAGGTACAGATATTCAAAAATCAGGGACAAAGGAATTAATGTACAATTGCTATGGATCCCATCACACATTGGATTACTCCTTCATGATAAAGTTGATATGTTAGCCAAAAGAGAGTACCCAGAAGGAGAATGTAGAATATAACTTTGGTATAACTGTGTCTAGCATTAGGAATAATATTAGGAGAGAAGTAAATAATGAAAATGATTGTTATAGGAATGCAGTTAGAAGCCTGAGTAGATCTATAACCCACTATGATAACATGAACGTAGATAAGTATGTTTATGGAGCAACTCGCAATGTGAATAGACTGACTGATGTTGTAGTGGCCAGGCTTAGGCTTGGTTACAAGTACTGACTGATGTTGTAGTGGCCAGGCTTAGGCTTGGTTACAAGTACTGACTGATGTTGTAGTGGTCAGGCTTAGGCTTGGTTACAAGTACTGACTGATGTTGTAGTGGCCAGGCTTAGGCTTGGTTGCAAGTACTGACTGATGTTGTAGTGGCCAGGCTTAGGCTTGGTTACAAGTACTTCTGGCAGTTTGGGAGACACATAGATGATGATCAAACTAAATGTAAATTATGTGATCATGCATATGGTCACTGTCTTGAACACTATGTGCTTAATTGTCCACTTATTGAGGAATACAGAGACAGACAGTATAATAACCTATGTGACATGTCAAGATATCTTATTAATGAAAATAAGATACCTGTGGAAAATTTTTGATTTTCCGAAGCTATAGCGCCTAATAGGTGTTTAATGTATCGATATGAGTCAAAAATGTATTTGACAATAGGGTAGAACCAAGAGTTCCCTTTGCGCATGCGCGGATGTGCGGGGGTTTAGGTGGACTCGGGCCATGGGGGTGGCGGGAGTGTTTTTGAATGTGGTGAGGAGGCTGGGAAAGCATGGAACCACGAAATTGGCATTCACGGCGGCCTAAGGATTAATATAGGCCTCATTTCATAATAGGAAGTGTAGTAACTGTTCCTGGTGGAGAGTGAGGGAACGTGATTTACGGGACCACGGTAATAGAGTGGTAAAATGAGTGAATAAGGGTAGGACCGATGGTGACTGGCGCGTCACCATGGACTGTGTCCCGGGGAAAATTACCCTTGGTTTAATCATCACTCATCGGTCTCAGATCTTAATGGAGTGATCTCTAATGTGTATAATAATTATGAGACATTAAATCGTCTTGTGAATTGTAATGTAATTAATGATAATAACGTTAAGTTAAGATAATGCGTGAAGTGAAATAAGTCGCCTTGCTCCGAGTGAACGTGTGACTCGTACCGGGGATAATGAAGATTTATGGAAGCACGACTTCTAAACCGGGACAAACCGACGGGTACCCCGTCCTGCTGGAATAAGAACCGTGTCGGTGTAGCAGGACTTCGAAATGAGATGGTGAATGGAGGAAATAAGGAGTATCAATCACCCACAGTTAAGTAACCCTTCTAGTTATAACAGACTGATGCTGGCCAGTTAGGTTATGTTGTAATTGGATAGGTTATGAGTGATCCAGCTACATCAAGTGATCACCAGAGAACATCTGGTAAGTTTACCTGGAGAGAGATTTACCTGGAGAGAGTTTCGGGGGTCAACGCCCCCGTGGCCCGGTCTGTGACCAGGCCTCCTGGTGGATCAGCGCCTGATCAACCAGGCTGTTGCTGCTGGCTGCACGCAAACCAACGTACGAGCCACAGCCCGGCTGATCAGTAACTGACTTTAGGTGCTTGTCCAGTGCCAGCTTGAAGACTGCCAGGGGTCTGTTGGTAATCCCCCTTATGTGTGCTGGGAGGCAGTTGAACAGTCTCGGGCCCCTGACACTTATTGTATGGTCTCTTAACGTGCTAGTGACACCCCTGCTTTTCATTGGGGGGATGGTGCATCGTCTGCCAAGTCTTTTGCTTTCGTAGTGAGTGATTTTCGTGTGCAAGTTCGGTACTAGTCCCTCTAGGATTTTCCAGGTGTATATAATCATGTATCTCTCCCTCCTGCGTTCCAGGGAATACAGGTTTAGAAACCTCAAGCGCTCCCAGTAATTGAGGTGTTTTATCTCCGTTATGCGCGCCGTGAAAGTTCTCTGTGGTGGGATTATGTACAAATGTTTTTCCTTGATGGATGTATCCAGGTGTATCCTACCCCCCCCCCTTCATTCAGCTAAACTAATATAATCTATACAGTCCACAATTAATTAGTAGCACCGTACTTGTGGGTGCTATCCAATCCATACTGGTCTCGGATAGATATGGATAAGATTGTGAGGTCGAAGGAACCACTTGCCGCGACCAGGGTTAGTTAGTTAGTTTAATATGTTTATTATGCACCCCATACCCATCCTGTGGGCGGTAGTCAAAAGATTACAGAGGTACATAATGGGTCCAGGGACTGGGCCTCAAAGTTTTGATAGCTGAGCAAGTTACAGAGGTAATGAATTCACAATTTACAAAGGTAATGGACTCCAGGTAGGTCTAGTCACAATCATGACAAGTTACAAAGGTATTTACAGATTACAGAGGTACACAACGGGTCCAGGGACCGGGCTCCAAAGTTTTGATGGCTGAACTAGGTACAAGGTAATGAACTCACAAGTTACAAAGGTAATGAACTCACAAGTTACAAAGGTAATGAATACTGTAAGAATGACCAGGGGTGGTTAAGTTTTCTCTCAAGTTTGCTCACAAGCAATGTCCAGAATATCTTGCTGTCAATTTTGTCAAGGCTGGGAACCAAAGCAATCATAGAACTAGGGGGAGAGAGCACAACTTTGTAGTACCCACAGTCAGTGGCCAGGCTTCAAACACCTTTTATTGTACAGCAATAAAGGAATGGAACAGACTACCCGCACATGTCAAAGCCAGTCATAGCGTGAACCAGTTCAAGAAGAGTGCCAAAAGGTGTCTGATGAATGTAGCTACAGAAAGGGAGGGGAATGATTTTCTATTTTTTAGCTAACATACGTGTAAATTTTACCTTATTCCTTGTAATGACCCTCGTATTGTAGATAGTCTTAATGACCCTCGTGTAGTAGATAGTCTTTTTGGTATGATAATAAGATGTTATCTTCATTGTAGAACAATAAGAAAATATTATAACCTTTATACTATAATAATAAGGCAAAAGGACCCCAATGGAAATAAGTCACTCTGTCTGACTTTTTTGGGTTATCCTAGGTTCTCTACACATATGCTGCTATATATGATAATTCTATGTAACTGTATTTGTGTATACCTGAATAAACTTACTTACTTACTTACTTACTTAGTCTACACGGGGTGACTACGGTAAACAATATGGTTGTCTCCCAATGAGATTACTGGTATGTATATAATGTTGAGGTACATACAGGTAAGCACCCTAGAAAAATTTTCCATAATACCAGATATATTAAGCAAATTTCCTTAATTTGCTTGTAACAGATAAGTGAACTATAGATATGTAGATATAAATCCATATGTATTCCTGTTAACCCTTTGGGGCCTAGTTCCTAGGCCTTTTGTGTATCCATATGCACTCGCGCTACCGTCCACAGGATGGATATGGGGTGCACAATAAACTAGCCACTTCGGTGGCAAAATCTAAAATCTAATCTTCTGTGTATTGGACTGATGAAGCCAATGTTTGGCGAAACGTTTTCACAATAAAGATACCCAAGTTTTACATGCATGTAGCTGATTTATTTACTTATATGTAATAGTATATATGTATATATTTTATAGGTAGCATACATGAAGAGAATTACTTTCAGGCTCGTTTCCCTCGACTTGAAAAATATTTTCAGGTTCGTTTCCCTAAACTTCAAAAAAGTAAACATACAACAGAGGAAGTGTTGCAAGGGTCGACGGAAATTTCCCGTTAACGGCCGTTTATGGCAAGACAGTTCCCTGTTAGGTCGTCAACAGTCGTTAAGTGAGCAATTAGTGGTAGTAGTAGGTCGTTTGAGGCTGATTTTGGGGTTAAATAGGCCGTGATACGACTAATTGGCGGGTCAGCTGACACCTTGAGTTGGCGGGAACCAGTTCGTTGTTAGTTGGAACTTCGTCATTTTCTAGCTTCGTTATTTATAGTAACGACTTTGTTATTAGCTTTAGTTTCACTATTTTGTTGCTTCGTTATTTAGATTAACGACTTTGTTATTAGCTTTAGTTTCGCTATTTTGTTGCTTCGTTATTTAGATTAACGACTTTGTTATTAGCTGTAGCTTCGTTATTAGCCTTAACTTCGTTATTTAAGTTACGAACATTATTTACATTAACTGTATTTATATTAACGACTTCAGTATTTACTTTAACAAATTTGTTATTTTACATTAACGATATTTTACATTAATAACTTCATTATTTACATTAATAACTTCATTATTTACATTAATAACTAAATTATTTACATTTACAGCCTCATTATTTTCAATAATGACTATTATTTACATTAACGACTATATAAACGACTTTTATTTACACTAACATTTTTATTTACAATAACAACTTTGTTATTTACATTAACAATTTTGTTATTAGCCTTAACCTTGTAATTTGTTAGCAACTTACTGACACTAATGACTTTGACTCGGATCATTATTGTGACACTTTTGTTATTGTGTCATGATTGATTTCCCCATTTCTCAGTTATATACATATACAGCTTCTCCTCACTTAGTGATGTACTTGTTTACCGACGTGGTCTTACGAACGGAACTCCGTCGTTAAGTGAGGAGAGGCTGTATAGATTGTGAAGGAGAGGTCCCAAGCTGACCCCTGTGGGACACCACTTGAAATGGTTCCCCCTTATGCTAATGTGCATGTATGCTAGTGGCCTTTTTTGTGCTTATCAATATTTTATTACATGTAAACTACATTTGTATACTACACAAAGAAACAATTTGTTTGCAATGATCAGTCACGCCTCGACAATTTCAAGTATGGAACTGTATTTACAGGCTTTACTGAAGTCCAGAAATAGGGCAGTTACTTGCTTTTGTATTTAGATCATTACAGCATTCTCCCTTAAAAAAATTATTAGTGAACCCTTAGCTCAATCACTAGAGCACACGGCTCGCACAGTTGAGGTCCAGGGTTTGATCCCCGGTGCAGGTGGAAAAATTAGGACATATTTCCATGAGACACCTGCTGTCCCTGTTCACTAGCAGTAAAATAGGTACCTGGGTGTTAGTGGACTGGTGTAGGTCGCATCCTGTGGACAATATTGGCCTAATTTCCAAGAAATGTTCTACATAACAAGGGACTTTCTATATAATAGTATGTCACTGATGTCAGCTGTGGTCTGTTTACTTTGTGCTTGTAGAACTATAGATATTATTATAATAATTATGATACTTTTCTTTTGTCTGTATTTTTCTTAATTCTTCATTGCATTTTTCTTTATATTTGACATTCGGGTTTGGGTTCCTATATTTTCTTCCAGAGTTATACTTCAGAGAACATTCAGAATGGGTTTTACACAAGAGCCTCAAAACGTTGTCACCAGCAAGGTTTGCCGCGGAGCGTTAATTGTGATGGAAGGTTGCGATCGCTCAGGCAAAACAACACAAGCTAAGTTGCTTAAGAAAACCTTGGACGATGCTGGCAAACCAACAGATTTTATGTGCTTTCCAGGTAAGAACTTTAGCAAAAGTCAAATAATAATCACTTAGGGCCAGTTAATGAACGAAAATAGTGGTGGAGAATAAAAATGAAAATAATAATAAAGAATAAAGATTTTATTTCTTTGCAAAGGTTACAATGTGTAATTACAATTTTGATTTGTTAAGTACAAAGAAAGCCACTATCATGGACTTTATTCTAGCTTTTAACTTTAGAGGGTTAACCCAAGGTAACCCAAGAAAACCACGATGTGTGGCTTATTTTCATTGAGTTGTCAAGTCCATTTACCAGGATGCCACCCACATCAATCGACTAATGATGTGGGTGGCATTAGATGATTTTGCAATGTGTATAGTAACAAGTTGCTTACAGTTTTAGAAAAACTTTGTATTACATATTCTAACAGAAGCCATTTATTGTGCAAAACATAAATGTACCATATGTATACAGTGGAACCTCTACTTATGAGTTTAATCCTTTCCATGACCTTGCTCGCATCTGGATTTGCTCGTTTGCAGAATCAGTTTTCCTCGTTTAAATTAATTGAAATGGAATGAATGCGTTCCAGTCGAATTCCAGGCACGACAAAATACTTCAATATTTCCCTAATATCAACTCTTCTGCTTACTTATCAATCACAATTCATATAATATGACATAATAAACAATATTAATAACATACAAACATGATATATACACTAGAATGAATAAAATACATGTCATTACATATGTGGCTAGTGGTGGTGACAGCAGCCATTGTTGTTGTTCGGGTTTATAGGGCCACCACAGCGGTGTAAAGAACCTAGGATAACCCAAAAAAGTCAGTGACTTATAATTGCTACACTCTTAATGCTACACTTTGTCACTGACTCCTCCTGCTTGAGTATTGTACATGTCGTAGAAGTGGTACGCTGGTATTGCCTGGCCAAGTCCTTAACCCTCCACCTAGTTTCTTTATCTACAATTTCCTGCTTTAATTCCCTGGAAATCATCTTTTTTTTCTTCTCGGCACTTTCCTTTGCACTTGCTTTCTTAGGACCAATGATTAGAAACAAAAAATAACTGCACGAAACGTAAGGAAAACACAAGAATTCTCTCCACCGCTAGTGGAGTGGACTGAGCGTTGTTTTGATACATACTGCTATCTTGTGATGGCGTTCGGAAACTCATGGTATAGGGTACAACAAGGTTGTTTTCAAGGTACAAAGTCTGCCACTGCTGCTTCATGTTGCCTGCCACTGCTACCTCATGTCTGCCACTGTTGCTTCATGTCTACCACTGCTGCTTCATGTTGTCTGCCACTGCTACCTCATGATGTCTGCTTCCACTTTTGCTAACATGTTGAAGAGCTTTCCAGTATGTGAAGGTTGAGGGGCAGTGCCAGTTGGACAGGTATTGGACAGTGACATCATTTGTTTACTCTTGAACATCGCCAAAGAATCGAACATTTCTGCTACTTTGAGTTCATTGTGAAACCAATCAAAATCATATCCATTTCTGTAGTCAATCCTCCATTCTATCAAATGAGACCCAAAAAACGAGAATACAACTAGAAAAACCACACGAAAAGTACCTCTAAAGGAGGCTAATGGCCGAGAAGTGAAACGCGTTATTTTTGGTCCAATTTCTTTCATTTTTGGTGTACATTAAAAAGCATCTTTCCATCATACATTGCCCAAGTTTCAATAAGATAGTCCAACAAACAACTGAGATCCAATTCCCTAGATCAAGTGCAAGAGCCCCTCACCAGCATCAAGGAACTTCCCTTGAGGCCTGCTTGCATCTGGAAATTTTGCTCGTGTCTGGAAGCAAAAAATCAACAGAGTGACTGCTCATACCTAGAAAAACTCGCACATGGATGCACTCGTAAGTAGAGGTTCCACTGTATATAAATTTACTGCTGTTAAAAGTATTTACTGTGTCATGCGGAAATAAAATGTTTACATTTATAGTATTGCTACATTATGTTAATTTATATATTATATACAATGGACCCTTGGTTATCGGCCATAATCTGTTCCAGAAGGTTGGCCTAAAACAAAATGGTCAAAAACTGAAATATTTCCCATAAGAATTAATGTAAAAACAATTAATCCATTCCAGACACCCATAAATATTAACAAAAAATAAAATTTTTGAAGATTAATTATAGTGTTACATACACAAAACAATGAGAACTACAGTGGACCCCCGCCTTACGTTATTAATCTGTTCCTGATAGCTCATCGTAAGCCGAAATTATAGTTAGCTGAATTAATTTTCCCCATAAGAAATAATGGAAATCAAATTAATCTGCTCCTGACACCCCAAATTATGAAAAAATTTTTTTTTACCACATAAAATATTAATTTTAATACACACAAACTGAAGAAGACATGCACAATTACTAATCTACTAAGAATAGAATACATGACACTTACCTTTATTGAAGATCTGGTGATGATTGATGGGATGGGAGGAGGGGAGAGTGTGGAAGTTACTGTTTAGAAGGGGAATCCCCTTCCATTAGGACTTGAGGTAGCAAGTCCTTTTCCGGGGTTACTTCCCTTCTTTTAATGCCACTAGGACCAGCTTGAGAGTCGCTGGACCTCTGTCGCACAACAAATCTGTCCATAGAGCTCTGTACCTCCTGTTCCTTTAAGACTTTCCTAAAATGGGCCATAACACTGTCATTGTACAGGTTGCCAACACGGCTTGCAGTAGCTGTGTCAGGGTGATTTTCATCTGTAAAGGTTTGCAGTTGAACCCACTTTGCACACATTTCCTTAATCTCTTTTTTTCGATTCCATACCTAATTCTCGCCCTTTTTACCACAGAGACAGTCACCATGGGGTCCATGGTGACTTATTTTGCAGTTACAAGCACTAAAAACATTGGGATAATGTGAAATGTACAGAATGTAAGCGTAGATGCGACTGCACTGGCTGGCTTATAAACACTGGCGCTGAGGCCACACGTGGGACGCATCCCGGACGAATCACGTAAGGCGAGTTTTTTATCGTGAGGCGAGGCAAAATTTTTGCGTTCAAATGCTTCGTATGGCGGATTTAATGTAACGCGATGCGTTCGTAAGGCGGGAGTCCACTGTACATGAACAATTAAATCACTATTACATACCTTTATTGAAGTCTCTTGTTTGCTTATGGAAGATAGGAAGGAGGGAGTTGGGGTTATTGTTTGGATGGGGAATCCCCCTCCATAAGGACTTCATATAACAAGTCCCTCTCTGGGGTTACTTCCCTTCTTTGTCTTTTAATGCCACTAGGACCAGCTTGAGAGTTACTGGACCCCTGTTGCACTAAATAACTGTCCAGAGTGCTCTGTTTCTGGTGTCTCTTTTAGATTTCCCTGAAGTTGGACAAGGTTTTGTCACTGAACATGTTGCAGATATGGCATGTTTCAGCTTGGTCAGGGTGATACTTTTCAACAAAACTTTGCAATTCATTCCACTTTGCAAACATGTCCTTAACCCTTAAACTGTCCAAACAGATCGACGTTCAAATCTGTAGTGCTCCAAAAGTAGATCTACATTTTTTTACATATTTTCAAATATAACAAAAAAAAAAAAATGTAGATAAAAGTTTTTTTACACATTTTCAAATGTAAAAAAAAAAAAGATCTACATTTTTTTACATAATTTCAAATGTTAAAAAAAACGTAGATCTACGTTTGGACAGTTTAAGGGTTAATCACTGAAGAAGGCACCTTCTTCCCTCTGAAGCAATTTCCTCAGCTGCAGTCTGTTGCTGTTCCAGT
This sequence comes from Cherax quadricarinatus, assembly GCF_038502225.1. Lineage (NCBI taxonomy): Eukaryota > Metazoa > Arthropoda > Malacostraca > Decapoda > Parastacidae > Cherax > Cherax quadricarinatus. The sequence continues at coordinate 14,725,561 of NC_091340.1, forward strand.
TGAAGGTCTTGCAGCTCTGGAGTGGTTAGCTCTTCCCTGTAGTCCTCCACCAATTCTTCCACATCCTTGCCACTCACATCCAACCCCATGGACTTCCCCAGTGTCACAGTAGATTGCACAACAGGCATAGGGTCCTCAGGGTCAGCCCCAAACCCTTCAAAATCCCCCTATTATTATTTTTTTTTATTATCACACTGGCCGATTCCCACCAAGGCAGGGTGGCCCAAAAAAGAAAAACTTTCACCATCATTCACTCCATCACTGTCTTGCCAGAAGGGTGCTTTACACTACAGTTTTTAAACTGCAACATTAACACCCCTCCTTCAGAGTGCATGCACTGTACTTCCCATCTCCAGGACTCAAGTCCGGCCTGCCGGTTTCCCTGAACCCCTTCATAAATGTTACTTTGCTCACACTCCAACAGCACGTCAAGTATTAAAAACCATTCGTCTCCATTCACTCCTATCAAACACGCTCACGCACGCCTGCTGGAAGTCCAAGCCCCTCGCACACAAAACCTCCTTTACCCCCTCCCTCCAACCTTTCCTAGGCCGACCCCTACCCCGCCTTCCTTCTACTACAGACTGATACACTCTTGAAGTCATTCTGTTTTGCTCCATTCTCTCTACATGTCCGAACCACCTCAGCAACCCTTCCTCAGCCCTCTGGACAACAGTTTTGGTAATCCCGCACCTCCTCCTAACTTCCAAACTACGAATTCTCTGCATTATATTCACACCACACATTGCCCTCAGACATGACATCTCCACTGCCTCCAGCCTTCTCCTTGCTGCAACATTCTTCACCCATGCTTCACACCCATATAAGAGTGTTGGTAAAACTATACTCTCATACATTCCCCTCTTTGCCTCCAAGGACAAAGTTCTTTGTCTCCACAGACTCCTAAGTGCACCACTCACCCTTTTCCCCTCATCAATTCTATGATTCACCTCATCCTTCATAGACCCATCCGCTGACACGTCCACTCCCAAATATCTGAATACATTCACCTCCTCCATACTCTCTCCCTCCAATCTGATATCCAATCTTTCATCACCTAATCTTTTTGTTATCCTCATAACCTTACTCTTTCCTGTATTCACTTTTAATTTTCTTCTTTTGCACACCCTACCAAATTCATCCACCAATCTCTGCAACTTCTTGTACACAATCTGGCCACAGTTTTCTCCAAGCAGTGTTCAAAGTCCTGGAAGTTACTTCCTGCCAAACCTTACCTATAAGGCTTATGCAATGGAGGATAGTGAAGTGATTCCTCCAGAGCTCTCTTATTGTCAAATGAGTGTCCGAGGGCACTTCAAAGCACCTTTGAAACACTGCTTTTGTGTAGAGTTTTTTGAAGTTAGAAATGACCTGCTGGTTTATGGGCTGGATGAGAGGAGTGGTATTAGGAGGCAAGAACTTCACTGTTATAAAATGGAAGTTCCTAAACAATTGGTCTTCCAAGTCTGGAGGATGAGCAGGAACATAGTCCATTACCAGGAGACACTTTAAGTGGCAATTTCTTTTCCAGGAGGTATTTTTTCATACTGGGGCCAAATACATCATTGACCCAGTCTTTGAAAATGTGCCTTGTGACCAATGCCTTATTATTAGCTTTCCACATCATACACAATCTATTCTTGATGACACTGTTTTTCTTGAAAACACTGGGATTTTCAGAGTGATACACCAGTAAAGGCTTCACTCTGAAATCCCCACTATTGTTAGCACAGAATAAAAGAGTAAGCCTGTATTTCATAGGCTTGTGTCCTGGTAGTGCTTTTTCCTCCTTCCAAAAGAGGCCTGTTTTCATCACAGCTGAACACTTGCTGAGGGAGGAATCCTTCAGCCTCTACATTCCCCTTGAATTCCTGCACAAATTTTTCAGCTGCACTGTTGCAGCCTCCTACCAAACTGGTGGTTAAGTAGTTAACCTGCCGGCCTGCAATACCACTGGGTACGTCATCAAACCCAGTGTAGGGACTGCTGAGCTGGCCTGATGGACAGTGTTCACCAGACTTACGGAATACACCTGCTGGTGACTGGCCTTTCAATGTTCACCAGACTCTCACAGAATACACCTGCTGGTGATTGGCCTTTGAGAGTGTTCACTAGACTGCCTCATGGAGTGGACACCTGCTGACTTAGGCTTCTGTAGCAGACCTCAGAGACCTGTGGGTCTCTGTGTCAGAGGATGGATACATGGGAAGCCAGGGTGTTGTAACCCGGTGAGCATTGTGTGTCAGGTGACATGGACAGAAGTATAGTGGAAAGCCAGGGTGTTGTAACCTGGTGAGCGTTGTGTCATGACATGGACATTGGAAGCCAGGCTGTGTGTAACCCGGTGAGCGTTGCTTGTCAGGTGACACGAACACGGAAAATCAGGGTTGGGTAACCCAGTGAGCATGCCAGGTGACACAAGTATTCTTAGAAAAAAAGTCGGTATTGTGACCCGGTGAGTTAGTGTCAAATGACGCAGTGAAAAGGACATAAAGAGACTGTTAAAACACAGGGACAAGGCAGTGTCCTGGGTGTACCACGTTGAAGGAGTGTTATAACATGAAGCAAAGGGTGTCATGTGACACACAAGAGAAGGGTGTTATAACGCGGAGACAAGGTGGTGTCATAGGACACGATGAAGGAATATCTTAACACTGGAATTGGTAATGTTGTAAGACACCTGAAGATGGCAGTGACATATGACACTGGGGCACTTAGGGTTATGATGATTTACTTTTACATTGATTGTTTATGTGACTTTGTATATTGTGTATGACTTCGTAAAGTACGTAGCTATACCGAAGATAAGAGTAGGAGTTAGACTCCTTGTTATATTCTTATGCAAATATTATAAGTAAATATTATAAATTTTAGTGTTTATTTTTGTAATGCTGAACTCTCCCATGTTACAGCACTAGTAACAAGCTAATGAAAAAATAACACACTACCTGTGTAGAGGTAATGGTGTTTTTATGTTAAACTAGTGTTTGTAATATGCACATTTGTCAGAACGTGCAGCCTCCTCATGCCTTACCACACTGCGTATGCCGTTATTATCACATATTATCACACTGGCCGATTCCCACCAAGGCAGGGTGGCCCGAAAAAGAAAAACTTTCACCATCATTCACTCCATCACTGTCTTGCCAGAAGGGTGCTTTACACTACAGTTTTTAAACTGCAACATTAACGCCCCTCCTTCAGAGTGCAGGCACTGTACTTCCCATCTCCAGGACTCAAGTCCGGCCTGCCGGTTTCCCTGAACCCCTTCATAAATGTCACTTTGCTCACACTCCAACAGCACGTCAAGTATTAAAAACCATTTGTCTCCATTCACTCCTATCAAACACGCTCATGCATGCCTGCTGGAAGTCCAAGCCCCTCGCACACAAAACCTCCTTTACCCCCTCCCTCCAACCTTTCCTAGGCCGACCCCTACCCCGCCTTCCTTCCACTACAGACTGATACACTCTTGAAGTTATTCTGTTTCGCTCCATTCTCTCCACATGTCCGAACCACCTCAACAACCCTTACTCAGCCCTCTGGACAACAGTTTTGGTAATCCCGCACCTCCTCCTAACTTCCAAACTGGGAATTCTCTGCATTATATTCACACCACACATTGCCCTCAGACATGACATCTCCACTGCCTCCAGCCTTCTCCTCGCTGCAACATTCATCACCCATGCTTCACACCCATATAAGAGCGTTGGTAAAACTATACTCTCATACATTCCCCTCTTTGCCTCCAAGGACAAAGTTCTTTGTCTCCACAGACTCCTAAGTGCACCACTCACCCTTTTCCCCTCATCAATTCTATGATTCACCTCATCTTTCATAGACCCATCCGCTGACACGTCCACTCCCAAATATCTGAATACATTCACCTCCTCCATACTCTCTCCCTCCAATCTGATATCCAGTCTTTCATCACCTAATCTTTTTGTTATCCTCATAACCTTACTCTTTCCTGTATTCACTTTCAATTTTCTTCTTTTGCACACCCTACCAAATTCATCCACCAATCTCTGCAACTTCTCTTCAGAATCTCCCAAGAGCACAGTGTCATCAGCAAAGAGCAACTGTGATAACTCCCACTTTATGTGTGATTCTTTATCTTTTAACTCCATGCCTCTTGCCAAGACCCTTGCATTTACTTCTCTTACAACCCCATCTATAAATATATTAAACAACCACGGTGACATCACACATCCTTGTCTAAGGCCTACTTTTACTGGGAAATAATTTCCCTCTTTCCTACATACTCTAACTTGAGCCTCACTATCCTCGTAAAAACTCTTCACTGCTTTCAGTAACCTACCTCCTACACCATACACCTGCAACATCTGCCACATTGCCCCCCTATCCACCCTGTTTGCCGTTATGCTTCTTAAATTCCTCAAACCAGCAAATCATCGACTCCTCACTATCTCCCGCTAATTGTTTTTTGGTGATCCACAAAACCAACAACTTCTCCATATCTTCCATTATCGGTGACCTTCGGTTAGCACATTTACTCCTTTCGCCACATCAGCTTCCTTGATTTGTTCTTTCTTTGGCAGGATAGAAGTGATTGTTGATTTGTTTTTCCCATACATTCTAGCAAGTTCTAGCACTCGAACACCACTCTCATACTTTTCAACAACTTCTTTCTTTACCAAAGGAACTTTACTAGAAACTTTCTTTTGGGCAGTGGTTACTTATTTCCCAGTTGTGCTTAATCGATAACCACAAAAATCAAAGAATTGTTGCGAAATGTTTGGATGAATGAGCAGAAGCTTCCTCACTCGCCCAAAGACAAAGCCAGACTTACGTGCTCGTGGCTGGCGGCAGCGGGTTGACGTGTACCATATGGCCGATAAGCAAAATAACAGCTGATAACCTGGAGCCAAAAAACCGGCCGATAACCGATTTGGCCGATAAGCGGAATGGTTGATAACTGAGGGTCCACTGTATTTATAATATTCTTTTTTTCTTTTTAGTAAGCTATATAGGAAAAGGGGTTATTAGCCCATTGTTCCTGGCACTTTAGTTGACTTTTACAACACACATGACTTACGAAGGATTTTTATTCCACTTCCCCATGGATGTGAAAGGAAAAGCAATAAGAACAAGAACTATTAAGATAAAATCAAAGAAAACTCATATGAGTTTACATGGAGAGGGTTCCGGGGGTCAACGCCCCCACGGCCCGGTCTATAACATGGCCTCATGGTGGATCAGGGCTTGATCAGCCAGGCTGTTACTGTTGGCCACATGCAAACCGACGTATGAACCGCAGCCCGGCTGGTCAGGTACTGACTTTAGGTGCCTGTCCAGAGTATGCTTGAAGACAGCCAGGGGACTACTAGTAATCCCCCCCTTATGTATGCTGGGAGGCAGTTGAATAGTCTAGGGCCCCTGACACTTACTGTGGTCTCTTTTCATGCTAGTGGCACCCCTGCTTTTCATTGGGGGGATGTTGTATTGTCTGCCAAGTCTTTTGCTTTCGTAGGAAGTGATTTTCGTGTGCAAGTTTGGTACTAATCCCTCTAGGATTTCCCAAGTGTATATGATCATGTATCTCTCCCGCCTGCATTCTAGGGAGAACAGGTTGAGGAACTTGAAGCATTCCCAGTAATTTAGGTGTTTTATCGCAGTTATATGTGCCGTGAAGGTTCTCTGTACATTTTCTAGGTCAGCAGTTTTGCCTGCCTTGAAAGGTGCTGTTAGTGCAGAGCAGTATTTCAGCCTAGATAGAACAAGCAACCTGAAGAGTATCATGGGCTTGGCATCCCTAGTTTTGAAGGTTCTCATTATCCATCCTATCATTTTTCTTGCAGATGCAATTGATACAATGTAATGGTCTTTAAAGGTGAGATCTTCTGACATGATCACTCCCAGGTCTTTACATTACTTTTTCACTCCATTATGTGGTTAGAATTTGTTTTATACTCTGATGTAGTTTTGATTTCCTCACATTTTCCGTATTGGAGTAATTGAAATTTCTCATCATTGAGCTTCATATTGTTTTCTGCAGCCCATTTAAAGATTTGGTTGATTTCCGCCTGAAGTATTGTGGTGTCTTCTATGGAGGACACTGTCATGCAGATTCGGGTGTCATCTGCAAAGGAAGACATGGAGCTGTGGCTCCATGTCTGTGTCAGATTTGAGGATGAGGAACAAGATGGGAGCGAGTACTGTGCCTTGTTGAACAGAGCTTTTCACCGTAGTCACCTCAGACTTTACTCTGTTAATTACTACTCTTTGTGTTCTATTTGTTAGGAAATTACGTATAGATCATCTACCAACTTTTCCTGTTATTCCTTTATCACTCATTTTGTGCACTATTACACCATGATCACACTTGTCAAAGGTTTTTGCAAAGTCTGTGTATATTACATCTGCATTTTGTTTATCTTTTAGAGCATCCAGGACCTTGTCATAGTGGTCCAATAGCTGGGACAGACAGGAGTGACCTGCTCTAAACCCATGCTGCCCTTGGTTGTGTAACTGATGGGTATCTAGATGGGTGGCAGTCTTGCTTCTTAGACTCTTTCAAAGATTTTTATGATATGGGATGTTAGCGCTATTGGTCTGTAGTTCTTTGCTATTGCTTTACTGCCCCCTTTGTGAGTGTGTATACATAAATGTGTACATGTAAGTGTAGTGTGACCTAAGTGTAAGTAAAAGCAGCAAGATGTACCTGAAATCTTGCATGTTTATGAGACAGAAAAAAGACCAGCAATCCTACCATCATGTAAAACAAATACAAGCTTCTTTTTTACACTCACTTGGTAGGAAAGGGGAAGTACAATGCCTGCACTTTAAAGGAGGGGTTTGGGATATTGGCAGTTTGGAAGGACCTAAACTGTCATATCTGAGTGCTTCTGCAAAGATAGTGATTATGTATGAGTGAGGTGAAAGTGTTGAATGATGATGAAAGCATTTTTCTTTTTTGGGGATTTTCTTTCTTTTTGGATCACCTGCCTTGGTGGGAGACGACTGACGTGTTGAAAAAAAAAAAAATTATAATATTGGTATATTCTCAGACAGGAGCACCCAGATCGGTGGCATCATTAATAATTACCTCAAGTGTGGCACTGAATTGGAGGACCACGCCATTCACCTGCTTTTCTCCGCCAACAGGTGAATCCTCGACTGTTAACAGTAAAGAACAAAGAGGCACAATACCATGACTGGAACAATACACTGCTCAATACCTGCTCATGAATGAAAGAAATTTATGGCCACTTTATGGTTGCACTTGGAACATTAACTAGACACACACTGGTTAGTTAATGGTACAAGTTTGACCAAAACATTATCATAAGTTTCTTTCCCCTATACCTAGAGGGTTTTCCATGGAGGGGGTTTCGGGGATCAACGACCTGGAGGCCTGGCCATGGACCAGGCTGTTACTGTTGGTCACACGCAAATCAATATAGGATACGCAGCCTTGCTGGTCAGGTACTGTATGCCTGTCCAGCTCCCTCTTGAAGACAGCAAGGGGGTTTGAAAACAGCCAGGGGTCTGTTGGTAACCCCCCCTTCCATATGTGCAGGTTATTTGTGTACTGTTACCAGTATGTGTTGTTAGACTCTTACTCCTCATAAGGGAGATTCCTTGATGTTAATGAAGGGCTCTTGATCTAAGAAATTGCACCTAAACTCCCCTTCCTTGAATCAAACTTAATTGCCTCCCATTCTCCATGCACTATAATTCCTACATGTTTAGTGCTTTCTCTACCTCCACCATGACTGTAATTAATAGTTTCTTACTGTGCTAAGTATGTCACATAGATCTGTGTAAAGTTAGTTTGAAGAGGTAAAAAGTTTTATAGTTTATAGCTAAAATAAAATTGTATTAACAATAGGCAAAACTATGAGGTTAATTACAGATTAGATTTTACAGTTAGAAACTATATTTGGTAGATCAGGTGAAAATTTTTTCATTTATTTGCTGGATTTCATAAGACGTAAAACTTTGAGATCATGTACTTTAGGCTGTCATTTTTAACCCTTTGAGGGTCGACAGGCCCTCTCCGAAACTCGTTCTCAGGGTCGGCCAAATTTAAAAAAAAAAAAAAATTATTTTCTCTTATGAAAAGATAGAGAATCTTTTTCCGATCATAACGACACCAAAAGTTTGAAATTTGATAGAAAACTTACGGAATTATGCTCTCGCAAAGTTAGCGGTCTCAGCGATGTTTACGGATCGGCGATTTTGCCCACTTTGAGCCCCATTTTCGGCCAATTTCACTGTACTAGTCGACAAAAAACATGAATATTTCGCTAGAACTCCATTTTTTCTATCGAATGGGTGCAAGAAACCACCCATTTATAAATTCAACTATCCAGTACAGTGGTCAGAATTTAGCAATTTTGCCAATTTCACACAAATTTGAAAAGATGCCAATTTCGGAATAGGGTCCAGAATAAACAAGAAAGACATTCCTGGCACTAAAATGACATTTCCTCTAGTCATTAGTCACGTCTCAAGGCCCCTCTTATATTCTTTTGCTTTCCACTTTGAATTTTTATTCTCACAAAAAATATAAGATTTACTGTTATGCAGACTACTGCATTAGTGTAAAAAATGGTATAAATATTATTGGTGCACTTGTGAAAGAATATTAGACTCACCAGTTGACGTGTATTGCACGCTTGGCACGATTTGTTTACTTTTGAAGTTTGGTAAAAATCGAACATTTCTGCTACTTTGAGCTCAATTTCAAGGCACCTTTCATTGTAAAACCAGTAAAAATCATCTCAATTTCAGTAATATGTCTTCCATTCTATAAAATGAGACCAAGAAAACTAGAATGCAACAATAAATACCATACGAAAATACACTGCAAAGTCGCTGATTTATTAAAAAAAAATGGAAAAAGTTATTTTTTTCTCATTATGCACTGTGTGCTGCAGGATTTTTTTTAGACTGTGCACACTGACCACATAGACCCATTCTTTCATATGAAGGCCTACCAGCTTTCTCCCACTAGATTTGAGGTCGCTAGAATTTATGAGTACTAGTACGTCAAAAACCCCTACGCGTAAGACGTACTAGTACGACGAAAACCCTCAAAGGGTTAAGGTCAGGGGAAAGGCTTAAGTCGATCAGTAATAATGGTAGAATTACCAAGAAAATGTTATGTAAATGGACACAGGTGCAGGTAATGTGACATTTTATTGTTGCAACATTTTGCTCTCCAGGAACTTTATTGAGCTGTACACCTACCATCCCACTTACAACCTGCTCGACATATGACCATTCGACTTACGACCGTGTTTTGTATGCAAAATTTCTGGGAAATAAACAGCTGTTTGTGTTGTACACGGTGTTTATCCAAAACCTTACAGTATAAAATACAGTGCTAACAGCATAAAAAGTAAAGCAAAAAATGAAATACCAAAATAAAACAATAAAATAAAGTCATTACAAAAATGTGATGTTGATATTCAGTAGTAAGGTTTGACTTAGGTCCATTTCGACTTATGACTGGTTGGTCGGAACCGAACTTGGTCGTAAGTCGGATGGTACCTGTATAGATATTTGTTTTTCATTGACCGACAACCTCCCCATGTGATGATTATCAAGCTGGTCACAAGTAAATAACAACGCTGTAAATTGGATCGTCTGTGTGGATGCTGTATGGAGTGTCTTGTGCAATATTTGGGAATCTCTATTGGTGTTGCTTCTACCTTCATGGTAGCTCCTAGGTCATTAATACCTCATTTTTTAGCTAACATCATAAATTGTCACAGTGGATACCGCTCTGAGAGCAGTGGATACTATACACATGTTGCAGAAGAATCATCTCTTTCTCTCTCTAATAACTCAGGCCATTACAGCTTCACAGAGTTCTATGAGAACAAAATGTTGCCACAATAAAATGTCACATTAGTTGTATCTGTGCCCATTTACCTAACATTAAGACAAGTATCTGCAAATAGATAATTAATGTTCTTTACTGTAAGACACTCTTTAGTCCTCAACTTTTTCCCTTTGACAATTTTTAGAAGAGCAAAGAAATCATGGATAAATAAGTTTTCAGAAAAGAGTATGTTAGTATTGTACTGGGTGCTGCATAAGCAGGGGCACCATGAGTATGCTAAGAGACAATATGAGGGTCAGGGGCCCAAGACTGTTCAGCTGCTTCCCAGCATACATAGATACCTGGGTGTCTTCAAGACCTCTGGTTGTTTTCAAGAGGGAGCTGAACAGACACAAAGTCAGTGCCTGACCAATCAGGCTGTGGATCGTACATTGGTTTACGTGTTGCCAGCACTAATAGCCTGGTTGATCAGTCCCTGATCTGCCATTGAGGCCTGGTCATGGACCAGGCGGCGGGGGCGTTGACCCTTGGAACACACTCCAGGTATACTCTTAGAGTAGAATTTCTGCTAGATATCAAGCTAGTCAACTCACTACTGCACGTAGAATGTAAAAATAATTTTTGCTAGCTCACTGCAACCGAATGTATTATTCTAAGTATGGCAACTTATTCTGCACTGTTTAAAATAGGCTTAAAATATATTACCAGGTGACATTCAGTTTTTCATAGATCTTTTCGCTTTGTAGCATCACAAGAATTTACCAACTTTCTAGACTAGGTATTAAGCCTTACACTAGAAATGTCACGGACTAGAGTCACATACTTCATTTTGTTTCAGATGGGAGTTGTTACCCAAAATAAAGATGACTTTAGCAAAGGGAACCAACATTGTCATTGATCGCTACGCCTTTTCAGGCGTTGTTTTTTCCGCTGCGAAGGAGGTGAGCAATCTCAACTTATCTCGCTTACTAATTTTTACTTGTAATCCATACTTTTTACCCCTATTCTGTATTTTTGACTTGCTATCTTTTTTTTTTTTTTTTTAGCATCAACCATTTCCCACCAAGGCAGGGTGACCACAAAAAGAAGAAACACTTTCATCACCACTCGCTCCATCACTGTCTTGCCAGTGATGGAGCGAGTTCAGTTCAGTAACTGCAACTATTCTTATCTTTATCCTTATCTTGTTGTATCTGACCACCTCTACAAAGACAGTGATTATGTGTGAATGATGGTGAAAGTATTTCTTTCTTTTTGGGTCACTCTGCCTCGGTGGGAAACAGTCAACGTGTTGAAAAAAATGATTACAATCAAAACTAGGCGCTAAACCCACAAGGCTCATACAGCTTACTATCTTTAAAGTACTGAATTTAGGCCTAATCACAGACCGGGCCACAAGGGCATTGACCCCCAAAACCCCCTCCAGGTATTATTCTATGGTTCACTTTGTCATTAAGAGATTCATCTGCCAATGCTTCCACTCCCAAACAATACACTTACTTGCAGTTTTTGAACTTATTGTTGGCACACCTCTGGCAAGACAGTGATGGAGTGAATGATGAAGAAAGTGTTTCTTCTTTTTTTGGGTCACCCTGCCTCAGTGGGAAACAGCTGATGTGTTAATAAAAAAATTAAGACTCCCTCTATTTAGTCTGACAGTGAAGCTTTCCTTGTCTACACTTCTTACTCTCATCACCATATACAGTGGAACCTCTACTTACGAGTTTAATCCGTTCCATGGAATTAATCCGTTCCAGTGGAATTCCAGGCATGACAAAATACTTCAGTATTTCTCTAATATCAACTCTGCAACTTATTTTTCTATCACAATTCATCTTATATGACATAATGAACAATATGAATAACATAGAAACATGATATATACAGTGGACCCTTGACCAATTAATCCGTTCCAGAGAGTTTGTGCTTAGCCGAATTAATTTTCCCATAAGAAATAATGGAAATCCAATTAATCCGTTCCAGACACCCAAAAGTATGAATTTTTTTTTTCACATGAAATACAGTGGACCCCTGACATTCGATGGCATCGACATTCGATAAATCCGACATTCGATGCATTTTAATGCAAAAAATTTTGCCTCGACATTCGATGGAAAACCTGGCATTCGATACAATTCGTACGAGACGTGTCCACGTGTGGCCTGAACTGCCCTGTGTGTGTGCCAGTGTGCGTGCATCTAAGGATACATTCGGTACATTCCATATTATCACTGCTTTTGGTGCTTGTTTCTGCAAAATAAGTACCCATGGGCCCCAAGAAAGCTTCTAGTGCCAACCCTTCGAGAAAAAAGGTGCTAATGACTATTGAAATGAAGAAAGAGATAATTGCAAAGTACGAAAGTGGAGTGCATGATGATTTGGTAAAGAAATTGACTGCAACTAGTGGTGATGTGAGTGAATTTAACCCTTTCAGGGTCCGTCCCGTAGATCTACGGCTTTACGTTCAGGGTCCAAACCGTAGATCTACGTCATGAGCTCAGCTCACTCTGATAAACTGAGTGGTACATTTGGGCCTAGATATGAGAGAATACATCTATGTGGTATGTATGCACCACATAAAACAGATCCTGCAGCACACTGTGTATAATGAGAGAAAAAAAACTGAAATCATGATTTTTCGATTAAAACAGCGACTTTGCAGTGTTTTTTCGTATGTTTTTTATAGTTATATTTGCGATTTCTTGGTCTCATTTGATAGAATGGAAGACATATTACAGAAATAGAGATGATTTTGATTTGTTTTAGTACTGGAAATGGCTTGAGACTGAGCTCAAAGTAGCAGAAATGTTAAATTTTTGCCGATATTCAAGAGTAAACAAACGACCTCGCATGTCTAATACACGCCAGCTGGTGGGTCTAATATGCATTTACAAATATGGTGATGATATTTATACAATTATTACAGTATTGCATAACGCTAAATCTTCTATTTTTTGGTGTGAATAAAAATTCATTATGTGAATAAAAAATCAAAATGGAATTTATTTGTAAAGCCTCAAAACGTAACTAATGAACAGAGAAAATGTTAGTTTAGTTCCAGGAATACCTACATTGTTTATTCTGGGCCCTATTTTGAAACTGGAATATTTTGAACTTTGTGTTAAATTGGCCAAATTAACAATTTCCGATCACTTTAATTTGTAGTTAAAACAGTTGACTTGGCGATTTCTTTTGCTCAATCGATAGAATAGAAGTAATACTAGTGAAATAGCTAAGAATTTGGTTGACTGGAATAATGTAATTGGCTTAAAATGGGAGTCAAAGTCGGCAAAATCGCCGATTCGTAAATATCGCTGACACATCAAAATTCTCGAGAGCATAATTTCGTCAATTTTCCATCAAATTTCGTACTTTTTGTTTTATTACCTTCACAAAAAGATTCTCTACCATTTCATAAGAAAAAATAACAAATTTTTTTTTTGAAAATTCTTGGACACTGGGGCACCACTTCAGATTTGGGCCTTGGACCCTGAAGGGGTTAAGGCCAGCAAAGGTTGGTTTGAAAGATTTAAGAATCGTAGTGGCATACACAGTGCGGTAAGGCATGGTGAGGCTGCCAGTTCAAGTCCTAATGGAAGGGGATTCCCCTTCTAAACACTAACACCATCCACACTCTCCCCTCCTCCCATCCCATCAATCATCACCAGATCTTCATTAAAGGTAAGTGTCAATTATTCTATTGTTATTGTAATTATTCTATTGCATTAAACTTAATATTTCATGTGGTAAAATTTTTTTTTTCATACTTTTGGGTGTCTTGCATGGATTAATTTGATTTCCATTATTTCTTATGGGGGAAAATTAATTCGACTTTCGATTTTTTCGACATTCGATGGCTCTCGGGAATGGATTAATATCGAATGTTGGGGGTCCACTGTATACATTTTCCTACACAGAAAAACAAGGATACATGCACAATAAATACTAAATGAAGAATAAATGACACTTACCTTTATTGAAGATGTAGTGATGAGTGATGAGATGAGGGGAGATGGAGGTGTATTATTATTTGGAAGGGGATTCCCCTTCCATAAGGACTTTAGGTACAAAGCCTTTTTCCGGGGTTATTTCCCTTCTTTTTTTAATGCCACTGGGAACAACTTGACAGTCACTGGACCTCTGTCGCTCGAAAAATCTATCCATAGAGCTCTGTACCTCGCGTTCCTCTTAAGATTTTCCTAAAATGGGCCACAATATTGTCACTGTAAAAGTCACCAGCACGGCTTGCATTACCTGTGTCAAGAGTGATTTTCATCCATAAAGGTTTGCACCTTTGTCCACATTGTACAAATTTCCTTAATCGTTGAAGACGGCAACTTCATCTCTCTCTCTCCTCTCCTCTGATGCAATTTCCTCAGTTGTGGTCTCTTGCTGTTGCAGATGCTCGTGCAGTTTATCAGTGGTTAGTTCTTCATCGTCATCTTCCACCAACTTTTCCACATCCTCCCCACTAACCTCCAACCCCATGGAATTCCCCAATGCCACAATAGATTCCACAACTGGCATAGGCTCCTCAGGGTTAGCCCCAAACCCTTCAAAATCCCTCTCTTGTACACATTGTGGCCACAATTTCTCCAAGCAGAGTTCAAGGTCCTGTTAGTCACTCCCTCCCAAGCCTTACCTATAAGGTTTATGCAATTGAGGATACTAAAGTGATCTTTCCAAAAGTCCCTTAGGGTCAGTTGAGTGTCTGAAGTCACTTCAAAGCACTTTTGAAACACTGCTTTGGTGTACAGTTTTTTGAAATTTGAAATGACCTGCTGGTCCATGGGCTGCAGGAGAGGAGTGTTATTAGGAGGCAAGAACTGGACTGATAAAACTCAAGTCCCCCACAATTTGCTCTGGCAAGTCTGAAGGATGAGCAGGAGCATTGTCTAAAACCAGGAGGCACTTGAGGTCCAATTTATTTTCCAGGAGGTAATTTTTCACAGTGGGGCCAAACACATGATAAAACCAATCATAGAAAATGTCCCTAGTGACCCATACTTTACTGTTTGCCCTCCACATCACACACAAGTTAGCCTTGACGGCATTGTTTTTCTTGAGCACTCTGGGAGTTTCCGAGTGATACACGAGTAGAGGCTTCACTTTGCAATCCTCACTAGCATTACTACAAAACAGAGTTACCCTGTCTTTCATAGGCTTGTGTCCTGACAGTGCTTTTTCCTTCTGTGTAATGTAGGTCCTGTTTGGCATTTTCTTCCAAAAGAGGCCTGTTTCGTCACAATTAAACACTTGTTGGGGTTCACAAGTGCAACTAATGTGACATATTTTATTGTGGCAACGTTTCGCTCTCCAGGAGCTTTATCATGGCTTGATAAAGCTCCTGGAGAGCGAAACATTGCCACAATAAAATGTCACATTAGTTGCACTTGTGTCCTTTTACTTTACATCTTGTCGGTAATTCTACCAACTTTATTACACTTGTTGGGGTTTTAATTTTTCAGTGTCTGTGTACTCCTTGAATTCCTGCACAGATTTTTCAGCTGCGTTTTTGTCTGAACTGGCAGCCTCTCCATGCCTTACCATGCTGTGTATGCCACTATGATTCTTAAATCTCTCAAACCAACCTTTGCAGGCCTTAAATTCAATAACATCACCACTAGTTGCAGGCATTTTTTTAATTAAATCGTCATGTAACTGCCTTACCTTTTCACATATTATTGATTGAGAAATACTATCTCCTAATATTAGTTTTTCATTTATCCACAACAACAACAGTCTCTCAACATCTTCGAGTATTTGCGATCTCTGTTTCGAAAACATACTTGCACCTTTCGCAACAACGGCTTACTTGATTGCCTTTCTGTTGGCCAAGATAGTAGCGATGGTTGATTGGGGTTTGTTATACAACCTGGCCAGCTTGGAAGCACACACTCCACTTTCATACTTTGTAATTATCTCCTCCTTTAATTCGATTGTAATTCTCACCCTTTTTACCACAAGGTTGGCACTAGAAGCTTTCTTTAGGCCCATGGTGGCTTATTTAGCAGTTACAAGCATTAAAAACACTGGGATAATTCAAAATGTATTGAATGTATGCGTGGAATCAACCGCACTGGCTTGTAAACAATGGCACACTAACTGAAGGCAGGGCAGCTGAGGCACACTCAGGCCAGACGGACGTGTTCAGGAAGAATGTTGTTAGTCGAGCTTTTCTTCGTTGGTTGGGCCAAAATTTTTATGCTCAAATGCATCGTTAGGTGATTTTATCATTAGACAATGCCATCGTTGGTCGAGGGTCCACTGTACACTAGAGTGAATGAAATATTACGTATGTGAGTAGTGGTAGTGGAGGCGGCGGCACAGCAGCCATTGTTGTTGGGGTGTATAGGGCCACCAGAGTGGCCATTCCTGCTCCTGACTACAAACCTTCCCATGCTTTTATTATAATAGAAAATGGAGTGTTTGTAAGGCAAACTCCATTAGATCACTACTTACATAGTTTCATAAAGAAAACAATAATAATAATAATAATAATATTAATTAGTACATACGTATTCTTATAATAATACTCTTGCTTACCATTTGAAATTTTTATTCACACAAAAAATAGAAGATTTACTGTTATGCAGACTACTGCATTATTGTAATAATTGTATAAATAATGTCAGCCCATTCGTGACTGTATATGAGACTGGCCAAGTGGACACATATCGGATGTCTTGAGCATTTTCAAAGAATCGAACATTTCCATTACTTTGAGCTCAATTTCAAAATACTTTTCGTTGTGAAAGCAATCAAAATCATATCTATTTCTGTAATATATCTTCCATTTTGTCAAATGAAACCAAACAAATGAGAATACAACCATAAAAACCATACAAAAATATACTGCTAAGGGGCAGCTAATGGCTGAGAAGTGAACTTTGTTATTTTTGGTCCGATTTCTATTAATTTTGGTGTATGTTAAAAAGCATCTTTCCATCATACATTGCCCAAGTTTCAGTAAGATAGTCCAACAAACAACTGAGATCCAGTTCCCTAGATCAAGAGCAAGAGCACCTTACCAGCGTCAAGGAACCTCCATTGAGGCCTGCTCGCATCTTGAAATTTCACTCGTATCTGGAAGCAGAAAATCGACAGAGGAACTGCTCGTATGTTGGGGCACTTGTAATTAGAGGTTCCACTGTATTGTAGTTGTTCACTGTCAGCTAACATTTTTACCATATATTGTAGTTGTTCACTGCCAACTAACATCTTTTACCATATATTGTAGTTGTTCACTGTCAACTAACATCTTTTACCATATATTGTAGTTGTTCACTGTCAACTATCATCCTTTACCGTATACATATTGTACTTGTTCACTGTCAACTAACATCTTTTACCATATCTTATCTCCCTGATACACCCCTTCAACTAATTACATGAATACCACCTGGTGGTTCACACTTACCCTCACTCACCCATTTGACCATAAACAGAAATATTTTAATCTCAATCTCAATCTTAAAATAATGCATCCTAACTAGTCATAAGTTGGCCTGTGATACTCCAATACCGAAACTATGTATTGTGCCAAAACAAAAGCATTCACATTACTAAACTCACAAACTAGTATTTAGTCACTTAGCCATAATACCAACTTACCTCATAATTTGTAATATTTTAAATTTAAGAATTAATCTAAGTCTGCCCGAAATGCCTAGCCATGCTAGGTGTTCTAGTGGCACCCTCTGTAATTAGTACTTTACTACAAGTAAACCACACAATAACCAAATTCTGTAAACTCAGCATTGTAATCCTTATAGAGAATAAACTTTGAATTTGAATTTGAATTATATTGTAGTTGTTCACTGTCAACTATCATCTTTTACCATATATTGTAGTTGTTCACTGCCAACTAACATCTTTTACCATATACAGTGGTCCCTCGATAATAGTCCGGCTCGATAGTCGTCCTTTTCGGAAATCGTTGCGTTATTTCGTCCAAACATTGGCTCGCAAATGGTCTGTTGACTCGCTAATCGTCGTTCGTCTGGGATGTGTGTACACAGCCCCAAGCTGCCTTACACTCAATTCCCAGCCAGTGTGCCAGTGAGTGAGAATGATCCCACGAGTTCATACGGTACATTTCATAATACGTATTCCATTCGTTTTAGTGCTTATAACTGCTAAATAAATCACCATGGCTCCAAAGAAACCTTCTAGTGCCAGCCCTTTGGTAAAGAATGTGAGAAACCTATAATTTAAGAAAAAGTTTGTAGAAAAATATGAAGGTGGTGGTGGTAGAGTGGAAGCAGTTGTGGTAGTGATGGTGGTAGAAGGTGGTACTGATGGTGGTAGCAGTTGTAATAGTGGTAGAAGGTGGTAGCGATGGTGGTAGCAGTTGTGATAGTGGTAGAAGGTGGTAGACAGTAGTAGTGGTTGTGATGGTGGTAGAGGGTGCCTTCTTCAGTGATTCAGCAATTCTACTAACTCCTCCAATGTTGTTGCAGTTATATAGGGCTACAGAAAACACCACCGCCTCAGCTGCTGCTTCACCACCATTATGGACGGCTTACCCTCAGTGGCCTTTATACACCCAACAACAACACATCTCAACACCTCGTGACATACATAATGACTTATTTTATTCATTCTAGAGTATATTCCATGTTTCTATGTTATTAGTATGTGACCTCAGACACTTACTTGATCCTAAGAGATTTTTGGAAAGAACACTTCAGTATCCTCCATTGCATAAGCCTTATAGGTAAGGCTTGGGAGGGAGTGACTACCAGGACTTTGAACTCTACTTGGAGAAAATTGTGGCCAGATTGTGTCCACAAGAGGGATTTTGAAGGGTTTGTGGCTACCCTGATGAGCCTATGTCAGTTGTGAACTCTATTGTGGCATTGGGGAGTTCCATGGGGTTGATTGTGAGTTTGGAGGATGTGGAAGAGTTGGTGGAGGACCACAGGGAAGAGCTAACCACTGAAGAGCTGCAAGAGCTTCAGCAGGAACAGCAACAGATCGCAGCTCAGAATCTTGCTGCAGAGGAGGAGGAAGAGAGATGGAAGAAGGTGCCTTCTTCAGAAATTAAGGAGATTTTTGAAATGTGGGGTAGGATGGAAAGATTTATGGAGAAACATCACCCTGAGAAGGATGTTGCAAGCCATATCGGCAACTTGTACAGTGACAGAGTCTTGGCCCATTTTAGGGAAGCTTTAAAGCGACGCCAGAAACAGAGCTCTCTGGACAGTTTTTTTGCGAGACAGGACTCAGTGACTCTCAAGCTGGTCCTAGTGGCATTAAGAAACAGAGAAGAGAAGTAACCCCAAAAAAGGACTTGGTAGTACCTTCCATCAAGGAAGGGGATTCCCCTTCCAAACAGTAACTAATCCAATCTCTCTCCTCCTCCAGTCTTCCATACACTAAGAAGAATCACCAATAAAGGTAAGTGTTATACTGTTAATGTTTCATTCATCATGTCCCATTCTATTGTTTATGTACTACATCTATATTTCATGTAAAAAAATTTTTTGTTTTAATACTTCTGGGTGTCAGGAACGGATTAATTTACATTATTTCTTATGGGGGAAATTGATTCGAAAATTGTCTATTTCGATAATAGTCCCACTTCCAGGAACGGATTAAGGACGATAAACGAGGGACCACTGTATTGTAGTTGTTCACTGTCAACTAACTTATACACATTGTCTTAAATGCCTCCACCAACCCATGCAACTGTTTTTACAACTCTCCCAAAAGCACCTTGTTATAAACAGCAGCTGTTGAAGAATGAGTCATTTGTGTAACATTTGGGAATGTTTATTGAGGAAATGTTTCACCAGTCAGTGACTTCATCAGACCAATACAAAGAAGAATGATGGAAAAAAGAGGAGGAATTTGAGGTATTACCTCAAACTCTTACTACTATTCTTTGTATTGGATGGATGAAGCCACTGTGGCAAAATCTTTCTGCCACTGTGACCACAAATGCACATTTATCCAGATGAATCTCCCACCAGTGTGGCCGTGGTGAACTCTAGCTTAAGTCCCTTCAGAGCCGCCATCATGACTCACAAAATCATAATACAGGAGCTCCTCGCTGTACAGCGATTCATTTTACAGCATTTCACAAATACAGCGGACCCACGGCCAACGATATTAATCCGTTCCTGAGAGCTCATCGTTAGTCGAAATTATCGTTAGTCAAGTTAATTTTCCCCATAAGAAATAATGGAAATCAAATTATGTAATCTATTCCTGACACCCCAAAGTATTGAAAAAAAAAATTTTGCCACATGAAATATTAATTTTAATACACACAAACTGAAGAAGACATGTACAATTATATGACACTTAGCTTTATTGAAGATCTGGTGATGATTGATGGGATGGGGGGAGGGGAGTGTGTGGATGGCGTTAGTGTTTAGAAGGGGAATCCCCTTCCATTAGGACTTGAGGTGTCAAGTTCTTTTCTGGGGTTACTTCCCTTCTTCTTTTAATGCCACTAAGACCAGCTTGAGAGTCACTGGACCTCTGTCGCACAACATATCTGTTCATAGAGCTCTGTACCTCCTGTTCCTTTACGATTTGTCTAAAATGGGCCACAACATTGTCATTGTAATAGTCACCAGCACGGCTTGCAATAGCTGTGTTAGGGTGATTTTCATCCATAAAGGTTTGCAATTCAACCCACTTTGCACACATTTCCTTAATCTTTGAAGTAGGCACAATGGATTCCACAACTGGCATAGGCATCTCAGGGCTAGCCCCAAACCCTTCAAAATCTTTCTTAATTTCCATACTAATTCTCACCCTTATATCACAGGGTTGGCACTAGAAGCTTTCTTGGGGCCCATGGTGACTTATTTTGCAGGTGCAACACTAAAAACGCTGTGATAATATGAAATGTTCCGATTGTATGTTTGGATGCGATCGCGGTGGCTGGCTTGTAAACACTGTGCAGGCCACACGTGGACGCGTCTTGAACGGAACAAATCGCGTTGGTCGAGTTTTTAGCGCTAGTCGAGGCAAAATTTTTGCGTTAAAATGTATCGCTAGTCGGATTTAACGTTATACGATGCCATCGTTGGTCGAGGGTCCACTGTACAGTGGTTTTCAAATATACCCATTCTTCATTTATTCAAACTTCCTACAATAAATATATTTACCACTCACTATAAGCTAAGAACAAAAATATTTAAAGGTAAGTAATGTATATACAGTGGACCCCTGGTTCGCGAAGTCATCGGTAACCGATAAATCCGGTATCCGAAGCATTATATCACAAAAAATTTGCCTCGGTTCCCGTTACAAAACCCGGTACGCGATACGATTCGTACGAGACGTGTCCACCTGTGGCCTGAACTGCCCTGTGTGTGCCAGTGCTTACAAGCCAGCCAGTGTGCGCGCACCTAAGGATACATTCGGTACATTCCATATTATCCATATTATCACTGTTTTTGGTGCTTGTTTCTGCAAAATAAGTCACCATGGGCCCCAAGAAAGCTTCTAGTGCCAACCCATCGAGACCAAGGGTGCTAAAGACTATTGAAATGAAGAAAGAGATAATTGCAAAGTATGAAAGTGGAGTGCGTGTGTCGGAGCTGGCCAAGTTGTATAGTAAATCCCAATCAACCATCTCTACTATAGTGAGCAGGAAAATAGCAATCAAGGAAGCTGTTCTTGCAAAAGGTGCAACTGTGATTACAAAACAGCAATCGCAAGTGTTAGAAAATGTTGAGAGACTGTTATTGGTGTGGATAAATGAAAAACAGATAGCAGGAGATAGCATATCTCAAGCGATCATTTGTGAAGAGGCTAGGCAGTTGCATGAGGATTTAATTAGAAAAATGCCTGCAACTAGTGGTGATGTGAGTGAATTTAAGGCCAGCAAAGGTTGGTTTGAAAGATTTAAGAATCGTAGTGGCATACATAGTGTGATTAGGCATGGTGAGGCTGCCAGTTCAGACCAAAAAGCAGCTGAAAAATATGTGCATGAATTCAAGGGGTACATAGAGGCTGAAGGATTGAAACCTGAACAAGTGTTTAATTGTGACGAAACAGGCCTGTTTTGGAAGAAATTGCTAAACAGGGTTTGAGGCTAACTCTGGGAATCCTATGCCAGTTGAGGAATCCATTGTGGCATTGGGAAAGTCCTTGGGGTTGGAGGTTAGTGGGGAGGATGTGGAAGAGTTGGTGGAGAAGGACAATGACGAACTAACCACTGATGAGCTGCTAGATCATCTTCAACAGCAAGAGGCCAGACCTGAGGAAACTGCTTCGGAGGAGGAGATAGAGAAATTGACGAAGTTGCCTACTTCAAAGATTAAGGAAACGTGTGCAAAGTGGCTTGAAGTGCAAACCTTTTTTGATGAAAATCACCCTGACACAGCTACTGCAAGCCGTGTTGGCAACCTGTACACTGACAATGTTGTGAACCACTTTAAGAAAGTCATAAAGGAACGAGAGGTACAGGTCTCTATGGACAGATATGTTGTGCGACAGAAGTCCAGTGACTCTCAAGCTG
Source organism: Cherax quadricarinatus (assembly GCF_038502225.1). Lineage (NCBI taxonomy): Eukaryota > Metazoa > Arthropoda > Malacostraca > Decapoda > Parastacidae > Cherax > Cherax quadricarinatus. The sequence goes on from NC_091340.1 coordinate 14,747,862, forward strand.
GTCCTAGTGGCATTAAAAGAAGAAAGGAAGTAACCCCGGAAAAGGACTTGCTACCTCAAGTCCTAATGGAGGGGGATTTCCCTTCTAAACATTAAAAACTTCGACACTCTCCCCTCCTCCCATCCCATCAATCATCACCAGATCTTCATTAAAGGTAAGTGTCAATTATTCTATTGTGATTATTCTATTGTTATTATTGTTATTGTAATTATTCTGTTGCATTAAACTTAATATTTCATGTGGTAAAAGTTTTTTTTTTTCTTACTTTTGGGTGTCTTGCACGGATTAATTTGATTTCCATTATTTCTTATGGGGAAAATTGATTCGCTTTCCAATAATTTTGCTTTACGATGAGCTCTCAGGAACGGATTAATAACGTGAACCGGGGGTCCACTGTTCTGTATATGCATTTTTTATGCCTAGCTCTGTTGCTTATTTAACCCTTTAAGGGTCGGCAGGCCCTCTCCTGAAAATGTTCTCAGGGTCGAAAAATTTTCAGAAAAAAAAAAAAAAAGATTATTATTTCTTATGAAATGATAGAGAATCTTTTCCCGATCATAATGACACTAAAAGTATGAAATTTGATGGAAAACTTACGGAATTATGCTCTAGCGAAGTTAGCGGTCTCGACGATGTTTACTCATTGATAATTTCGCCAACTTTGAGCCCTGTTTCCGGCCAATTCCAATGTACCAGTTGACAAAAATCATAACTACAGTGGACCCCCGACTAACGATATCATTTCAATCCAGAAGTCTGTTCGAGTGCCGTTATAGACCGAATTTGTTCCCATAAGGAATATTGTGAATTAGATTAGTCCATTTCAGACCCCCAAAAATACACGTACAAAAGCACTTACAAAAATACACTTACATAATTGGTCGAGTTTGGAGCTCATCGTTAGTCAGGGGTCCACTGTATTTCGCTAGAACTCCATTTTTTCTTTCAAATGAGTACAAGAAACCACCCATTTACCGATCTCGACTATTCAATGAAGTGGTCAGAAATTGGCAATTTTGCCAATTTCACACAAATTTCAAAAGATGCCAATTTCCAAATAGGGTCCAGAATAAACAAGACAGACATTCCTGGCACTAAAATAAATTTTTTTCTGTTCATTAGTCACGTCCCCAGGCCTCTCTTACATTACTTTTACTTTCCACATTGAATTTTTATTTTCACAAAAAAATAGAAAATTTACTGTTATGCAGACTACTGCATTAGTGTAGAAACGGTATAAATAATATCAGCGCACTTGTGAAAGAATATTAGCTTCACCAGTTGATGTATATCGGACACATGGCATGTTTTGTTTACTTTTGAACTTTAGCAAAAATCGAACATTTCTGTTACTGTGAGCTCAATTTCAAGGTACTTTTCATTGTGAAACCAATCAAAATCATCTCAGTTTCTGTAATATGTCTTCCATTCTATAAAATGAGACCAGGAAAACTAGAATACAACCATAAATAGCATACGAAAATACAGTGGAACCTTGACTTACGAGTGTCCCAACTTACGAGTTTTTTAAGATACGAGCCGTCCCTGGGTCGATTTTTTGCTCTGAGTTACAAGCCAACATTTGAGTTGCTAGCCAGCTTCTCCCTCCCTCTTCCCCATCAACCAAAAACCTGGACACCTCGCTTGTTTATCTATGATTGCATGCTTTAATTCCATGGCAATCATTCTCTTTTTCTTCTCAGCAATAATATTATGTATAAGAATAATAATAATATAATATTATTGAGTACGCTGAGGTCAGTGGTCACGTGTGGTCATACCTGCCTAAGCTCTTGGGAGTTAGCGTGGGCTGTTACCAAGCACCATGGCTTGTTGTAGTGTTTTAGCATCTCAGGTTCAAGTGTTGAAGAAGGAGATTCTACTTCTTAATAGGAGGCTGAAGCTTCACATAGATGAGTTTGGGAGTGAGTGTGAGAAGGATTTAGCTGGTAAGGGGGAAATGGTCACCAGCAGTGATAGTGGCAGCCGCTTTAAGTGGCAAGTGGTTCACAGTTCAGGAAGAAGGAAGATGAGGAGAGCTAATAGAGAAGATGTGAAGGTAGGAAATCGATTCTCTCTTCTCCAAGACGAGTGTACTTCAGTGGTTAGTGAGGTTGAAGGTACCACTGATTCCCCTGCTAATCAAGGTAAGAATATTTTAATAGTAGGCGATTCTCAGGTAAGATATATGGACCGTGCATTTTGTAACAGAGACAGAAAGGTCAGACACAGAGTGTGCCTTCCTGGAGCTGGTGTTGGTGGCATAGTCATCAGGTTAGATAATATTATGGCAGGTAATGGGAACAAGCCCATTATCCGTCTTTGTGCTGGGGATAATGACATTGGGAAGGGCAGGAGAGAGGAGCTGCTGGATAAGTACAGGTCAGCCATAGAAGTAGTTAGGTCTAAGGGAGGGATCCCAGTCATATGTAGCATCTTGCCTAGAAAGGGAGTGGGCAATTAATGGATGTCAAAGGCAATTGGTATAAATTGCTGGCTAGACAGGTACTGCAAGGAACTTGCAATCCCATTCATTGATAACTGGGACCATGCTGTCCTTTTTCTATCGATTAATCACTTAACTTACTTGCTACACTGTTAATGCTACACTTTATCACTGGCAGGCACTATAGCCTTTATCGAATCATGCTGCTTTAGTATCCTATATGTACATGTATATAGTAGAAACACTGAAGAAGGCACATTCTCCTCTCTCTTTTCCTCTTCCACTCTAGTACACTGCTACGAGTTCTTGAATTCTATTGTCTTTCTCACCTTCTTTACCAAAGAGCTGACACAAGTACAGTGGTCCCTCAATAATCTTCCGGCTTGATAATTGTCCTTTTCGGAAATTTGGCAAAAGTGATATGTATGCAAGGGATGGGGTTCGTCTCTCTGGGGATGGAGTGGTTGCATTAGCCAATTCGATTGAAAGGGTAATTGATGACTCGTCTAGGAATTTAAACTAATAGATTATAGAGGTATGGGTGTTTGTGGGAAACAATCAAGCTGCAGCAATAGAGTTAAAAACAGTAGTTATTACTGGGATACCTCAGAGATATGTTGAAAAAAACAAAATTCAAAACAAAGTTGCTAGTAATGGCAAATCAATTGATCAACAAACAAAAAGAGATAGTAGAGGGCAACGAGTGATTAGCTCCCTTAAGGTTTACTATACAAATAGTAGGAGTCTAAGAAATAAGATAGATGAGCTAAGATTACTTGCAGGTGTAGGTAATATAGATATTATTGGTATAACAGAGACCTGGTTCAACCTGAAAGATAGTGAAATGCCTTCTGAATGCAGCATACAGGGTTATAAACTATTCCACACTGATAGGGTCAACAGGAAGGGTGGTGGAGTGGCGATGTGTCAGAGAAAATTTAAATTGTCTTAGACATGATATTAATTTAGAAACATCGAACACAGAATCTGTTTGGCTACAGTTTCTCGAGGAACGTGAGAAATTAATTTTGGGTGTGATTTATAGGCCCCCAAACCTTGATAGGGAGTGCAGTAAGCCGTTATGGGACGAAATTCATAAGGTATCTAGATATGAAAATGTGATAATGGGAGATTTTAACTTTAGACAAATTGATTGGAATAATATGACAGGAAATCTTGAGTCTAGTGACTTTCTTGATACGGTTCAGGATTGCTTTTTAGAACAGGTTGTGACAGAACCAACTAGAGGAAACAGTCTGCTTGACTTGGTTCTTGCCAACAAAGATTCACTAATTAATAATCTTGAGGTTAATGATAAGCTTGGGGAAAGTGATCATAAATCACTTAGTTTCAATATATCATGGAATTACCCAGATAACTGCAATCAAATCTCTGTCCCAGATTTTTGCTTGGCCGGCTTCATGGGACTGAAAAATTACCTGGGTGGGCTAAATTGTGATGTCATGACTATGGGTCAGGTAGGTGATCTTGGTTGCCAATATGACGTTTTTCAGAGCATAGTTCTAGCTGCCCAGACAACTTTTGTTCTGAGTAGGGAAATTAGATCTAACAAAAATGATTCCAAATGGATGAACAATAGATTAAAACATCTCATTAGTGAAAAGAGAGGCACATATAGGCGTATCAAAAGAGGGGATGGGCAGTTAAGAAATCAATATATTCAATTAAAGAGAGAAATAAAGAAAGGAATAAGAAAAGCAATAAAGGATTATGAGGCTAAGGTCGCAAGGGATTCAAAGACTAACCCAAAAGGGTTCTTTCAGGTATATAGAAGTAAGATTAGGGACAAGATTGGCCCACTTATGAGTAACTCTGGTCAGATCACTGACAGTGATAAGGATGTGTGTGAAATTCTCAATACCTACTTCCTCTCAGTTTTCACCCAGGAAAATACTAGCGATATTCCTGAAATAATAGATTATGTAGAACAGGGTGATAAACTACTCATGATTGCAGTAACTAGTGACATGGTTCCTCGGACAAATAGAGACACTAAAACCTAACAGATCCCCTGGTCCTGATGAACTGTTTGCAAGTGTTAAAGGAATGTAAAGAGGAACCTAGCATACCTTTGGCTAATCTTTTTAACATATCACTACAAACTGGCATAGTGCCTGATAAGTGGAAAATGGCAAATGTAATACCTATTTACGAGGCACGTGACAGGTCCTTGGCTTCAAACTATAGACCAATAAGCCTTACCTCCATAGTGGGAAAATTTATGGAATCAATTGCCGAAGCAATTCGTAGCCATCTTGATAGGCACAGATTGATTAATGAATCTCAACACGGTTTTACAAAGGGGCGTTCCTGTCTTACGAATTTACTAACTTTTTTCACTAAGGTGTTTGAGGAGGTAGATCATGGTAATGAATATGATATTGTGTATATGGACTTCAGTAACACTTTTGATTGAGTTCCACATCAGAGGCTATTGAGGAAACTTAAGGCACATGGAATAGGAGAAATTTTTTCCTGGGCAGAGGCATGGCTGACAAATAGGCAGCAGAGAGTTTGCATAAATCGGGAGAAATCAGAATCGGTGTTCTTCAGGGGTCAGTGTTGGGCCCATTGTTGTTCACAATTTACATAAATGACTTAGGTGAGGGAATAAATAGCGACATAAGCAAATTTGCTGATGACACCAAAATAGGCCATCCTATTCATTCTAATGAGGACACTAGAGCACTCCAGGATGATTTGAATAGACTGATGCATTGGCAGAGAAGTAGCAGATGCAGTTTAATATTGACAAATGCAAAGTTCTAAATGTTGGACAGGTAAATAACCATGCCACATATAAACTAAATAATGTAGATCTTAATACTACTGATTGCGAAAAGGATTTAGGAGTTCTGGTTAGCAGTAATCTTAAACCAAGACAATAGTGCATTAGTGTTCGCAGTAAAGCTAACAGAATTCTTGGCTTCATATCTAGAAGTATAAATAACAGAAGTCCTCAGGTTGTTCTTCAACTCTGTATATCCTTGGTTAGGCCTCATTTAGACTATGCTGCTCAGTTCTGGTCACCGTATTACAGAATGGATATAAATGCTCTGGAAAATGTACAGAGGAAGATGACAAAGATGATCCCATGTATCAGAAATCTTCCCTATGAGGATAGATTGAGGGCCCTGAATCTGCACTCTCTCGAAAGGCGTAGAATTAGGGGGGATATGATCAAGGTGTATAAATGGAAAACAGGAATAAATAAAGGGGATGTAAATAGCGTGGTGAATACTTCAAGCCAAGACAGGACTCGCAGCAATGATTTCAAGTTGGAAAAATTCAGATTCAGGAAGGATATAGGAAAGCACTGGTTTGGTAATAGAGTTGTGGATGAGTGGAACAAACTCCCGAGTACTGTTATTCAGGCTAAAATGTTGTGTAGTTTTAAAAATAGGTTAGATAAATACATGGGTGGGTGTGAGTTGGACCTGACTAGCTTGTGCTGCTGGGTCTGGTGCCATGCTCCCTCCTTGAGTGGGTGACCAGACTGGGTGGGTCATTGGGCTAATCCAGGGGGGGGGGCATGGACCTGCTCTGCATGGGCCAGTTGCAATGTTCTTTCTTATGTTCTTAAGTCATTCAGTAAGTCAGTCAAGTCATTTAGTAAGTTTACCTGGAGAGAGTTCCTGGGGTCAACGCCCCCATGGCCCGGTCTGTGACCAGGCCTCCTGGTGGATCAGTGCCTGATCAATAAGTCAGTCAGGTCATTCAATAAGTCAGTCAAGTCAATTAGTAAGTCAGTCAAGTCACTCAGTAAGTCATTCACTCATATTAGATGAATTGTGATACATAAATAAGCCGTACAGTTGCTAATAGCATCATATTCAAGTATTTTTTCTCGTCTCTCCAGAGTGCAGGAACGAATTAATGAATTTTCAATTAATTTAAACGAGGAAAATTAATTTGATATATGAGTAAATCGAGTTAGGAGCTAGCTCCTGGAACGGTTTAAACTCGTAAGTCAAGGTTCCACTGTACACTGCAAAGTCGCTGTTTTAAACCAAAAACACGGTCGAAGTTTATTTTTCTCATTATGCACTGTATGTTGCAGGATTTTTTTATACTGTGCACACTGACCACATAGACTCATTCTTTCATATGTAGGCCTAACAGCTTTATCTTGCTAGATTTGAAGGCGCTAGAATTTATGCGTACTAGTACGGCACCAACCCTGGCGTGCAAGCTGTACTAGTATGGCACCAACCCTGAAAGGGTTAACCCTTTGACTGTTTCCGACGTATAAATACGTCTTACGAGCCAATGTTTCTGACGTATTTATACGCACAAATTCTAGCGGCTTCAAATCGAGCACCAAAGGCCTGATAGGCCTACACGGGAGAGAATGGGTCTCAGTGGTCGGTGTGCACCCTGTGAAAAAAATCTGGGACCTAGCGGTGCATTGTGGGAACGCCATGTTGTCAGTCCATTTTCACCATGCCTCTCGGTAAGAAGTTCCTCACTCCTCGGCGGATTGGAGGTCTTTTGTTCCCAAGTGATAGCTCTAACAGCGATGAAAATGTCAGTGACAGTGAATTCAAGGGTTTTCAAGTGAGTGTTACCGAAAAAAGTGCCCAGGATAACGTAAATAGTGACGAAAACCCAGATGACCCACAACCTTCGACCTCTGGTGCTGTGCCGGCTTGTTCACGTTCACGTTCGCCTGTACCAGGACGAAAGAGGAAACTATTTGGTCGTGTACAACACCCTGATGATAGCAGTGATAGTGATAGTGATAGTGATTTCAAAGTCATTGAAAGCAGTTCTAGTGACAGTGAGAGTGAATATTCCCCAGTGAAGCGCCAGTATGTACGACGTAGCATGCGGTCTGGTAGTGTTTCATATGTTGTTCCAAGGGGAAGGAGAAACTCTGGGAGCACATCCCGTGGCCCAACACCACGACCTGATAGTGAAGATGACGATATTGTAACGATGGGTATGAATGGTGACAGTGAGGGAGGAGGCAGTGGTGGTGATAGTGAGGGTGGCACGGCCCATGTGGCACCATCACCGGGCCACGCTACTAGCCACGCGGCTGACTCAGCAGAACAACCAGCCTCACCCTACCCCACACTGCCACAACCTGCACCACCACAACCTGCACAGCCACAACCACAGCCACAACCACGGTACAATATCCAGACCCCACCAGCAGACCGCATCTGGGATTGGCAGGACGGTGACGAGTTTGTTCCCAGTCCCCATGACTTTGATGAAACACAAAGTGGAATAAAGCCATCTTGTCCACTTGGGAACAATGCCAGTGAACTGGACTGCTTTGAGTTATTCTTCGATGAACCCCTGATGGACATCATTGTCAGGGAAACCAACACATACTGTGAATACACCATGGCAAATACAATTCTCTCGCCAAAATCACGGCTACACAAGTGGAAGGAGACAACTGTGGCAGAGATGTACCTGTTTTTTGCCACAATAATGCTTATGCCACATGTGTATAAGCACACTGTCACCACATACTGGACAACAGATCGCCTGATTTCAACTCCAGGTTTTAGTGACATTATAGGTGTCAATCGTTTCCTGATACTGTTGCGTATGTTACACTTTTCAGACAAAACCAGGCCTGACAGAAGCGACAGGTTATATAAGATAAGAAATGTGTTTATGTACCTGAAACAAAAGTGCTGCATGTATTTTTATCCCTTCAGGAAGCTTGTTATTGATGAGTCCTTGATTTTATTCAAAGGAAGACTCTCATTCAAGCAATATATACCAAGCAAGAGGAAACGCTTTGGTATAAAGCTATTTGTACTGTGTGATTGCAGAAGTGGTCTTGTTTTAGATATTATTGTGCACACTGGCAGTAATACTTTGAGAGATACCATGAAGTTATTGGGTATCTCTGGTGATGTGGTTCGAACAATGATGGAACCATATCTTGGTAAGGGGCATATGTTATTTACTGATAACTGGTACACAAGCCCCTTACTCAGTGATTTCTTGCGAGTGAACTTGACAGACGTGTGTGGCACAGTGCGTGGTAATCGCAAACATATGCCAAGGTTCGACGCTGGCACTCGCAGAGGTGAGGTGCAAGCCTTTGCTGCCAATGACATCATGGCATTTCGGTGGCATGACAAACGTGATGTCACATTGTTGACATCAGTTCACACAAACGAAATGGTACCCAGTGGCAGGGACAACAGAGAGACCAATGAACCCATTCTAAAGCCTGCAGCTGTCATGGACTACAACCTCAATATGCGCTTAGTGGACAAATGTGACATGCAGATTGGGTTTGCAGACTGTGTACGCAAGAGTTATAAGTGGTATATCAAACTTTTTTTCCATCTTGTTGATATCTCTATGCTAAATGCTTATAACATATACAAGTTGAAGACCAACAAAACACCAAAATATGGTGAATTTTGCCTGTCAGTAATCAGACAAATAATTGCAAAGTACAAAGGAGCAACTCCTGCAATAGACCAGCGCCCACAGACGTCATCTCGTTTGAGGCCTGGTGATCACTACCCCATACAACTGCCTCCTACTACTGCCAAGAAAAATGCTCAGAAGAGGTGTTATGTATGTATGCATACCACAAAACGCCCACAAACACGCAGAGACACTCGTTTTATGTGTGAGGAGTGTGAAGTGCCCCTCTGCATATACCCATGTTTCAAAGAGTTCCACAAGCTGCAGCAGTTCTAGGAACGTGGTTAGTGACTGTACATATGTATATATATTATGGAACAATAGTAATAAACATTGTTTTGTATTGTTTGTTTGTGTAAACAAAGTGTATACACAAACTAATAGTGATAAAGTTTGTTCTGTTATTGTGTTGTAAATAATGAGTGTATATTTGAACAATGCACCTTACATTGGTCTCACAGGCCACATAAGTTACCTGGAAAAGAAAAATATTGAAAAATGCAAGAAACCTTTGAATTAGAGTAAATAAAAGAATACCGGGTGGGCGGCAGTTGCCGCTGTTGCCGTACGCACGTCAATTTCTGCAAACTTTGCGGCTCTATATCTCGGTAAGTACTGATGGCAAAAAATTTTTTTTAGGCTTAAAACACTAGTAAAAATATTCCTAACATTTTCATAAGAAAAAATAATTTTTTTTTTTCGAATATTTGGCGACATAGAATGACAGTTTCAGAGAGGGCCCTGAAACAGTCAAAGGGTTAATATATGATAGTGTAAGCATGTTACCAGGCTTTCATATGCATTTGAAAGTGAAAAAAGGCTGCGATTCATTTTACAGCAGTAACCCAGAACCTAACCTGCTGTATAAGCAGGGCCTTCCTGTATAGCAATAGTCTGGAACCTAACTTGCTGTATAAGTGGGGCCCTCCTGTAACACGATTGCAAACAAGCTACAGAACAGGCGGGGATTGAACTCGTTTGCCATGGGTTCAGTCTCTGTTGGTTTTGTGGTTGTTTGCAGCTATTTTACTATGATTTCACGAGTTCTAGGTCTGTAGATTGGAAGCCAGAGGTGCTAGCAATATCACCGAGGTATGAGTCTTGACTCTTTCTTTTTGTCTTAGGGCATGTCTTTGGAATGGTGCAAGAAGAGCGACACTGGGCTCCCTAAGCCAGACTTGGTGCTGTACCTTGATGTAAGCGAGAAGGACGTGCAGAAACGAGGGCAGTTTGGTGCAGAGCGCTACGAGAAGGAGGAGTTCCAGAAACGTGTGCGGGCGAACTACGAGCTACTCAAGGATGACACTTGGAGGGTAATTACAGTGTTATCATCCCTCTACCTCATCACTTAACCCTTTCAGGGTCGACAAGCCCTCTCAGAGACTTGTTCTCAGGGTTGGCCAAATTTTAAAAAAAAAAAAAAAAATTCTTATGAAAAGATAATCTTTTCCCGATCATAATGACACCAAAAGTACACAATTTGATGGAAAACTTACGGAATAATGCTCTCACGAAGTTAGCGGTCTCGACGATGTTTACGCATCGGCGATTTCGCCCACTTTGAGCCCTATTTCGGCCAATTCCAATGTACTAGTCGACAAAAATCATAACTATTTCGTTAGAACTCCATTTTTTCTCTCGAATGAGTACAAGAAACCACCCATTTACCGATTTCAACTATCCAATACAGTGGTCAGAATTTACCTATTTTGCCAATTTGACACAAATTTCAAAAGATGCCAATTTCCGAATAGGGTCCAGAATAAACAAGAAAGACATTCCTGGCACTAAAATAACATTTCTTCTGTTCATTAGTCACGTCCCCATGCCCCTCTTACATTCTTTTGCTTTCCACTTTGAATTTTTATTCTCACAAAAAATAGAAGATTTACTGTTATGCAGACTACTGCATTAGTGTAGAAATAGTATAAATAATATCAGTGCACTTGTGAAAGAATATTAGACTCACCAGTTGACGTGTATTGGATGCTTAGCATGATTTGTTTACTTTTGAACTTGGGTAAAAATCAAACATTTCTGCTACTTTGAGCTCAATTTCAAGGTACTTTTTATTGTAAAACCAGTCAAAATCATCTCAATTTTGGTAATATGTCTTCCATTCTATAAAATGAGACCAGGAAAACTAGAATACAACAATAAATACCATACGAAAATACAGTGCAAATTCTCTGTTTTAATCCAAAAACACGGTCAAAGTTTTTTTTTTTCTCATTATGCACTGTGCTTCAGGATTTTTTTTATACTGCGCACACTGACCACAGACCCATTCTGTCATGTGTAGGCCTACCAGCTTTCTCTCATTAGATTTGATTAGGCGTACTAGTACGCCAAAAACCCTGGTGCGTAAGCCGTACTAGTACGGCCGAGACCCTGAAAGGGTTAAGAGGCACACGAGTTTACCTGTCTCCTAAATATCATGTTTATTTTTACCCTATAATCTACCTTGTCCATAACTACTATTGCATATGCTTTGCTTTCATAAGGTGAAGTCTAGGGTCTTTCCTTAATTCATGGTATAACTTAACAAATCTTTGAGGACAGATGTGTTGTAGAGGTCTGAGCTTTACTCAGACCTCTACAAATGCTTTTTATGACTTGACATGCCTTTAGAGTGTGAGCAAAGTAACACTTTGAAGGATGAGTGGAGATATATTGCAGTTTTTGAACTAGTACTGGCATGCCTCTGGCAAGAGGCATGCCAGTACTAGGAGTGAGTGATGAAAGTGTTTCTTCTTTTTCGGGTCACCCTGCCTCGGTGGGAAACGGCTGATGTATTAATAAAAAATATTATTATTATTCTGAGTCTCTTGTATATTTGTAAGTTTATTCTAGACAGGTCAGCCATCACTAATCCAGCATCATTGGGACCTGTAGTGTGCTGGCTTCTAGAGTTTGCCAGATTACAGAGTGGTTAGGTTAGAATACACTTAATTAACCTATCAATGGAGACTATTTCTGCTACATCTTTCTCATTTTCATCACTGCTTTCTCCTCCACTTGCTTGATGCTGTGGATTTACAGCCATCTGCACAATTTCTGAGTCAGTATAATGATGAAATTTGAAATTATGCTAGTCGAAATTAGTGCCGGATTACTGATGGCCGACCTGTATTACTTTATTGTAACTTTTATTCCCCCCTGGCGAGGGGCTCTCGATCTAGGGAATTGGATCTGTGCTCCAGTTCCCTGAATTGAGCCTAAATACCTTCCATCCCCTCACCCCCCCCCATAGGCACTGTATAATCCTATGGGTTTAGCGCTCCCCTATGATTATAATATTAATATAACCTTTATTCTTCAAGTTCTGGTCTGTCACTCAACAGCTCACTGATAGATACTTTAATATTTTCAGATAATTGATGCAAGTTTGAGCATTGACAAGCTTCAAGAAGTAATTAAAGAAGAGGCTCTCAAAGTTATAAACAAAACAAAAGATGAAAAAATACCAGAGCTTTGGGTTGAATGATCGTGCATCAGTGGATATTTTATAGAATTTCTAATAGAGGTAATTCACAAGAAAGATGGTTAAAATTAACTTGCACTTTGAGGAGGATACACGGATAACCCGCAAATGGGAGAGAGAAGCTTATGACATTATTGCTACTTGTAAATTGTTCAAGTGGGACCGAAATGTTTTCGTAGGTTATTTGTGTATTGTTCCAGCCACAGTATTGTGACTTTTTCTTCACTTTGGGGAGGAAACTGATGTTTCAGTTTCTCCAGGACCATTATCAAATCACAACTGAGAAACTGTGAAGACAGGTCAGGTGAAGAGGTAGGAATAAATAATTTTTAATTGGGTAGTGGGTGTGTGGCTGAGTTGACACATGATGGAAAAAGACAACTCTAGCTAGAGACCTTTTGTTGTTACACCTTCAATTTAACAGACATTGGAAAAATGTAGCTAATCCGCTGGGTCGGTTGGTTTGCAAAGTGAATAAAAATGGCTGGTTACAATTGGAACTAAGCACTAAACCCACAAGGGTCATACAGCTCTGCTGGTTTATATATTGGTAAGTGTTATGATCATTGCAAAACAACTGATCTTTGTCCACCATTTTCAATTCTCATCTTAGATGATTAAATTGAGGCTTTTTTTTTTTATAACATTTTACCAATGAGACACTGGTTTTATCAGTACAGTGCTTGATAAAACCAGAAAGTGGTTTTATTAAGTACAGTACTTTATACAATCACTTGCTTGTTTAATCAAGTACAATGCTTGCTGGTTATATCAAGTACAGTGCTTGCTAAAACCACTTGCTGGTTTATCAAATACACTGTATTTTATAACGTTACTGCAAGTGTCTTCAGTTTTTTATATTGTCAAGTCACAGGACTAATTTTGTCAAATTCACTAAGGGACCAAGGATTACAAGTTGATCATCCTTACAAGCAGTGGCTGCTCGTCCATAGGAGCTGCAGAGCTGCAGTCCCCCCCAAATGCTCACTGCCAGACGTATGACGATTTCAACCTTATGCTAAAATAATTTCAACTGATGAATGTATTACTGGAAAAATCTGTTGTATGTTGTTTTAAATGTATTTATAAGCGATTTTTTTTTTGTTCAAATGAGATAAAAAAATGATTAAAAATATAAGTTGGTGCAGTACAATAGTATGGGTATTACAGTGGACCCCCGGTTAACGATTTTAATCCGTGCAAGAGGGCTCATCGTTATGCGAAATAATCGTTATGCGAATGAATTTTCCCCATAAGAAATAATGGAAATAAAATTAATCCGTGCAAGACGCCCAAAAGTATGAAAAAAATTTTTTTTTACCACATGAAATGTTAATTTTAATACACACAAACTGAAAAAGGCATGCACAATTAAATGACACTTACTTTTATTGAAGATCTGGTGATGATTGATGGGATGGGAGGAGGGGAGAGCATTATCTTCTTACTGTTTAGAAGGGGAATCCCCTTCCATTAGGACTTGAGGTAGCAAGTCCTTTTCTGGGGTTACTTCCCTTCTTCTTTTAATGCCACTAGGACCAGCTTGAGAGTCACTGGACCTCTGTCGCACAACAAATCTGTCCATAGAGCTCTGTACCTCCCGTTCCTTCAAGACTTTCCTAAAATGGGCCATAACATTGTCATTGAAATAGTCACCAGCACGGCTTGCAACAGCTGTGTCAGGGTGATTTTCATCTATAAAGGTTTGCAGTTCAACCCACTGTGCACACATTTCCTTAATCTTTGAAGTAGGCACAATGGATTCCACAACTGGCATAGGCTTCTCAGGGTTAGCCCCAAACCCTTCAAAATCTTTCTTAATTTCCATACTAATTCTCACCCTTTTTACCACAGGGTTGGCACTAGAAGCTTTCTTGGGGCCCATGGTCACTTATTTTCCAGAAACAGCACCGAAAACACTGTAATAATACGAAATATTCCGAGTGTATGCTTGGATGTTACCGCGGAGGCTGGCTGGTAAACAATGGGACGGCCGGCACATGTGAGGGCACATTGGACGCGTCTCGGACGAAAATCGGTAAGCGGGTTTTTAATCGGTATGCGCGGCAAAAATTTTGCGATAAAAGTAATCGGTATGCGGAAAAATCGCTATGTGATGCCATCGTTATGCGGGGGTCCACTGTACTGGCGCTCCATCAGGCAGCGAGGAGCTGCAGGATTGTAAGGATTGCAATTTGATCATCCTTACAGGGAAGCAACTGTTGCTAATATTCATAAGGAGCACTAAACCCATAAGAGTCATTCAGTACTATATGAGGTTCCATCAATCCAATTTTCCATTTGCAGTTTATTTTTTGACCTCCCTAAAATATGCTGGACTGTAGCCTTAGTATTTTAGCCATTTTTGGATAGTTTATATATTACTTAGAATCACTTCGTGGGTACTATTTTATACTGATTTAAATATGTACTGACAGGGGTACAAAGGGACTTTTTTATGCCTATGAAAATTATTTTTAGCCTTCATTGAAAGATACATATACAAGACTTCCATGTTTTTAGGATTAACTGATCTAATAGTTCTTCCCATGGGACCATGTATGGAAAATTAAAGAAAATCAAGAATGATTCAAGAAAGAGGGCATTCTAATTCCTCAAGTGTCACCAGCATCAAGGTATATACCCAGAAAGGAAGGAGAGTTGTGTTATTCAGGAAAGGCTTGGAAATCACCACTGTAAAAAATTGGCCCCTCAAGGAAGGTTCCTTGATGCTGGTGAGGGGCTCTTGATCTAGGGAACTGGATCTGTGCTCCAGTTCCCTGAGTTAAACCTGAATACCTTCCATCCCTCCCCCAAGCACTGTATAATCCTATGGGTTTAGTGCTCCCCCCTTGATTATAATAATAATAATGTAGAAAATTGGTGTCAACTAAGAGATTATGAACTGTGGTAAAGGTACAGCCATCAGAGAAAACTGTTGACAAGTATGCCATTTTGTTGAAAAAGGGATCTAAAATGAAGTTCTTGTGTCATTTGGTGACTGCCACAAATTAACTATCAAGATTACGTGACAGTCCATGCAAAACAGAGCAAAGTGCCACATGTAAGAGGAGTTACTTTTGGGACTCGCTGTGTTCTCAGCCGGATGCAAACGCTCACTCCTTCCATTTTTCTAAATCTGTTAAAATAATGCAGTAAATTTTGTTAGCAAAACAACTTTTGTGAGGCTATTTTTATTTATGAACTTGTATAAAATATCCTACTGAATTGTACATAATTTGGATAATTTAATAAAAGCATAAATTCTAATACTGTATTTTCCTATCCTGCAGTCTACCGTACAAAGTCGAGTACAGTACTGTATTTCAGAAAGAAAAAGGTGAACATCAGGTACAAGATACACTGTTTAACCAAGTACAGTATATAGGTAGTTTTTCCCTCAGCAATCACTCTCACAAATTCCTAATTACTCCTTCCTGTGATTAGAGAAGCATGGAGCTTTACCTGAATGCCCCTTATTTTATTCAAACCTGATTATCTCCCATTCCTCCATCATTATCATGGGGAGGAGGATGCTAAACCCATATGGATTATACAGCATCCATTCCTCCAGGTGTCTAATGATCCTAATAGGTTTAGGCTCCCCTCCATGACTATAACAACACATTTCAATATCTGAAAATAACCTGTGAATCAATTTGATTAAGGAATCAGCCTTCTCCAGAAATAAATACAGTGGACCCCCGCTTAACGATCACCTCCAAATGCGACCAATTATGTAAGTGTATTTATGTAAGCGTGTTTGTACGTGTATGTTTGGGGTGTCTGAAATGGACTAATCTACTTCACAATATTCCTTATGGGAAAAAATTCGGTCAGTACTGGCACCTGAACATACTACTGGAATGAAAAAAGTTCGTTAACCGGGGGTCCACTGTATATACCGAGAGTACAGCAGTTGTACAACTCCCATACCTTATGATAATTCATGCAATTTTAAACTGGGCATTCAAGAAGACCAGGCCCTGGGGGCATTGACCCCTGGAACACCCTCCAGGTATACACTGATCACCTACTGACACACACACACACACTTGCTAGTTCAGTATTTCAACATACATCTAAAGAATTCCCTTCAATCCCACAGCCCTTAGATTAAAAGGTTCAAGTGTTTGTACCCCTCAAGGAAGGGTCCTTGATGTTGGTGAGGGGCTCTTGATCTAGGGAATTGGATCTGTGCTCCAGTTCCCTGAATTAAGCCTGAATACCTTCCATATTTCTCCTCAGGTGCTGCATAATCCTATGGATTTAGTGCTCCCCCTTGAGTATTATAATAATAATCAAGTGTTTGTAAGCTGCAGCAGTGACTGTACATTCTTTCTACATTTGCTTTCTCATTAGGAGCTTCAGCACCCCATGGAGAATAAAAATATTTAAGCACTTCCTTGATAGTTATAACAGAACCCATAGACATAATACTAGACACAAAAATCTCTATGACCTACCCCACGTCCGGCTTAATCTTCGTAAAACCTCAGTGTGCATAAAAGGACCCAGAGATCTAGAACTTTAAATCTTTCATTTTGTGTGGGCCATTCAATGCAAGGATTAGTGGAGTGATTCTTCATCTACAATCTTCTTGTAATAAAGTTGGTAGAACTACTGACAATATGTAAAGTAAAAGGACACAAGTGCAACTAATGTGACATTTTATTGTGGCAACGTTTCGCTCTCCAGGAGCTTTATCAAGCCATTACAAACAATACATGGACACAGAGGGTATATAAAGGCTCAGAGTGAGGTGCAATACTAGTGAGGTACCATTTCGATGTTCACTAGTGGTAGTAGTAGTAGTGACAAAAGTAATACAATATGGTAGAGCAATTAATTTGTACCTTTTACTCATACGAATTAATTGCTCTACCATATTGTATTACTTTTGTCACTACTACTACTACTACCACTAGTGAACATCAAAATGGTACCTCACTAGTATTGCACCTCACTCTGAGCCTTTATATACCCTCTGTGTCCATGTATTGTTTGTAATGGCTTGATAAAGCTCCTGGAGAGCGAAATGTTGCCACAATAAAATGTCACATTAGTTGCACTTGTGTCCTTTTACTTTACAATCTTCTTGTTTCGGTCAATGACCAGTCAAGCTATCATCACTCACATCTATTTGCATTACATTGTGTATATTGTGGAATTTTACTTAAAATGTAAAATACCGCTGCAAGTTTTGTCATGGGTGCACCTGACCTGTGATTGGTCTCAGAGGGCTGTACCCTTGTAGCCTGTGGCCAGGCTTCCCTGTTGACGGCTTGGTCAACCATGTTGTTGGGGCATCCTTGGGTACAGCAGTGCTAAACTGACTTTTGGAAACTGGCGTTAAACAATACTTGCCACCCCAATACATGCTAAGTTAATGACTAAATAACTTTGTGAAATTGAACAAGGATCTTGTAAATAACAAAAAGGCACAATACCGTGACTGGAACAATACACAAATAACCCGCACATAAAAGAGAGAAGCTTACGACGACGTTTCGGTCCGACTTGGACCATTGACAAAGTCACACTAACAGAGGGGGAGCAGGACGGCTATATATAGGCAGGAAGAGGTGGAGGTAGTAGTAGTAGTAGTAGTAGTAGTAGTAGTAGTAGTAGTAGTAGTAGTAGTAGTAGTAGTAGTAGTACAAGAATTGTATATAATACCGACAGGATGAAATGACACATGCACAACACCCGGGCATCCCCACCGTAGACGTTTCGCCATCCAGCCAGCCACTGGATGGCGAAACGTCCACACCAAAGACAACCAGACGCTGCACATGTGTCTTAATTTCATCAGAAGTTGTAGTAGAAGAAGAAGAGGTAGTAGTAGTGGTAGAAGTGGGAAATAAGGAAGACGAGCCTCATTTCTTCTTCTTCTTCTTCTTCTTCTTCTTCTTCTTCTTCTTCTTCCTCCTCCTCTTCCCCTT
Source organism: Cherax quadricarinatus (assembly GCF_038502225.1). Lineage (NCBI taxonomy): Eukaryota > Metazoa > Arthropoda > Malacostraca > Decapoda > Parastacidae > Cherax > Cherax quadricarinatus. The sequence continues at coordinate 14,766,166 of NC_091340.1, forward strand.
TCCTCTCTCCTTTTCTCCTCTGGGTGGTCTTTCTCTCTCTTGTCTCGTGTTTCTGTTCCTTCTTCATTTATTTTATTTTCACCACTTCCCCTTTCACGCACCTCGGTGCGCTTGCTCTCCCTCTTTGGGTTTCTAGCTCTCTTGCAGTGCTCCCTTTCCTTTGTATTTGACTGGCTCGTCTTCCTTATTTCCCACTTCTACCACTACCACTACTACTACCTCTTCTTCTTCTACTACAACTTCTGATGAAATTAAGACACATGTGCAGCGTCTGGTTGTCTTTGGTGTGGACGTTTTGCCATCCAGTGGCTGGCTGGATGGCGAAACGTCTATGGTGGGGATGCCCGGGTGTTGTGCATGTGTCATTTCATCCTGTCGGTATTATATACAATTCTTGTACTACTACTACTACTACTACCTCCACCTCTTCCTGCCTATATATAGCCGTCCTGCTCCCCCTCTGTTAGTGTGACTTTGTCAATGGTCCAAGTCGGACCGAAACGTCGTCGTAAGCTTCTCTCTTTTATGTGCGGGTTATTTGTGTAAGGATCTTGTAAACCTTTCTCCCGCATAAATTACTAAATGTAAAAAGAAAAAACTCATTTCTTTTTTTGGGTCACCCTGCTTCAGTGGGAAATAGCTGGTGTATTAGAAAAAATAATGAAAATAAAAATGACTTCATCGAAGGCGATACAAGTTATTTCTGTCACTTACATGGTAATTGAATGTAAAATTGTGTAGGTGGAGATGTACTGAAAATAAAAAGAATGTGGAGTCTAGGTCCTAATAGCTATTAAAAAATGTCAATTCACAATTCTTCTCACAACACACTGTACAGTGCATTAAACAAGGATATTTAGAAGGCATAATGGGTTCTGATGTCTTCCAATCTCTTGGACAACTTGTCTGGTGTCTTGTCTAGGTCCTTGGAGATACAATGGAACCTCAGCTTACAAACGCCCCACCATGCGAATTTTTCAGGATACGAACCGTCATTCGGTCGATTTTTTGCTTCTGGATATGAACGAAATTTCAGGATGCGAACTTCCTCATCAAGGGAAGTTCCTTAAATAAATAAATAAAATATTTATTTCTTTGCAAAGGTTACAGTGTGTGTTTACATATACAGTGGACCTTCAGGTAACGGTTGCATTGGCTAATGCCAAATCGGACTGCGTCCCTTTTTTGTGGCAAAATATTGGCTCGTCTAACGCCCAAATACTCGGTTAAGGGCATTCATCTCGAACATGTCCGCGCGGCCTTTCCAGTACAGCTAGTATGCCATTGTTTATAAGCCAGGGAGGATGATTCCATGCATGCATGTGATACATTTTGTATTATTCCATTGTTTTTAGTGCTTGTAACTGCTAAATAAGCCACCATTGACCCAAAGAAACTTTCTAGTGCCAGCCCTTTGGTAAAAAGGGCGAGAAATACTATCAAATTGAAGAAAGAGATCACCGCAAAATATGAAAGTGTAGTACGTGTCTCCAAGTTGGCCAGGTTATATAACAAACCCCATTCAACCATCATACTATCTTGGCCAACAAAAATGCAATCAAGGAAGCTGTTGCAAAAGGTGCAAGTATGCTTACAAAACAAAGATCACAAATACTCAAAGATGTGGAGAGACTTTTGTTGGCGTGGATCAACGAGAAACAATTATCAGGAGATAGTGGACATTTGTACAATGTGGACAAAGTTGCAAGCGTTTATGGATGACCATCACCCTGACACAGCTGTTGCAAGCCGTGCTGGTGACTTTTATAATAACAATGTTGTGTCCCATTTTAGGGAAATCTTAAAGACACGCCAGAAAGAGAGTTCTCTGGACAGATTTTTGGTGCGACATGGGTCCAGTGACTCTCAAGCTGGTCCTAGTGGCATTAAAAAAACAGAAGGGAGGTAACCCCGGAAAAGGACTTGCTTCCTAAAGTCCTTATGGAAGGGGATTCCCCTTCCAAACAATAATGCACCTCCAGCCTCTCCCTCTCCTCCCGTATCATCACTCATTATTAAGTCCTCAATAAAGGTAAGTGTCATTTCAGTATTGTTTATTGTGCATGTCTCATTGTTTTCTGTGTAGGGAAATTTATATTTCATGTAAAAAAAATTATTTTGTTTAATACTTTTGGGTATCTGGAAAGGATTAATTGGATTTCCGTTATTTCTTATGGGGAAAATTAATTCAGATAACGGCAAAATCGGTTAAAGGCAAGCTCTCTGGAATGGATTAATGCTGTTACCCGAGGGTCCACTGTAATATGATTGGAGCAAAGAAAGCCTCTATCATGCTGAAGCATTTCGGGCAGACTAAACCTAATACTAACAGACTACTTAAGTCTAGACAGGTGAAAAGTGTACTAGTAGTAGTTACTAATGTTTTGCTGATGGTGGTGCCATCTACTGGCAGCCTTTTGAGGTTTCTCCTTACTGTTATTATTACTATTGTATTATTATTATTATTGTTATTATTATAATAATAATGATTATTATTACATTGGAACCTCAAATTTCGAACTTAATCCATTCCAGGAGCCAGTTCTAAATTCGAAAAGTTTGTGTAATCCACAAATATGATCAGCTGGTTCTTGTGTCGTTTGTACCGAAGAACAAACAAGCTGTTCTGTACGTCACTGATGAAGACATGCTGGCTTCTAGCTTTGATGTCCATGATAAGATTTGGAATGTGTTATAGCAGAGAAATGTAAGATGTCATTTTAATTTCAATTGGCCTGAAGAATATTTTTTTTATGTTAAAGAATATATATCTACCTGGAGGTTATTCCGGGGATCAACGCCCCCATGGCCTGGTCCACGACCAGGCCTCCCGGTAAATCAGGGCCAGATCAACCAAACTGTTACTGCTGGCTGCATGCAGTCCAACGTATGAACCCCAGCCCGGCTGATCCGGCACTGACTGTGGACCCTCAGTTAACGATATGAATCCATTCCAGAGAGCTTGTCCTTAACCAATTTTATCATTATCAAAATTAATTTTCCCCATAAGAAATAATGGAAACCCAATTAATCCATTCCACACACCCAAAAGTATTAAAAAAAATTATTTTTCACATGAAATATACATTTTCCTACCTGGAGTTTACCTGGAAAGAGTTCCGGAGGTCAACGCCCCTGCGGCCCGGTCTGTGACCAGGCCTCATGGTGGATCAGAGCCTGATCAACCAGGCTGTTACTGCTGGCTGCACGCAATCCAACGTACTAGCCACAGTCCAGCTGGTCAGATACCAACTTTAGGTGCTTGTCCAGTGCCTGCTTGAAGACAGCCAAGGGTCTATTGGTAATCCCCCTTATGTATGCTGGGAGGCAGTTGAACAGTCTTGGACCCCTGACACTTATTGTGTTGTTGCTTAACGTGCTAGTGACATCCCTGTTTTCATTGGGGGGATGTTGCATCGTCTGCCGAGTCTTTTGCTTTCGTAGAGTGATTTTCGTGTGCAAGTTCAGTACTAGTCCCTCTAGGATTTTCCAGGTGTATATAATCATGTATCTCTCCCGCCCACATTCCAGGGAGTACAGGTTCAGGAACCCAAGCGCTCCCAATAATTGAGGTGTTTTATCTCTGTTATGGTTGCCATGAAGGTTCTCTGTACATTTTCTAGGTCGGCAATTTCACCTGCCTTGAAAGGTGCTGTTAGTGTGCCGCAGTATTCCTAGATAGAACAAGCGACCTGAAGAGTGTCATCATGGGCTTGGCATCCCTAGTTTTGAAGGTTCTCATTATCCATCCTGTCATTTTTTCTACAATGTTATGGTTCTTGAAGGTGAGATCCCCCGACATGATCACTCCCAGGTCTTTGACGTTAGTTTTTCACTCTGTTTTGTGGCTGGAATTTGTTTTATACTCTGATGAAGTTTTAATTTCCTCATGTTCACCATATCGGGGTAATTGAAATTTCTCATCTTTGAACTTCATATTGTTTTCTGCAGCCCATTGAAAGATTTGGTTGATGTCCGCCTGGAGCCTTGCAGTGTCTGCAATGGAAGACACTGTCATGCAGATTCGGGTGTCTTCTGCAAAGGAAGACACGGTGCTGTGGCTGACATCCTTGTCTATGTCAGATATGAGGATGAGAAACAAGATGGGAGTGAGTACTGTGCCTTGTGGAACAGAGCTTTTCACCGTAGCCACCTCAGACTTTACTCTGTTGACTACTACTTTTTGTGTTCTGTTTGTGAGGAAATTATGTATCCATCTACCAATGAACTTACGCTTAACACTGACAAAACCTACTATATTATGTTTGGTAGCAGAGCAGGAGATGCACAAATTAACATTATGATCGACAACACTAATTACCAGACATGATGAGGGCAAATTCCTAGGCCTATACCTTGACAACAACCTGAATTTCAGCACCCATATCCTACACATAACAAAAAAAGTATCCTCTCCAAGATACGATACTACGTGCCGCAAAATGCCCTTCTCACACTATACCACTCACTTATTTATCCATACCTCACCTATGCTATTTGTGCTTGGGGATCAACTGCAGCAACACACCTAAAGCCAATAATAACCCAACAAAAAGCTGCAGTAAGAATAATCACTAAATCCCATCCCTGGCAACACCCCCCCCCCCACTCTTCATAGATCTAAACTTACTCCCTGTTCAGAACATCCACACTTACTACTGTGCAATCTACACCCCTCAAGGAAGGCTCCTTGACGCTGGTGAGGGGCTCTTGATCTAGGGAATTGGATCTGTGCTCCAGTTCCCTGAATTAAGCCTGAATGCCTTCCACATCCCCCCCCCCAGGCGCTGTATAATCCTCCGGGTTTAGCGCTTCCCCCTTGATTATAATAATAATAATGTGCAATCTACATCTACAGGATCTTAAACTCCAATATCAGCCTTGACCTAAAATGCTTTCTTGATAGTTGTGACAGAACCCACAGGCATAACACCAGACATAAACATCTCTACGACATTCCCGTGTCCGACTAAACCTTTACAAAAATTCAATGTATGTCAAAGGCCCTAAAATCTGGAACACCCTACCTGAGAACTCTAGAACTGCAGACACATTCATCATTTTCAAAACTACCATTAGAAAACATCTTATCTCCCTGATACACCCCGTCAACTAACTACACGAATACCACCTGGTGGTTCACACTTACACTCACCCATTTGACCATAAACAGAAATATTAATCTCAATCTTAAAATAATGAATCCTGTGATACTCCAATACTGAAACTATGTACTGTGACAAAACAAAAGCATTCACATTGGTAAACTCACAAACTAGTATTTAGTCACTTAGCCATAATACCAACTTACCTCATAATCTGTAATATTTTAAAATTAAGAATTAAACTAAACCATACCCCCGGCCGGGATTGAACCCGCGGTCATAGAGTCTCAAAACTCCAGCCCGTCGCATTAGCCACTAGACCAGCTAGCCACAATAAGATTCATCCAACTAGGTATATTTCTACACCATAGGAAAGTTAGCACAGGCACCTCTGTGACCACAAATGCAAGTTTTTACAGACGAATCTCCAGCTAGCGTGGCCGTGACGAACTCTAGCTCAAGTCCCTTCACTGCCGTCAACATGACTTAAGAAATCGTAATGACACGATTGCAAATAAACCATACCCCCGGCCGGGATTGAACCCGCGGTCATAGAGTCTCAAAACTCCAGCGTAGAAATATACCTAGTTGGATGAATCTTATTGTGGCTAGCTGGTCTAGTGGCTAACGCGACGGGCTGGAGTTTTGAGACTATGACCGCGGGTTCAATCCCGGCCGGGGGTATGGTTTATTTGCAATCGTGTCATTACGATTTCTTAAGTCAAGAATTAAACTAAGTCTGCCCGAAATGCCTAGTCATGCTAGGTGTTCTAGTGGTACACTCTGTAATCATTATTTTACTACATGTAAACCACACAATAACCAAAATCTGTAAACTCAGCATTGTAATCCTTATAGAGAATAAACTTTGAATTTGAATTTGTTATTCCTTTAGCACGCATTTTGTGCGCTATTACGCCATGGTCACAGTTATTGAAGGCTTTTGCAAAGTCTGTATATTACTTCTGCATTCTTTTTGTCTTCTAGTGCACCTAGGACCTTGTCGTAGTGATCCAGTAGTTGGGACAGACAGGAGCAACCTGCTCTAAATGCATGTTGTCCTGGGTTGTGTAATTCATGGGTATCTGGATGGGTGGCGATCTTGCTTCGTAGGAGCCTTTCAAAGATTTTTATGGTATGGGATGGTAGGTCTGTAGTTCTTTGCTATTGCTATACTGCCCCCTTTGTGGAATGGGGCTATGTCTGTTGTTTTTAGTAATTGTGGGAAGACCCCAGTGTCCTTGCTCCCTCTCCATAGGATGTTAAAAGCACGTGATAGGGGCTTCTTGCAGTTCTTGATGAACATTTATCGCCTGTTCGAAGTCATTTGGCATCAGGATAACATCAGATAGGTTTGTGTTTACCAAATTCTGCGGTTCTCTCATAAAAAAATAATTTAGATCTTCGACTCTCAGTCTGGTTAGTGGCTTGCTAAAAACTGAGTCATCTGTGTAGGACCCATCTTGTTTAAGTAATGGCCCAATACTGGATGTTGTTCTCGACTTTGATTTGGCATAAGAAAAGAAATACTTTGGGTTTCTTTCGATTTCATTTATGGCTTTTAGTTCTTCCCGCGATTCCTGACTCCTATAAGATTCCTGTGGAAAATTACATTTATCTGAATGTAACTCATTATGTACATAACAGTAAATGATAACCAAGATAATTATTATTTATCAGTTACATAGACAAGTAGGAATTTGGGACACTTAGGTCGCAAAAAATGTCCCCCTTCGATACCTACCACTGTCATATCCACAAGTTACTCTAGACCAATTAATTACAAATGAAAGATGCATCAACAAGAATTCTGGTAAATATATAAGTTTTGTGGACTGTATATTAAAATTAATAAAGGATTATATATATACACATTTACATAACAGAAGGAGAATATCTTAAAATCACTCACCAATTTGACTGGAGATTAAGTTGTATCATATGAATAACTAAAAAATGGTCTGAGCTTGCTTCCATCTGCAGCTCATAAGACTGCCATCCCCACGAGCCCCTTTGAGGCGGGGTAGATGGCAGACCAGAGGCCTAGCTTCTCCTTACGAGCCCCGTGAGGGCGGGGAATGTGGCTAGGCCTGGGGACACTTTGTCCCAAAGATGAGGAGGTACTTGTACCTCCTCCCATGGGAGACTTAAGTCTCGAGACACTCCCCAGATAGGGAGCCAAGGCCGGGTCACCACTACTTGGAAAAGACCCGGACCGGGAGAATACCGGTGAATAAAAAAAAAAAAAAAAAAAAAAAAAATATGAATAACTGAACCTTATAAATTGTATATCTTAAATGTTTCTCATAATTATATCACATAAATGTTAAACCTAAAACCCAATCTAACTTTATTATTTTTTAAATACACTACCTAACAGGTGGACAATTCAGCGTGTTGTGTGTCAGCGTGCCTCGTTGTGCTCCCGGTTTTTCTGGTGTTTTCACGGTCGCTCTTACGTGCTAGAACTTTAATTTGTGTCATCAATCCTATACGATACATCCCTCTAGCGCCTGGAACCAATCTTGGGCGGAAAACATTATATACTGAGTAAAAAAAGGAGAATTAGTGTGCACTTCCTAGCAGAGTTTACTGCCAGAGGGGAATCATAGGCCTGTCCCGTGTGGAAAAATAATAATATTGAACTTTGTGTCAGAGGAAAGAAAGTCTCCCTGAAAGCATTGAGTATACATAGTGTATAGTGTATACTACAGTGGCTCCCTAGTATATTGATGATAAAGGCTAAAGTGTCATTTGAAAACAGGTGAATTTGTAAATGAAGTGATAAGCCTATAGAGGCAGGTGCCAGAAGTCGCCAGAAACTTACCACAGGTCAGCTGTTTTAATAATCTTCCTGGCCTGCTAGTGTACTCGCATATAATCTAGTGATACCAGTGAATAGCAGAATACAGTGTTGTAGTAGCAACTAACCAGTATTATAATGGTACTTAGTGGAGTGGAGTGACTTTCATTAGTTTCTTTTTCTTGAAATACGAGACGTTACTGTGAATTTCATATAACCTGTAGTTACCAGCGGTCGCAATATACACAACGAGAAGCAATTATTATTACAGAAAAAGCGCCCTTCCTCCAAAATTTGCACCAGTCAACTATAGTGATAATATAGCATTTATTGTGGTGGAGACGGAAAAAAAAATAGAGAAGCTAGATACAGCGATTGATAAACAAAGGTGGTGGCTCGACCGTTCGTCATTGTAGGAGCTGCCAGCAGTCACCGGCTCTTCATCACGCAAGTTATACTTTTGTATCAATCAAATCACATATTACTCGGGTAGATAATTTCCAGTAGATCCTTCATGTGTTAGCTCAAATCACCGACCAGTATGGTTTAAATAAGTGACCCACTGATCAGATCAGATAGACTGGTCCGAACCCTTGACTGGTCCGAACCCTTGAATGGTCCGAACCCTTGACTGGTCCGAACCCTGGACTGGTTTCAAACGGTTTCGTTGTGCACCTAGCAGGTTATTAATAGAATATTCAAGAGGTTGCTAGTAGAATTGCAGTAAATCAACCATTCAAATCATTATGAAGCTGTGTGTAGTCTGTGGTCAGTCAAACAAACGGGCTTCCACATGCATAAATTGTCATTTCTGTGGAAATTGGTGTCACGCCCCTTGTGCAGATATCCAAGAACTAGCTACAAGCAGTATTAAAACAGGGAAGTGTTTTTGGGTATGCCCAAATGAGATAAATCTGTGGACTAAAATCACAAGGGTATTAAAAGAGGTCAACATCAAAGCTGCTTTCATAGAAAACCTGGAAGCTTTCTACAACAGATGGGAACATAAAAAGTCCGGGCTGAATGGTACTGCCCTTGATACTGGCCATGTAGTCAGAAACTGTAAGGCTGGAGATGATGTCCTAGTAGTCAGTAAATGGGGGGCTGATAGTGCTGTCCTGGGAGACAGTAATGGTGAAGCTGGAGGTGCTGTCCTGGGAGACAGTAATGGTGAAGCTGGAGGTGCTGTCCTGGGAGACAGTAATGGTGAAGCTGGAGATGCTGTCCTGGGAGACAGTAATGGGGAAGCTGGAGATGCTGTCCTGGGAGACAGTAATGGTGAAGCTGGAGATTTTGTCCAGGTAGTCGGGAATTATACGCAGGAAGGAATACATATGAATGACCTCATAGGGGACAGGAGCCATAGTAGGGAAACAAGTGTAGTCAAAGATAAGATAAAACCAATATTGCAAACTAGAAATACCGCAGGAAATAGCAAACAAGAGGACTCCACTAGCAATAGTGAGGATATATTACCAAAAACAAATGGTGGGAGCTCCATTGTTGGTGCTAGGGAGGATAGAAGTAAGACAGGGAAACATGCACCAACAGGGAATACAGTCACAGAAACCCAAGGCAAACGGAAACCAAGCCTGTGCACATACTATGCACTCGGTATCTGCTGGCATGGGAAATCTGGAAAAACAGATGGGACGTGCAACTATGACCACCCTAGGAAATGCCATGCCCATATGACAACAGGAAAATGCAAACTCCCTTCCTGTAAGCTTTTTCACCCTGAACTGTGTACCTCTTCAGTACAGGAAAGACTGTGCTATAACTTAAATTGCCAGGCATACCATCTAAAGGGGACAAAAAGATACAAAACATCCAGGCCATGGGAAAACCTGGGTAGCCACAGCCACTCAAGAGGGAGAGGTTTTTTAGTGCCAGGAAGGAAAAAAAACTGGCAGGAAATGGCAGAAATCGTACACCAAATCCAGTCATTCCTGGAGTGGAACCACAGTCGATGGCCTCCACTCCAAACCAACAGATACAGATACTAATGCCGGAAAAAAAATCCCCCCCCAGTACCAACAATACCACCAGTCCGATAACATTCTTCTTTGCAAATATACAGGGTCTAAAGCCAGCAACAAACAACAAAATACCTTTCATCCGTGGACTGCTTGCAGAGGCAAAGGCAATGTTCGCGGCTTTCACTGAGACCCACATAAAGGATCACTTGGACAACGAAATATGGATCCCAGGTTACAACCTATACAGATGTGACAGAGTGAACAGGCAAAAGGGGGGGGTTGGCCTGTACATTGCAGAGTCACTTGTTTGCACAGAACTGCTAAATGCCTCAAATGATGTAGTGGAAGTTTTAGCAGTAAAGGTCGAGAACCAAAACCTAGTCATTGTGATAGTCTACAAGCCTCCGGATGCAACATCCCAGCAATTCCAGGAACAGCTGTTAAAAATTGACCACTGTCTGGAAAATCTCCCAGCTCCTGCACCCAATATCTTGCTCCTGGGGGATTTCAACTTAAGGCACCTAAAATGGAGGAATATAGCAAATAATATTGTTGCAGTAATAACACCAGGAGGCAGCTCTGATGAAAACTCACACTCACGCGAGCTTTTAAATCTCTGCACAAAATTCAATTTAAACCAGCAAATAATAGAGCCTACTAGACTGGAGAATACACTAGACCTCATCTTCACTAACAATGATGATCTGATAAGAAATATCACCATATCAAAAACAATATACTCAGATCACAACATAATTGAGGTTCAGTCATGTATGCGCGGAGCCCCAGACCGACATAAGGAGATTAGTCACGAGGGAGCATTCACCAAATTCAACTTCAATAACAAAAACATAAAGTGGGACCAAGTAAACCAAGTCCTAACCGATATAAGCTGGGAAGATATACTAAGCAACACAGACCCCAACTTATGCCTAGAACAGATTAACTCGGTAGCACTCGATGTATGCACAAGGCTTATTCCTCTAAGAAAAAGGAGGAGTAGATGTAAAACAGAAAGAGACAGGCGCTCCCTTTACAGGCGACGGAAAAGAATAACAGAGCGGCTAAAAGAGGTCAATATATCTGAAATGCGTAGGGAGACACTGGTCAGAGAAATAGCAAGCATCGAACTTAAGCTAAAAGAATCCTTTAGGAGTCAGGAATCGCGGGAAGAACTAAAAGCCATAAATGAAATCGAAAGAAACCCAAAGTATTTCTTCTCCTATGCCAAATCAAAATCGAGAACAACGTCCAGTATTGGGCCCCTACTTAAACAAGATGGGTCCTACACAGATGACAACAAGGAAATGAGTGAGCTACTCAAGTCCCAATATGACTCAGTTTTTAGCAAGCCGCTAACCAGACTGAGAGTCGAAGATCAAAATGAATTTTTTATGAGAGAGCCACAAAATTTGATTAACACAAGCCTATCCGATGTTATCCTGACGCCAAATGACTTCGAACAGGCGATAAATGACATGCCCATGCACTCTGCCCCAGGGCCAGACTCATGGAACTCTGTGTTCATCAAGAACTGCAAGAAGCCCCTATCACGAGCCTTTTCCATCCTATGGAGAGGGAGCATGGACACGGGGGTCGTCCCACAGTTACTAAAAACAACAGACATAGCCCCACTCCACAAAGGGGGCAGTAAAGCAACAGCAAAGAACTACAGACCAATAGCACTAACATCCCATATCATAAAAATCTTTGAAAGGGTCCTAAGAAGCAAGATCACCACGCATCTAGAAACCCATCAGTTACACAACCCAGGGCAACATGGGTTTAGAACAGGTCGCTCCTGTCTGTCTCAACTATTGGACCACTACGACAAGGTCCTAAATGCACTAGAAGACAAAAAGAATGCAGATGTAATATATACAGACTTTGCAAAAGCCTTCGACAAGTGTGACCATGGCGTAATAGCGCACAAAATGCGTGCTAAAGGAATAACAGGAAAAGTCGGTCGATGGATCTATAATTTCCTCACTAACAGAACACAGAGAGTAGTCGTCAACAGAGTAAAGTCCGAGGCAGCTACGGTGAAAAGCTCTGTTCCACAAGGCACAGTACTCGCTCCCATCTTGTTCCTCATCCTTATATCCGACATAGACAAGGATGTCAGCCACAGCACCGTGTCTTCCTTTGCAGATGACACCCGAATCTGCATGACAGTGTCTTCCATTGCAGACACTGCAAAGCTCCAGGCAGACATCAACCAAATCTTTCAGTGGGCTGCAGAAAACAATATGAAGTTCAACGATGAGAAATTTCAATTACTCAGATATGGTAAACATGAGGAAATTAAATCTTCATCAGAGTACAAAACAAATTCTGGCCACAAAATAGAGCGAAACACCAACGTCAAAGACCTGGGAGTGATCATGTCGGAGGATCTCACCTTCAAGGACCATAACATTGTATCAATCGCATCTGCTAGAAAAATGACAGGATGGATAATGAGAACCTTCAAAACTAGGGAGGCCAAGCCCATGATGACACTCTTCAGGTCACTTGTTCTATCTAGGCTGGAATATTGCTGCACACTAACAGCACCTTTCAAGGCAGGTGAAATTGCCGACCTAGAAAATGTACAGAGAACTTTCACGGCGCGGATAACGGAGATAAAACACCTCAATTATTGGGAGCGCTTGAGGTTCCTAAACCTGTATTCCCTGGAACGCAGGAGGGAGAGATACATGATTATATACACCTGGAAAATCCTAGAGGGACTAGTACCGAACTTGCACACGAAAATCACCCACTACGAAAGCAAAAGACTTGGCAGACGATGCACCATCCCCCCAATGAAAAGCAGGGGTGTCACTAGCACGTTAAGAGACCATACAATAAGTGTCAGGGGCCCGAGACTGTTCAACTGCCTCCCAGCACACATAAGGGGGATTACCAACAGACCCCTGGCAGTCTTCAAGCTGGCACTGGACAAGCACCTAAAGTCAGTTCCGGATCAGCCGGGCTGTGGCTCGTATGTTGGTTTGCGTGCAGCCAGCAGCAACAGCCTGGTTGATCAGGCTCTGATCCACCAGGAGGCCTGGTCTCAGACCGGGCCGCGGGGGCGTTGACCCCCGGAACTCTCTCCAGGTAAACTCCAGGTAAATACTCCATTCTACTGAATTTACAACAATGCATTCAACCATATGACCTGTCTTTGTAATACTCACTTGTGCTTTATAGTAATCTGTTTACATTAATGTTTTTCACTGATTTCATCATTGCTTAGTTAATCTTAAGTTAATTTTAAGCCAGCCCGTAATGCTATGCATAGTATAAGTGGCTTTGGCATGCTGCTCTTATCTGTATTTTTTTGTACCTCTGTATGTGTGCTCAAATTATAAATAAATAAATAAATAAATAAATAAATATCTAACTCCTGTCTAAAATTTATGAAGAAACTGGCCAGAATCTAACATGAAATAAGACACTTAGCTGGAGTAATATCTGGTTTCCGTCTAATTAGTCTCTTGTCCTTTTGCCTGATATCTCAAATTATGCAGGAATGCACATCCAACAATTTTGCCTCCTATTTGAGAGGTGTCAACCCAATTTTACCTCTAGAGCACGAAAAATTCTTCCCATTATTCACTAACGTTTGTGTCTAATTCAAACAACAATGGCGAGACTCCTCTCTGCGCAGGCTTCCCATTTTTTATGACATAAATTTTTATTAAATACAGTATGTTACACTAATTTACATAAATACACTATTTTTTTCTGGAAAATACATTATTTTCCACACTGCGGCCGGCCGGAGTTCGTTGCTAAATGACTCAAATTACTCATCCTTTTAGGAGACGATTCCAGCCGGTTCTGGCTTGAGTGGCTGTTCTCCTAGTAGGTCTTACTACGATTTCATCTTCCGGCATCACTTGGTCAGCGTTATCTTCCATATCACTCATGTCACTTTCCCTCAGATTTTCATTTACGTTTGATTGAACACCATTTAATTCCAAGGGAATCAATTTATTAATTGTGCGTAAACTTTCCTAGCCATGACACAACACTGACATTCCTGACAACACCTTGTACATCTGGGTACAATGTCAATACTTTGCCCAGAGGCCACAATGTTCGATGTTGTTCAGTATCAATCAACACAATGTCACCTGGTTGTATGTTCTGTCGATTTACTGTCTCTATCGCACCATAAAAGTGTTCACGTAGTGTAAGAAGATATTCCTTACGCCACACATTAGACCAATGATCAATTACTTTATTTAACATTTTAAATTTATCACACAACACTGCCGCATCATTGTAATCTTCATCACTTTCTTCCAGATTATCTCTATAGACAGGGGCAGCTTCCAATTTCCTTCCACATATTAGGTGAGAAGGTGTTAATACATCTGCATCAGGTGTATCACTCAAGTACGAGAGAGGCCTATTATTTATCCGATTTTCCGCCTCTACTAACACTGCATGGAATTCTTCCAAATTAATTTTCTTCCGGTGTAGTACTTTATGGAGACATCTCTTCACTGTGCCTATCAGTCTTTCGTACAGCCCCCCCTGCCAAGGGGCTCTAGGAGTAACAAATTTCCAGGTACACCCTCGCTGGGTTAACAGAGATTGAACATCGTTACAATTGTTTAACTTTATCAAATGTTGAGCACCTGCAACAGAATTTGTGGCATCTGAAATCATCAACCTCGGACAGGATCTCCTAGCTGCAAATTTTCGATACAGCTTTATAAACTGTTCTGCAGACAAGTCCTGTGCCACTTCTAAATGAACTGCCCTAGTAGCAGTATAGGTGAACAAACAAACATACACTTTCAGTGGAACACCATCTGAAGTACCTGTTAAAATTACTGGACCACTATAGTCTACACCTGTTACATCAAATGGTTTCACTGATTGTACACGCTCCTTTGGCAATGGTGGAGGACCTGGGTACATATAGGATCTGGCATCCACACGGCGACATATTACAGAAGATTTAATCACCCTTTTTACACTTTGCCGTCCTTGTGGAATCCAGAAAGTTTCCCTAATACAATTTAAGGTATCTTGTACCCCACCATGCATTACATTTTTATGGGCATTTAGAACAATTAAATTTGTTAGATGATTAGTTTTGGGCAGTAAGATAGGGTGTTTAGCATAATCACCCAATTCAGCATTTTGTAACCTACCTCTGCACCTAATTACATTGTTCTCTAAATACAGCCCCAATTTCTCTATCATGGAACCTTTCAAAATTTTTCTTTCCATCATCAATTTAATCTCATTTCCATAGATTTCTTCTTGTACCCTCTTTATCCAATATTCAAGAGGATGTGAAAACTTATATGAGATATTCATCTTGTTTAGAAATTTAAACACCAACTTAGTTACATTGATTAGTTTGGGTAAAGAGGAATACCTATTTATATCAATGGCTAATGAAGGACAAACTATTGGAGAGGTGGTCACAGTAATTTCAACAGGAGCAATATACACCTTTTGTACAGGCCAATTAGCTTTATTTACCAACCAGCTCGGACCTTCGAACCATGATACAGCATTTACAAATTTAGCATAAGGTAAACCTCGAGACAAGAAATCAGCTGGATTCTCCTCACCAGGTATATGATTAAATGTTAACATATGCTGACCCAAACTATTATACTTCTCTTGCATCTGATTAATTTCAGCGACTCTGTTTTGTACGTACACAATTTTACTGTTTCCATTACAAATCCATTGTAAGGATACCTCATTATCAGACCAAATTACAGTGTCGCTAATATTTATCTCCTGCAACTTATTTCTTATATAATTAGCTAATTTGACACCTACATAAATGGCTGTTAATTCCAACTGAGGAAAGGTACGTGATTTAATTGGAGACACTTTAGCCTTAGACATAAGAAGAGAAATAACACTATTATATTGAAGGTAAGCAACTGCTCCATACGCCAATTTTGAAGCATCACAAAAAATGTGGAGTACATTTTTCCTATTTGGATTGTCCACCTGGCGTGGGAACTCCAACATTGGAATTTTTTCATAATCACTAATTAATTCATCCCACCCGTTAATGAATTCCTCAGGTAGAATTTCATCCCAAGCACATTTAAGTTTCCATGCTTCTTGTATTAATAATTTCCCTCTTATAGTAAGGGGTGACACTAAACCTAGTGGATCAAAACATTTGGAAACTTCAGCAAGCAAAACCCTCTTAGTTAATTTATTGGGCATACTGTAATTATTAGGTTTTAACATTAACAAATCTCTCTCAGTATCCCAAGTTAATCCCAATACATTACTACATTTTGGCACTTCATCTCCAAGGAAATCTTTACTTATTTTGTCCTTTAATTTGGACGAATTACTATTCCATTCCCTCAGAGGCATATTTGCACTTTGCATTATTTCATTAGCCTCTCCATAAGTCATTAACAGTTCCTCTTCAGTTGTCACACCCAGGAAATTGTCCACATAAAATTGTTTGCTCATTACTTTACTCAATGAACTTTCCATACGTTTAAGGTGTGCATTTATCGTAGCTTGAAGTAGGAACGGACTGGATGTAGCACCAAATAATACACTCCTAAAGCGAAAGGTTTTCAGAGGGCTAAGTGGGTCACTAGGATTCTCAGGCCATGAGAAGCGGGTACAATCCCGGTCACCCTCTTCTAAATCCACTCTTAGGAAAGCTTTACTTATGTCAGCCGTAAAGGCATAATTCTTCATCCTGAAATTTAATAAGATATCTCCTAATTTTTCCGTCAACGACGGACCTGTCATCAGTCATTTAAACTAGGTACATTTTTGTTACTCCTGGCACTACAGTTAAACACAATCCTCAAAGGAGTGGTCTTAGAATCCTTCTTCACTCCGTGATGAGGCAAATAGTGACCATAAATTTTGGCTTGCTCAGGAGGTACCTCTTCTATAAATTTATTAATTAACTGCTCAGCAATTATATCATTATAGGCAGTTAACAATTCTGGTGTCTTACTCAGTTCGCGGAGCTGAGCCTTTAACTGTCCATATGCCATTCTGTAATTAGTGTGCAATTCTGGATGGTTCAGTCTCCACGGAAGTCGCACCCAGTATTGTCCAGATTCAAATTTTACATCTCTCAGGTACTGTTCCTGAGTAAAAGAATCGTCTGGACTTTCTTCATTTACATTTATTCCAATGCTGTCTAATTCCCACAATTTATGCACTGGCTCAACACCATCCTCTGTGGAAGAATTATACTGGGGTACGATTTCATGAGTAAGACACACAGTTATGGTATTCGTAGTTTCCTCTAGTCATGTATTATTATTACGAGGAATCCTACCATACATTACATGGCCTCCTACAGTCTTCAAAAGAGTGACACCACATATCTTTACCATACCCTTTACAAAGGAGGCATAATAGTCACTACCTATCAAAATATTTATTGGGCCTACAGAATCATCACTTACACCAGAAGGTGCTAAATTTACATTATGTGAGAGTCTTTCTGTAGCTTTACTAAGCCCTACTGTAGATATTTTCTCTGGAAGTCTATCTACAATTACTGCATTAACACTTTTTTCTCATTGTCCAACCTGACAGTTACATAAACAGTGTCATACAATTGAGACCTTTTATCCGAGAGAAAACCAGATAATTTTAAAGTTGTGGGATCTCCCATCTGTACTTTCATACCATCAAGACATTTACGTTTTATGAAAGTACGCTGGGATCCCTGGTCCAATAATGCATTTACATTTTTTGATTTATGCCTTTTATCATCAATTTTTACCTGTAACACAGGTAAGGCTACTTCAGCAAAACCATCATTATTAACATTAGCAGCAATTTTTACATTAGTCACTGTTGTATCAGGATTGTCAACATTATCATTATTATCAACATTGTCATATAGACCCTTACACATGACTATATGGTGTCTTCCTTTGTGACATTGATAACAGTTTAATTTGGCATGACAATCCTTTACATTGTGATTACCTAAACACCTGATACATCTGCCAAGTTCCTCCAATCTTTCAACTTTATCATTCCATGAATTGCATGCATTGCAATTCTTAGAAAAACGAGTACCCTTGCAGAAAAAACAATCTCTCTTTTCTTTGACTGGTTTATTAACTGGCTACCCTTAGGAGGGTACTTATTCTTCTTACCTTGTGGAGAATCATTATTTCTGATTCCTGCTACTTAATATGCACCTATGCAACTCTTTTTAGGAAATGAAATTTGATTATTACCATTGGGATAATTTTTCCCTTTGTGAAACTTGACAGATACCTCAGAGTTATTATGTGTTGCATCTTTAAAATGAGTTAGTTGGCTGGTCTGCAACTGCACAATTAATTCTTGTAGACCTAGTCTTATTTCCTCCAGACCAAAATAACCCTTGTGATATTTGTTCGAGATCCATTCAAGTGTTTTACAGCTTAATTTATTCTGTACCATGGCACTCAATAACCTGTCTGATTCCTTCAGATTATATTTATTACTTAAAATTCTGAGAGTGCTCTCCAGTTTAACTCTAAACTGCTGTAAACCTTTGTAAGTGTGATCTGGAGATTTTAAATTAACAATGATATTCACTAGATCCAACCTACTTTGTTCTGTATTACCATAAGTAACTTTCAACAAGTCAACTGCTTCCTTGTAAGAGTCATCTACATTGGGAAAGGCTTGTATGAGTATGTGAGCATCTCCTCTAATCTGTCCTTTGAGGTAAAATAATTTAGTTACACAGGCTAGATCACTCCTATCATGCACAGCTGCTTTAAAAATTGACCAGAACTCCTCCCAATTCTCTCCAGGATTAAATACAGGTAAACATAGTTCTGGGTGTTTTGGTAAAGACATCTTATTTGTTGGAGCAGATTGATTAACTGCCTGGTTTACACATTTTAATTTATTCAAGGCTTGACTTTTACGAGCATCTTTTCCTCTAATTTATAATACTGATTAATTATAAGATCTACTTCAGTCTCATCTACACAGTTTACTAATAAATCTCCTTCATATTTGTTGTAATATAATTTGTATGAATCACATCTATTCCCCAAAGCATCTAAATACAATTTTAAATCATCAGTATTCACAGTTTCTTGATTCATTAATGCCAAACATTTATTATATGCCTTGGTTACATGACCCTTTCTAGCTTGCAGTGATACTTTCTTTGCTCTATATTCCATATGTTTGTCTTCTATATTAGTTTCCTCATTTTCAGCCATGATGCAATGTATTAAATTCAACTTAATTAATAACACTGATTATGTACTAAATTATGCACTTTATAAAGGTAAATAGTACAACTTACCTTTGAATAAATCCTAGCAACACTTGAGCTTTGCAATTACATGTAAGAAAATTATAATATAAATTTTAAATACACATTAATAATGTTAGCTACACTTGAGCTTAGTAATTACACATGTAAGAAAATTATAATATAAATTTTAAATGTACATTAATATAAACCTTTAGCCAGACTTGGCTTATCAAAATTAATATTATACAAATTAATATAAATCCTTGCCAGAATTTGGCATA